>NW_026652295.1:9393133-9809160 GCF_009828535.3 Hylobates moloch | reverse complement strand
TGTGGTTTTGATTTGCATTTCTCTGATGGCCAGTGATGATGAGCATTTCTTCATGTGTTTTCTGGCTGCATAAATGTCTTCTTTTGAGAAGTGTCTGTTCATGTCCTTTGCCCACTTTTTGATGGGGTTGTTTGTTTTTTTCTTGTAAATTTGTTTGAGTTCATTGTAGATTCTGGATATTAGCCCTTTGTCAGATGAGTAGGTTGCAAAAATTTTCTCCCATTCTGTAGGTTGCCTGTTCACTCTGATGGTAGTTTCTTTTGCTGTGCAGAAGCTCTTTAGTTTAATGAGATCCCATTTGTCAATTTTGGCTTTTGTTGCCATTGCTTTTGGTGTTTTAGACATGAAGTCCTTGCCCACGCCTATGGCCTGAATGGTATTGCCTAGGTTTTCTTGTAGGATTTTAATGGTTTTAATCTTTAATCCATCTTGAATTAATTTTTGTATAAGGTGTAAGGAAATTTTTGTATTTTTAGTAGAGACGGGGTCACATCATGTTGGCCAGCCTGGTATTGAACTCCTGACCTCAGGTGATCCACCCGCCTTGGCCTCCCAAAGCATCTTGTCTTTTTAATGCATTTCTAAGTATGTTGCAGTCAGCAATACACTTCTCCCCATATATTCCAACATGCATATCTTTTATCAGAGTTCAATGTTGGTTGATTTCTTTCTCTTTTGAGGTAGAATTTAAACACAATAAATGCACAGTTTATAAGTGTGCCATTCAGCAAGTTGCAAGGAAGGCCATGTATACGAGCAAGGCAAACCCCGGCAAGATCCAGTACATTAAGGTTGCCCTGAAAGCTCCCCTGCACAGCTGGTCCCCAACCCCATGGCCCAACTCCCAAAAGTAACCCTTTCTCTGGATTCCCCTGCCCCCACCTTAGATTAGTCCATAGATTAGTTTTGCTTGTTCTAGGATGATATATATATAAACAGTATGTGCTTTCTTGTGTAAGACTTCTTCCATTCAGTACAGCATTTTTGGAATTCATCATGATGTTGTATGTATCAATGGTTCCTCCCCCCACCCCCCCTTTTTTTTTTGAGACAGAATCACCCAGGCTGGAGTGCAGTGGCACAATCTCAGCTCACTGCAACCTCCGCCTCCCGGATTCAAGCCGATTCTCCTGCCTCAGCCTTTCGAGTAGCGGGGATTGCAGGTGCATGCCACCACACCGGACTGATTTTTGTATTTTTAGTAGAGACGGAGTTTCACCATGTTGGCCAGGCTGGTCTCGAACTCTTGACCCCGGTGATCCACCCACCTCGGCCTCCCAATGTGCTGGGATTACAGGTGTGAGCTACCGCGCCCAGCCGGTTCCTCCCTTTTTTATTGTGTAGTATTTCATTGTCTGAATTTACTACAGTTAGTTTATTCGATCTCCTATTGGTTGTTTTCAGCTTTCAGTTATTTATGAATAAAGCTATGGACATTTTTGAACAAGCCTCTTTGAGGACATATGCTTTTATTTCTCCTGGGTGAGTAACCTAGGTGTGGAATTGCCAGGTCATAATGTAGGTGCAGTCAGCCTTCCATATCCGTGGGTTCCACATTCATGGACTCAGCAAATATTCATTAATTCAATAAAAAATCAAGGGGTGGGGGAAAGGATGATCATGTCTGTATGGAACATGTATAAACTTTTTTCTTGTTATTATTTCCTAAACTGTATACAGTATAATTATGCTCACTCTCTGAGTAATGGGATCAATTGAACTCCAAACCTCAGCATCATGCGATACACTTATATAACAAACCTGTATATGTACCACCTGAATCTAAAATAAAAGTGGAAATTATCTTTTTAAATACAGTATAACAACTATTTACATAGTCTTTACCTTGTACTAGGTATTAAAAGTAATCTAGAGATGATTTAAAGTATACAAGAGGATGTGTGTGGGTTATATGTAAATACTACCCTGTTTTATATCAGCTTCCTGAGCATCTGTGATTTTGGTATTTGCAGGGGGACCTGGAACCAGTCCCCTGCAGATACTGATGGACGACTGTATACGTTTAGTTTTATAAGAAATTGCAGGCTGGGCATGGTAGCTCTGTAATCCTAGCACTTTGTGAAGCCGAGGTAGGCAGATCACTTGAGGTCAAGAGTTTGAAACCATCCTGGGCAACATGGCGAAACCCTGTCTCTACTAAAAATACAAAAAAATTAGCCGGGTGTAGTGGCAGGCACCTGTAATCCCAGCTACTCAGGAGGCTGAGGCAGGAGAATTGCTTGAACCTGGGAGGCAGAGATTGCAGTGAGCCAAGATCGCGCTACTACACTCCATCCTGGGGGACAAGAGTGAGACTCTGTCTCAAAAAAAAAAAAAAAAGTAAATTGCAAAATCCTTTTCAAGATGTATTTTTAAACTGATAAAACACTAACTTAGTATACATTTCGATTAAGAAAAACATTACTATATAGGTTGACCAATGTGATATGGTTTGGCTCCGTGTCCCCACACAAATCTCATGCAAATTGTAATTCCTAATGTTGGGGGAGGGACCTGGTGGGAGGTGATTGGCTCATGGTGGAGAATTTCCCCCTTGCTGTCCTCATGATAGTGAGTGAGTTCTCATGAGATCTGGTGGTTTAAAAGTGTGTAGCACTTTCCGCTTCACTCTCTCTCCTGTTGCCCTGTGAAGATGTGCTTGCTTCCCCTTTGCCTTGTGCCATGACTGTAAGTGTCCTGAGGCCTCCCCAGCCGTGCTTCCTGTACAGCCTACAGAACTGAGTCAATTAAACTTCTCTTCATAAATTACCCAGTCTCAGGTATTTTTTTTACAGCAGTATGAGAACAGACTAATACATAATGCTAAATGTCTCAACATTCTCTACTCTTTGGGTGAATATTTGTTTATGTAAGCTGTGGAGAGAAGAAAATTAACGAAGCTAGGGAAAGCTCCCTGGGCCACCATCCACTACTAGTGTTGCCTTAATTATTAATCCTACATCATTTTAGAATTTGTACTTCAATGGCAATGGGTATTCCTCCAGGAATGGAATGCAGTTTCATCAGAACTTTCTCCTGACACGCCTTGTGGCTCTGAGTCACAGACGTTTTTCTTAAAGGGAGTGTCTTTCATCTCAGGGCCTCAAGCTGCCTGTCATTCCCCCATAATCCAGAGGTCCCCCACCCCTGTGATCACATTCCAGCTTGCACCCTCTCTCCTCACTCCCTTTCCTTCTAGTTCCTGCAGCCACTGCTGAATTGCCGCGTGCCAGCTCTGTGGCTTTCTAGGGTTTGCCATTTCACAAGCCCGTTTCACAAGCCTTAGCCTCAGATTTTATAAGGTTTATCAGTAAATTGCAGAATGAGAGGTTTTATCTTGCATTACAGGAATTTCAGGCAGAAGCAAGCAGATGGCGTAATAGGCCAGTCCAAGCACAACACAACCCACAGGCCGGGGCTCAAAGCTCATGTGACCTGCCTCTACCAGGCACTGAGCTGACACCCTGGGCACACCTCTCAACCTCCCAGTCTTCCTCTTGCAGGAAAGAAAAGTTAACCATTCCAAAGCGTTCAGCTGATTTGAGCATTTTGTCCAGGACATCTGATTTCAATGTTTGCGTGTGTGTGTGTGTGTGTGTGTGTGTGTATTTAGAGAGAGGGTCTCCCTGTGTTGTCCAGGCTGGCCTTGAACTCCTGAGTTCAAGCATGGTAGCACACACCTGTAGTCCTAGCTACTCACCCTCCTGAGTATCTAGGACTGCAGGTGTGTGCTACCACGCTGGAATTAAATGTGTATTTTACATTTGTAAATTTATTGACATAAGTGACAGAGTCCAGGCATATAATAAAGTTGGTGACTCTGAAGAACAAATATTTCATTTTCTTCCATTTTCTCTCGGTTCTTGCAAACTTTCCTGAAATCTTGTCTCAGCTGAGAAACATGGTCTTACCATATAATCATGTGAAGGGTGAAACTCGTATTCCCAGTGGTCATAATGAACACAGCTCATATTGTCCAGGTCTTTTCTTCCACTAGAGGGATTTTACTGCCCTCCACTTTATTCTCCCAAGAAACTTTTAGTTAAAAAGCTTAAATGTGACCAGGTGCAGTGGCTCATCCCTGTAATCCTAGTACTTTGGGAGGCCAAGATGGGCGGATTACCTGAGGTCAGGAGTTTGAGACCAGCCTGGCCAACATGGCAAAATCCTGTCTCTACTAAAAATATAAAAATTAGCTAGGCGTGGTGGTGCACGCCTTTAATCCCAGCTACTCGGGAGGCTGAGGCAGAAGAATCGCTTGAACCTGGGAGGTGGAGTTTGCAGTGAGCCGAGATTGCACCATTGCACTCCAGCCTGGGAGACAGAAAAGACTCCATCTCAAAAAAAAGCTTAAACGTTCTCACCACACACACATACAAATGGTAACTGTGTGAGGTGATGGATGTGTGAATTAGCTTGATTATGGTTTCTCACCTCACAAGACAGACATATATCAAAACATCGCATTGTACATCTTGAATATATATAACTTTTAATTGTATATATATTTGTTGTATATATATATAGTTGTGTGTGTGTATATGTATATGTGTGTATATTATATATATATATATATATGATATATATATCTTTTAGTGGTATATATTCAAGCTGCAGGGGAGGGAAACTTTTAGCTACAAAGTAGATCCAGCTGGAAAATCTTAACATCAAATGCTAGTTTTTGCATGTAATTTTTTTCTTTAAAAAATACATGGCCATAATATAAAATTCAAAAGGCAACATGGTAAGTTGCAAAGCTTGTCTCTGTTCTTCCCCTTTCCCCTAGTCATCAGATCTTCCCAAAGATACCTATACATACTATTACTAGGTACCTGTGTATTTCTAGACATCCCAAACTTTTCTTAACACATACATATTATATATTCCCCTCATCACATAAATGTTAGCATACTATGAAAGAGACAGCAAGTTGCCTGTCTCAACATCCGTTCTCACACTTTCTTTCTCTTTCTTTTCTTTTTTGATATGGAGTTTTGCTCTGTCACCCAGGCTGGAGTGCAATGGCATGAACAACAGCTCAGCACAGCCTTGACCTCTTGCCTCAGCCTCCTGAGTAGCTGGGACTACAGGTACGCACCACCTGGCTAATTTTTAAAATTTTGTAGAGACAGAGTTTCACCCTGTTGCCCAGACTGGTCTCAAACTCCTGGGCCTAAGGGATCCTTTCACCTTGGCCTCTCAAAGTGATGGGATTACAGGCGTGAGCCACTGCGTCTGATCTCCTCACTCTTTTTATAACAGCTGTCCAAATGTATTTGAAGCTACTCATTGCTGTCCAGCAAAAAACTGCATTTCTCAGCCTTTCTGTTAACTAATAATGTAGGCTATGTAACTAAGTTTTAGATACTGGAGTAGAAGATACTAGAATGTAACATTTGTCAGATCTTTTGCCTTTCTGCTGGCTGGGATGTGGACTTGATGACTGGAGCTTAAGCAGCCTTCTTGGACCGTGAAGCAGCCCACTTGGGATGGCAGAGCAACAAGATGGAGGAAATTAGGTCCTGAGAATGATGGCGTTCCCTTATAAGCCATGGCCCTGTCTATACCTATTTTGTTATTGTTGTTGTTGTTGTTTTTTAGCAGTTGAAACAGCTTAAACACCATAACAAGCTCGATGTTACTTGCAGCAAAATACAATTCTCTTTTTAAACATATGTAATTTTTATTTGTCAGTTATACCTTAATGAAAAATGTAATAGTCAAAACAAATGATATATTTGGAAATTTTTAAATATACACTTTAAAGCCATGGATTAAAAAATAAGTCACACTGAAAACTAGGAAACATTTTGAATGGACAGTTGTGAAAATGCCACATGTCAATTATTGTGGCATTTCACAAAATCTATTTTGAGTGAAATGTATAGCGCAAAAGCCTAGAAATGCTGACATTTAAGAAGTGGGAAAAAATTTTTTTAAATTAGCTAGTCATCCAAATTAGAATTAGAAAACAACGGCAAAAGAAATACAAAAAAACAAAAATGAAAAATAAATTGAAGAGCAGAAGTAAATAAATACAACTAAAATTTATAATATAGAGCATTACAAAGACAAGTAGTTCTTTAAAAAGCCTAATACAATTGAAAAACCTGTGGGCAAGAGTGGAAAAGCAAAAAAGAAAGGACACAAATAAACTATATTAAGAATGTAAGAGGGGTCTGGGCGTGGTGGCTCATGCCTGTAATCCCAGTATTTTGGGAGGCCAAGGCAGGAGGATCACTTGAGGTCAGGAGTTCAAGGCCAGCCTGGCCAACCTGGCGAAAACCCATCTCTACTAAAATTACAAAAAAAAATTAGCTGGGCATGGTGGCACATGCCTGTAGTCCCAGCTACTCAGGAAGCTGAGGCAGGAGAATGGCTTGAACCCAGGAGGCGGAGGTTGCAGTGAGCCAAGATCAAGCCACTGCACTCCAGCCTGGGCCACAGAGGGAGACTCTGCTTCAAAAAAAAAAAAAAAAATGTAAGAGGGGCCAGGCGTGCTGGCTCACACTTGTAGTTCCAACGCTTTGGGAGGCTGAGGCAGAAGGATCACTTGAGCCCAGGAGTTTTAAACTGGTCTAGGCAACATAGTGAGACACTGTCTCTCCAAAAAAAAAAGTAAGAGGGGACATAAATGTAGAAGCTGCAGACATGAAAGAGATAATAAAATTTTTCTATTTACAGGCAGTTTTATAAAAGAATTACAAAATATACATGAGATATGTTCTATTACAGATATAAGGTATGGTATAATACAGTAAAATACAATTCTTAACAGGTGTGTGTACCATACATAGTGCACTACGCCTTGCTTTCCTCCTTAACAATATGTCTTGGAAATGAATCTGTAGAGTACATAGAGAACTGCCTCATTCCTTATAATGACTGAATGTTATTCCTTTATACGACTGAACCATTATTTATTTAAACGTGTCTTATTGATAGCATTTAGATTGTTTCCAGTCTTTGCTATTATAAAAAAAGGCACGATATATAAACCCATCATTTCACACACTTGCAACTCCATCTGTAGGATAAATTCCAACAAGTGGAAGCGCTAGGTTCAAAGGCATGCTCATAATTCTTTGGACTGATTTCACACAGAAGCTATACCATATTACACTACTCCCATTAAAGTAAAAGAATGCCTGTTGGGGCCGGGCACTGTGGCTCATGCCTGTAATCCCGGCACTTTGGGAGGCCAAGGTGGGCGGATCACGAGGTCAGGAGATCGAGACCATCCTGGCTAACACGGTGAAACTCTGTCTGTACTAAAAATACAAAAAATTAGCCGGGCGTGGCCGTGGGTGCCTGTAGTCCCAGCTACTCGGGAGGCTGAGGCAAGAGAATGGCTCGAACCCGGGCGGGGGAGCTTGCAGTGAGCCGAGATCGCGCCACTGCACTCCAGCCTGGGCGATAAAGCGAGATTCGGTCTCAAAAAAAAAAAAAAAAAAAAAAGAATTCCTATGGAGTCTCCTAACAACAGCATCATCAAGGCCAGCACATTCCAATGTCTGTTGTGCTTCTTTCATAAAGCTGAGCACCTTTTTCTTGCTGCATAGCCTTCTAACCAACTCTATTATAATAGAACTTGTTCCTCATGATCAGCAAGTGAGCGTTTGCTAGCTTCAGATCTGAAACTTTCATTTTCCACTAGTAGGCTTCCGAAAGTAACCCTCTTGGTTCATGGATTAGGTGAGCCAGAACGCCAAATAACTTATAATTGAGAAATAAAAATAAAACTAATGCGAATGAGAATTTGTCTCCAAAAGCAGAAATTTTTCCATCCATGTCTCTCTTTCCACAACTTGCATTTGTGAAATTTAGAATGAATGTCGGAAGTAGGAGAAGACTCATTCTGTCATAATAGAATCTTTGTGTATTTCTTAGAATACTTATTGTAGGATTAAATTGAAAACAAAATCATCCAATTTTACACTTATTAGGGAAGAAGATAATCACACCAACATATAAGATGTTGACAAAGGGCCGGGCGCGGTGGCTCACGCCTTTAATTCCAGCACTTTGGGAGGCCAAGGTAGGCGGATCATGAGGTCAGGAGTTCGAAACCAGCCTGACCAACATGGTGAAACTCTGTCTCTACTAAAAGTACAAAAATTAGCTGGGCGTGGTGGCGTGTGCCTGTAATTCCAGCTACTCAGGAGGCCGAGGCAAGAGAATCGCTTGAACCTAGGAGGCAGAGGTTGCAGTGAGCCGAGATCGCGCCACTCCAGCCTGGGTAACAGAGCAAGGCTCCGTCAAGAAAGGAAAGAAAGAAAGGGGGGGGGGAGAAAGAAAGAAAAAGAAAGAAAGAAAGAAAAGAAAGAAAGAAAGAAAAAGAAAGAAAGAAAGAAAGAAAGAAAGAAAGAAAAGAAAGAAAGAAAAGAAAGAAAGAAAGAAAAAGATATTGACAAAGAATGAAGTCCAACACGTGAGCTTTGACCAAAATTCCAACAGATGGCAGTATTGGCCAACTTTTTCCTTAAAAACTTAAGTTCTTTGCAAGATGCTAATTAAACCTTGTTAGATGCAATAGATATATTTTCTGTAATTTCTCAAGGAGAATTTGTATGTGTAGTTTATTATATGTTGTGCTCTATATTGTAAAAAATAACAAAAACCCTTAAGTAGTAATATCGTAGGCAAGAATAATGGAGTAACCGAGGTATGAATGAACAGTTTTGAGCACTAAAACACACTAAGGGCTTTGTTATGGACTGAAATGTGTCCTCTCCCCAGAGTCACAGGATTATGAAGCCATAATCCTCAATGTGACTATATTTGAAGCCGGGGCCTTTACGGACATAATTAAATTAAACGAGGTCATAAGAATGGGGCCCTAGTATGATAGGACCGGTGTCCTTACAAGGAGAGGGAGAGTCCCCAGGGAGTCCTCTCTCTCAGCATGGACACGAAAGAAAGGCTATGTGAGGACACAGAGAGAAGGTGGCTGTCTACGAGCTAGGAAGAAAGGCCTCACCAGAAACCAACCCTCACAGCAGCTCGATCTTGGACTTCCAGCCTCCGGAACTGTGAGAAAATAAATGTTTGTGATTAAAGTCGGTGACGTTTTGTTAAGGCCATCCTAGCAAATGAATACAGGCTCTTTCCTAACATTGTCTCTTTAAGAGCTCACCAGCCTGAGGTAAGAATCATTCCATCTGTGTTACTAATGAGACCGCTGAGGATCAAAGGGGTGAGTAAATTGCTTAGTAGTGCCTAGGTTTTATGTAGTGAGTTTGGCTAAAACGGTAGAGCTCCCTGATTCTAACCTCCCTGCAGGTTTTCCACCACACCCACTGACCTCTACATGGCCAAAACCAAGGGTTCACTCTCTTCAGGTGTCTTCAAGGGTCTTCAGGGAGCTCCACCCAGCAGCAGCGTTTGACAGAGCTGTTCACTTCCTCTTCCTGGAGCTGTGGCTTCCAGAGTCCATGCTCAGCAGTTCCCCTCCTTCTTCGGCTGCTCCTCTCTTAGGTGAGCTTTGTTGGTGTCCTTCATTTCCGTGACTCTAAACATTGGAGAACTCCACGTCCAGTCTTGGGCCTCTTCCCTGTTCATCCACAAGCACTCCCTGGTGACCTCAGCCGTGCT
This sequence comes from Hylobates moloch, assembly GCF_009828535.3. Taxonomy (NCBI): domain Eukaryota; kingdom Metazoa; phylum Chordata; class Mammalia; order Primates; family Hylobatidae; genus Hylobates; species Hylobates moloch. The sequence continues at coordinate 9,799,566 of NW_026652295.1, read as the reverse complement.
TATTGTTGTTGGCCACAGAGTCCAAACTGGCTTTGCTGCCTCCACACTTGTCCCCCTCCCCTGAGCAGCGAAGATGACTCTGTTAAGATACGAAGCAGATCGCGCCATTGCTTGACTCAAGCCCCTCCAAAGTCTCTGCTCCCACTCAGAGGAAAAGCTAAGGTCATGTTTTTTTTTTGTTTTGTTTTTTTTTTGAGATGGAGTTTCACTCTTGTTGCCCAGACTGCAGTGCAGTGGTGTGATCTCGGCTCACTGCAACCTCCACTTCCCTGGTTCAGGCGATTCTCCTGCCTCAGCTTCCAAAGTAGCTGGGATTACAGGCGCACGCCACCACGCCCGGCTAATTTTTGTATTTTTAGTAGAGATGGGGTTTCCCCATGTTGGCCAGGCTGGTCGCGAAATCCTGACCTCAGGTGATCCACCTGCCTCAGCTTCCCAATGTGCTGGGATTACAGGCATGAGCCACAGTGCCCAGCCAAGCTAAGGTCTTTATAATGTCTCCCTTCAGTGCCAACAGCTCCATCCTCCAACTCCCTTCAATTCTCAATTTCTCTTTGGCCTCCTCTGTTGCTCCTCTGTCCTTAGCTCACTCATGCCTACCACACAAGCCAGCCATGCTTCTGCCTTAGGGCCTTTGCACTCACTGGTTTCTCTGCCTGGAATGTTTCTCTGGTAATGAAGATGCCACCATATCCTTGGAGACATCCTTATCTCAACTGCAAACCACCCTCCCTCTCAGTACTACCTAACGTCTTTGTTTATGTTTTTCCTTCAGCCCATACCATTCATTATCTACCGTACTATATATTTTACTTACCTTGTTTATTTTCTCTCCTCTGGAATACAAAGTCCACAAGGGCAGAGATTTTTGTCTTTTGTTTTCATGGTTCTAGGCTCAAAACCTGTAACAATGCATGGCACACGGAAGATGTGAGAATTTGCTGAATAACTGAATGGCACCATGTTGCCTCACCTAAGGATAATGACTTAAGAATAGGAAAAATTCACTGTGCAAAGATCAGTTCTTAATAGCTGTCTACATCTCAGAACAAGAAAAATTAGATGTAAACCATTGCACAAAGGATTAGATGAAATTTTTTTTAAAAATCAGACATTGGAGGTAAGTATTGCCATAAGCCATATAAGCAAAACAATCAAATCTCTGGTGACATTGGAAAATAAGATTGATTCTAAATTTGCTGCTGATGTTTACCATTGCTCTGCATAAAGGCAAAAGGAAGGGCTGGCCAACTTCTCGTGGTTTTCCAAGTCCAGGTATCTAAAACTTGGCAGAGCTGGGAGGACTGTTTGAGGCCAGTGGTTCAAAATAAGCCTGGGCAACATAGTGAGATTCTGCCTCCGAAACAAAACAAAAGACAAAACAACTAATTCTGTTGTGTTTTTTTTTTTTTAAGAAAAAAAACACAACAGCAAACTTGACTATAAAGATTATTGCTGGGCACGGTGGCTCAGGCCTGTAATCCAGCACTTTGGGAGGCTGAGGCGGGTGGATCACCTGAGGTCAGGAGCTCAAGACCAGCGTGGCCAACATGGTGAAACCCTGTGTGTACTAATAATACAAAAAATTAGCCGGGCATGGTGGTGCATGCCTGCAATCCCAGCTACTCGGGAGGATGAGGCAGGAGAATCACTTGAACCTGGGAGGTAGAGGTTGCAGTGAGCCGAGATTGCGCCACTGCACTCCAGCCTGGGCGACAAGAGCAAAACTCCAAAAAAAAAAAAAGAAAAAAAGATTATTATATATAATCATTCAAGGCCTGTATGACTCAGTTCCCTTAGAAAAATGTCATAATTTTTATGATATTACTGAATATCATTGGCATTATTTGTGTAGCCCACTTAAGTGCAGTCAATAACATGATTAAGTGGCATATTATCTTCATGTCAGGCAAACGTTCTTTGGATTTTATAAGTTAGGGTGAGATGCAAATAAGTGAAAGTACTTTTTCTAGTGAATAATGATGAATCTAAAATAGGACTGACTTGGCCGGGCATAGTGGCTCATGCTTATAATCCCAACACTTTGGGAGGCTGAGGCAGGAGGATTACTTGAAACCAGGAGTTTGAGACCAGCCTGGGCAACAAAGGGAGAACTCTTCTCTAATAAAAATAAGAATAAAAAATTAGCCAGGTGTGGCAATGTTCACCGGTGGTCCCAGCTACTTGGGAAGCTGAGGCAGGAGGATCATTTGAGCACAGGAGTTCAAGACTGCTGTGAGCTATGACTGCACTCCAGCCTGGGCAACAGAGCAAGACCCTGTCTCTAAAAAAGTAATAATAATAAATAGGACTGACTCGCATATGTATGCAACTATTTTGTTACCAGTGACAGAATACATGCGACGATGTTTTCTAGTCTTGTGACTGGTTTCTTAGTTGTATATTTTATTTTTACAATCGTTGTTTCCAGGCTGTGTTGTTTGGAAACTCAGCTGAGAGATGTATGAATCTGATTCCAGAGTCTCTGAGAGCTGGAAAGGGCCTCAGAGATGGTTGGGACTGATATTCTTGCATTACAGGTCAGGAAATGCAACACAGAGACAAGATGAAACTTGCCCAAGGACATCATAACAGCCAGTCTGTGGCTAGGCTAATAGTAGATTCCTGTTCTTCCCATTCCAGTCGCATGCTACTCAGGAAACTCATCAGAATTCCCGAATATTGAGTGTTTCCTACCTGTTACATTAGCAGTTTTTGAGAAGGGTGTATATTGTAGTTAAATTAATCAGCTTTGGGAAAATATGGGTGCAGCATGGGAATAGAGACTGTCATTTGAGAATCATTGCAGAAATGACAAAACCCTGAGAATGAAGAATGGGCCTGAAATAGTCCTGGCACTTTGCTCTTCCACCAAACTGAACTATAGCTCTAAGGACAATGACTTCCAGTCTGTCACTCTAAAGCCTGTTCTAAGATCACATCCCCTCTGGCTCTCCCTAGATGCTTCTGATTATCGTTGGTAATCATGCCCATTAAATGTCTTTGGTTTCTTGGTACACAGAAGGTAAATAATGGGTTCATGATTTAGGTAGGAATACACAAATATTTTTCACACTATAAATTTGTTTTCTATTCAGTTAAATATTAGGCCATCTGGTAATGGAGAAAATGTTTGAAAATCCACCTAGTTAACCTAAAAGGTTGCATTTCCTGCCTTTGGGGCTTTGAATTTTTAAGTCACATGTCTTCATAGATGGCGATCAGGATAAAACTAATATCTCTCTTAGATGAATCAAAATTCACCCCCTTGGGCAAGGGAGGGACCCAGCCTTTCTTTAAACACGTGGTTGCCTGAGAATTGAACAAAATTAGAATAGGGAGAGAATGGCTTTGCCATGCCGATCATGGTATTGTGGAGATGTAAGAACTAGTGGCCAGGCGAGGTGGCTCACGCCTGTAATCTCAGCATTGTGAGAGGCCAAGGCAGGTGGATCACTTGAGGCCAGGAGTTCGAGACCAGCCTGGCCAACATGATGACCCTGTATTTACTAAAAATACAAAAATTAGCCGAGTGTGGTGGCATGTGTCTGTAGTCCCAACTGAGGCAGGAGACTTGCTTCAACCCAGGAGGCGGGGGTTGCAGTGAGCCGAGATTGTGCCACTGCACTCCACCCTGGGTGACAGAGTGAGACTCTGTCTCAAAAAAAAAAAAAAACTAGTCAGAGCTGTTGAGGTGTTGAGGCACCTGCTACTGATACATACTATAAACATAGAAGATGATTTTCATTTTTGTAGTCATGAGCAGGATACTGTATAATGTATAATTGTTGGACATTAAAGAAAACAAATTCCTTCTTGTCTGCTTAGGCTCAGAGCCACTCAGACATTGGGAAGCAAGTTTGTCAAGATGACAGAGAACCGAGGTAATGGATTCGAGTGATGAAACAGAAGTTCATTCATGAGTTTTTGGCCACACCTCCAAAGTGACAACTTGGCCAGAAAGGGGATAACTGGATTTCCCTACTTCTCTTTTATCATCCTCAGTGAGAGTGACCAAATATTAGAGCTAGATGGAACCTTAGTGAAAATCTGGCTACTCGTCCCGTCCCACCAGCCTGCCACCCATTTCAAGTTTGAAAAGGCAAAGACACATGGACCTTATGTAATTACTGGGGATTACCCCAGGAGTCTGTGGCAAAAGTCAGCTTCTTCCCTCCCTGCTTCCCCGCCCTGTCTCTGGTGCTTTCTACCAACACTAGGCTGTTGCTGTGATCCTACTTAAGCGTACCTAACCTGTGAATGCTGTATAGAAGGTGCTAATGAACATGATTTAGCTTTAACACTCAGTTTTCTAAAGGGACACGTGGGGGCAGCAAATGTTTAGGGAAAAAAAATTCCAGTTCTAGCCTCTACTGTCTACATATGTGTATACATTTGAGAAACGTTTGGGAAAGGGATATTTGAGAGCTTCTTTTTCTTTTTTGTGGTTTAGTTATTTGATGACATTGAGATTGTTTCTGAGCCATGTGCTTCAACATCGGATTGGGGGTTTCAGAAAAAGTTTTAGTCACTGTGATTCAATTTAGCTTCCAAATGTGCCTCTGCTAAGAGACTTAAAAGCACTCATAAACAGCACGTGTGTCTTCTTTGCAGTGTTTGCTAATTTTGAGTCACATCTTCTTTTTAGAAGATCATGAGATTGGGCCGGGCGCGGTGGCTCACGCTTGTAATTCCAGCACTTTGGGAGGCCGAGGTGGGCGGATCACGAGGTCAGGAGATCGAGACCACGGTGAAACCCCGTCTCTACTAAAAATACAAAAAATTAGCCGGGCGTGGTGGCGGGCGCCTGTAGTCCCAGCTACTCGGAGAGGCTGAGGCAGGAGAATGGCGTGAACCCAGGAGGCAGAGCTTGCAGTGAGCCGAGATTGCGCCACTGCACTCCAGCCTGGGTGACAGAGCGAGACTCCGTCTCAAAAAAAAAAAAAAAAAGAAAGAAAATCATGAGATTTGGTGTCACAGAGACTGGAATAAATATAGTCAAACTTATTGGTGAAGATTTCCTTTAGCTGTTTTCATAATCCATTTCCATTGTTATGATTATTGATGAATAAAACATTTTCTTTAGATAGATACTTCTTTTTTTCCCCCACCTTGATTTAATGTTTCCACTCCTATTGTCAAGTTTCTTATTACTCCCTAATAACTCTCAATAAAATAATGATTCCTGGGAGATTATTCCTGCTTTCCTACTATCACCTGTTGATTTGAAAAGGCAGAACAATACCGTAGAAGCTTCACTAAAGTATAGAAAGATAAAATGATAATACTAAATACTAAAATACAAAAAGTGATACTAAAAGTGGAGTCCTGGCACTAGTATTTTTTTTTTTTGAGTCTTTAAATTTTATTTATTTATTTTTGAATTTTTTTTAATTATACTTTATGTTCTGGGATACATGTGCAGAACGTGCAGGTTTGTTACATAGGTATACACGCCTGGCACTAGTATTTTGTTGCCACAAAATACCAAGCATGTATCCAAACTGCTCAAGACACATTAAAGACACAGGTAATCTGTAGGCATATTCAGGCTTGCAGTTTGCATTTTTTGGTTTTCTTGTGGCTTTCAGTGCAAGTTGAGGTAATTCATGGGAAACAGTCACCAAAGAAATGCCAGTATTAGAAATCCAAGAGCCATTTCTCTAGCTTCTTCCAGAATCAAGACTTTAGAGGTAATTTCTATCAACACTGGACATTTCCTGTCTGCAATTAACAATGAACACATAGCATTATGTTTAACTGCAACCTGTTTAAAGCAGATTGGATGCTAAGGTTTAAGAACATTCTTCAGTCAGAAACGTCTTTTAATCAGGTTTTTAATCCTGAGCACAATCTAAGACACAGCATCATAGACTAACTCATTCGAGAATAGGTGTTGTCATCTAATCCTAACCACCCCCACCACCAACGAGCTGAATAGCTCTGGGCTCAGTATATACATTTGTACTGGGCTCAGTACACACACCTAAGCTGCGTTCAGTATATGCCACTTTATAGTGAGGGGTGTTTTGTAATGAGAGCTCTAAGGCTCTAAAATTCTGTGTTTCTGCTAGTTTCTTCCTCAAGATAAAACTGTGGAACTCATAGTTTATTCTCTCTCTTTGGGCAGTTTGAGCCAGGCCGCTATTTAATCACAATATCACAAGTCAGATTTTTCCTACCTAGTGTTGGCAGTGGAACACACCAGAATTGCTAAGGCCAAGGAAATCCCATTTTTTGAAGAGGCTTTCGTTTGTTAGCTTCTCTTTCTAGTAGTAAAGGTAAAGGAAAAAAGATGTTAAAGATGTAAATATCTTCGGGTTTTTTTTTTTGGTATAAATATTTGAACACAGAATATGTAATGTAAACTGGATATGTATTTTTTACATTTTACTTAACCTGAATTTTACACAATCTTTGCTTGAATGCTCCAACAATGAAAGGAGAAAATATGTATTTAAACAATTTTTAAGTTCTTATTCTTTATTCAGTACACTTGAGTTTCATTCAAGCTATAGTTTTAAAATGTAAAAATGCTGAGAAATTAAAAGCAGTCAAATGCTTTTGTCTGAGTCTTTGTTCAAGGAAGTATCTTAGACAATTTTGCCTTAAAAGTTCTTGAGGCAAATGAAAACCAGTTTTTCAGAATTAGAAAGACCACAACTAACTTAGTATCCTATAACTTTGGTGTTTTAAAAAGTAATTCTCAAAGGGGTGAGTCAAGTCAGAAAGGGAACTGTGTGTGTAAATTATCAGGTTTTGACGTTTGTTTCCAGCCATTTCCAGAGAGAAAACTTCATTTTTATTCTTCTCAGCACCACATTTCAAAGGAAAATTGTACAGTTCTAGTATTCACAATATCACAGCAAAAATTATCTAATCATAAAGACTGTACAATTTACATCGTAAGATTCAGAAAGAGCACATTTTGAGTTTGAAAACAAATGAAGTGATATGTTCTATGTCAATTTTTTAAAAAACACCTCATATACTTGATCAGGCCTTATTAAATTGTCAACTTAAGTTTCTAATGCAACTTCCTGTGTTGACATAAATACAGAAAAAACAATACCATTTGAACAGTGCCTTCCCAGGGTTCCAGAGCCTGGAACAATTTAATAAAACAATTAAGTATTGTGTTATTGGGGGTGGGGGGTGGGGAGGCATGAGCTTTTAAAACCAAACCAAACCAAAACAAAACCTCTCCAGACTGAGAATCTTTGAGTTTTGAACATGTGATTGGAAATCCAGAGGTAGCCTGTCTGTCATTTTGAGATCCTTGATAAGTAACCTTGCAGAGCCTCAAAAGACTCATGGGCACAGCACTTTTACTGGAGAGCTCTCTTTTCAGCAACACGTGCAAAAGTGGTAAGGTTCCACTATTAAGACTTTACCAGCGATTAAAACATGGAAATCTGACAAGTTTTAACAGCAATCGAAGTGTATTCTTTTCAAGTGTGTGGTTTTGAGAAAAAGCAGTGGAGTGTGGAGTCTGCAGGTCCCGTCAAGCACATCAAGAGGATGTGCTTCCTTTGGGAAGGCAGGAAAGGCAAAGAGAGTGTCTCCACTTTAAAAAACACGGCCCTACCTCGTATTGCAAAATTAAAGTGACAAATCCTGGAAAAAATCTCAGAGCACGCATTACAACCAGTCCCGCCATTAGTCAACTAAGACAAACTGAAAGTAAACGGAGCCTTGTCCGAGTCTATCCGCGACCCTGGGCCCCTCCAGGCAGTGGGAAAACCGGGCGGACACTTCCGGGCCTGCACAAAGGGAACCAGGACCGAGCCCTGGCGACTAGCTGCGGCTTTGCGTGGCAGAAAGTTTCGAGGCTTCCGGCCCAGACTTTCAGGAGACTTGCATCCATTTAGGAGACTCTCTGTCTCCACCAGCCTCTAAATTCTGAATGGGAATAAACTCAATCGGCTCTTCACCCCCCTGCCCGCCCGGGTTTGGCGCCAGAGCGCCCTCCCGGCAGAGGCCCGAGCGCAGCGGGAACCGCCAGCCCGGCTGGGGCGCCCTACACTCAGCACGGCAGTCCCCGCCTCCCGCCGCAGCCCAAGGGGGCAGGCCTCGGAGCCACCCAGCTGGGCCACCTGGGAACCGGCTGGGTCCGCAGAGCAAAGGGGCGGCGGCTGCGGCGCCGAAAGCTGGAGCGCTCTGCGAGCCAGCGGCCACCGCACCGCCGGGAAGCGACGCCCACCTGTTTGCTCAGATATTGCCATTTCCAGGCCATGACACCTGCACCCTGAATGGTGACCAGCCTCCTCACCCGAGGCAAGGCCCAGCCCCGGGGCACACATCCTCGGGTTGACTACGTGGCCAGAGGGTCAGCGGCCCAGGCCTCCAGCTGCGTGCGGAGCAGCGAGCCCAGGGCGCGCTCGCCTGGCAGTGGTGCCTGAGGCTGGGGCTGCTGCAGCTCCCCGAGGCCCGCTCCAGGAAAAGACAAACGAGCCTCTCCACCCAGCCACTCAGGGACCTTTATGTACAAATGTAGGACACTTGCCTCTCTGGTGGGGAAAATGTTGGACAAGGCGCTGCCATTGGGTGCGCACCTGGTCAGCGAACTTAATCTAGCGAGTTTGGGATGGAGAAATAGGATGGAGAGGAGAGCGAAATTTCGCTCCCTCTAATTTAGCAGGAAGAAGTCCATGATCGAGGATTCCTGGCTTTTCGGACTTGAGATTCAAAAAACAAGTCACAGGCGCATGGGCTTAGCGAACGAGACTGAGACGTTAAAGTAGCGCGCTGGGAGTTGGGAAGGGGGGAAAGAAAAGACAGAGAGGGGGAACTGGAGAAAAAGAAGCGCAGAGGTGGACTGAAGTTATGCCCAGTCCAGAATAAACTTTATTTTAACCTAGAGGCTGTCTTGATTTCTTAGATGTAAAGACATCCTATGCTGTGCTTCTAAACCGGTGTCCCGGGCAAACGGTCAACGCCGCCAAGAGATGTCGGGAAACGATGAGTTTTTAGGCTCTTGCTTAGCAGTGCTGTTGGACTTGTTCTTAAGTTGGCTAATTCGAATGCAGAGCAGTTTGAAAGGTTTAGCTTTGCATACCTAGGGCTGAGACACGCCCTGTTTTTCAAAAGGGGGACTGATAAAGCCGGGGTCTCAAGTTTTTCACAAGGCCAAAGATGAGGAGTGGCTGCAGTTTAGAAAGTCAATCCCAAAACTCTGCTACAGATCGAGGCAGACTTTCCCTAAATAGTTCCCAAATCTACGTTTTACTCCCAGATATTCTGATTTCTTTGTTGTGTTGAGCCGCTCAGGCATCGCGACTTTACAACCCTCCAGCTGACTCTAATACACAGCAAAGTTTGAAGGCCACTGCCCTAAGTCATCCATTACCCCCAGGAAAGGTTTTTTGGAGAAGGAGCAAGGACCTTCTTCCATTTAGCTCTTGGCGATGGTGCCAGCTTTGGAACTAGCTCCCTAGTCATTGAAAAGTACAATCCCTCACCTTACAGGTTTTTTGTTTGTTTGTTTTTTGCACAGTGACACAGCAAAACATTGACTCTCCACTGGCATCAGCCATACAGGAATTATGAAGGATGAAACCATCTCCCCCAGGCCTTCAATAAGTGCAAGTGATAAGTTAGCATTGAGAATTCTGCCTGCCATGTACAAGGTAAACTGGTAGCTCTTTCAGCCATCCTGACTCAGGATATCCCATTAGGAACCAAAGTAATCTCTCAGGGCTAGTGATTGCAGAATTTTCAAGCTGGTGTTAAAGAAACTGAGATTCTCAAATTCAGGCTGGATCACACACTTGCATCTAGACTCCCCCAAAATGGATCTGCTACATTAAGACTGGCTGCAGAAGAAGCCTCGCTGGTGTCTGGAATGTCCAGGAGTGGCGCTGGGGAACTGGGGGGATGGTATTGGATGTCCAGGATCGCTCATATACAAACCTAAAACCTGGTTATATTAAGTGGTGAATTACTGATACCAAGACTAGCAAAATAGCCCCTTTTCAGCAGACATGGAGGGGAGGATAGTTCTCTTGACCTTTCCTAGAGGTAACTCCAGAGGCAGAGGCACCACATAGGACCATCCCCCCCACCCCCGCCAGGCACCCAGCTGTGCTTGGATTTGGCTGCCTAAAGCATTTATCACCTCACTCTACACAAGGCAGGACCTGGAAAGAGATAACTCCCGGTGGCTGGGTCAGGTCAGGATCACTTATAACTTCCTAGGCTTTCATCCTCTCTCTCTTATTTCTGCACCATTTATTTGCAGTGAGAACTGCTTGATGCTTCTTTAACCTCCATCTCTCCAAGAACAAGTGCATAACATGGGAGCGGGGAGACAAGGGATTGGAGGGAGCAAAACCCTCCTCCACTGGTCAGGAATTCCCTGCATACTCCAGTTGCTGAGATGCGAAAGGGAAGCTTACAGTCCTCAAGAACTGGCTTTTTCACTCCCCCCACCACCAACACTTTTTGCTGATCTATTTTGGGGGCCCTTGGGAGCATCTTCGAAGACGCTAGGAAAGTAAACATTGGAGTGGGGGGCTGCAGATGTGCCCATTCCAAAGATCCAAGAGAGCCATTCTGCACTCTTCCAGGCCCAGGCCCAGCCCTGGATGGGCGTCCGTGTCACACCCCAGCTCCAGAGCTCACAGTACCCTCCGTCTTTCCAGGCCAGTTGGGACACCACGTGTTCCAGCGATTTACTCTGCATAAGAGTTGGGAGAGTCCCCCTTTCCTCCATCCCCCCCTCCCCCAACACACACACACACACACACACACACACACACCCCCCGCAGTTCTCCACAAGGGTTTCCCTCCAGGGCAGATTACTTTATGACAGGGTGTGATAAGTGGTGATTTTGTTCCTCTTTTGATGGCAGGATTGCTTTGTAAACAGAAGTGCAAACTCGTTCCGATAGTGGTTCCGCACCAGTGCTCGGCAGCCGCCCTGGCACAGCGGGCAGTAGAGACAGCTGCTGCACCTGTCGCCTAAGGCCGAGAGGGCCGGGAGGCCGCTCCTGGAGGGGGCGCACTGACCGGTGATGCGCTCCTCCAGTCTCCAGGGCATCTTTAGCTTCTCGGCCTCTGGGCTTCCCAGCTTGCTGCACACCTCGGGCCTGTACCCACTGCTGTCAGTTGAAAGCGTGCATTCTGGAGAGCCACAGTGGGACACCCCTAATGCACACCCTTCCTTCTTCACCTCTCCCTGGACACCTTTACTAAGAGATTTGGCTAATTTCTTCTCCTGTGGTTGCTGGTAATTCTACTGGTAATTCCTTTGCCCTAATCCAATTGGAGAGTCATGCCACTCAATTTTCCTCACCTTTTCCTTTGAGTAGCCCAATTTTCCTTCTTCCTGGCCCCGACCCTGAGGGCCAGTTTACTACTCCAAGGGGGACCAAGAAGGAAACAAAGTTTAAGTTAGGTTTGCTCTGCCAAGGGCGGGGAATAGCAGCTACTGTGGGAGACAGAGGAAGAGGATAGACGTGAAGCCAGAGGTCACTCCACCTGCCCAGGGATCTTCAACTCCCCAGCGGAAAAGCAAAGCCGAGGTCATCACCCGAATGAACTCATTGCTCAGACTTGGGTCCAGATATCCAAGTTCATTTAGAGAACGTTGGGTGAAATCGCTAGGGGTATGGTGCTTGATGGTAAGTGAAGGAGTGGAGTGAAAATGAGGCTCAAGCAGGGCTTAACCCTAACTCGGAGATTACTCCCTCAGAAACTTTTGGGCTGATGGCGCTGGGAGGAGGGTTGTTGGCGGAGAATGGGTTCCACGGCGTTTCTGACACCACAGGCCTCAGAGAGCCTGAGCTCAGCATTACCTGAAGCTGGGAGCTCCGCTCAATCCAACACCAGGTCATCCCGCCCCTCACCGCAGCTCAGGCTTCCCTCACTGAGTGGCGCACAGAAAAGTTTGCGATACGGCTCAGTGTCCCAGGCCCTGTTAGCTACTGAACCTGCTTCGTGGTGGCAGCGCCAGGAGTGGCAGCGGAACTCCCGCGGCTCTCCCTCTCCTATCCCAGGGGGAGGAGCGGGGTGCCGCGGGTCTCTGATTCAAAAGAGCCCCGAGGCAGCACTTTACGAGGCCTCTTGGGAGCGGAGGTGGGTCGCCAGGTGCAGTTAGTGGCCTTGGGCCTGCCCGCACTGAGAGCAGCTGGCTCTCCGGAGTGGTTGTCTGGAACCCGGAGAGCGGATGAAGCTGGGAGGCATCCCCCATCTCTCGCCAATCGTGGCACCCCCGGAGGTGGCGCAGTCTCGCTGGTGCGGAGCTGCGGAGGAGGTCGGGGTGGGGAAAGGCTCTGAGCGGTGCCGCAGGTGTTTGAGGAGCCAGGGAGGGACGCAAATCTGGCAGGACTGGGGTTCTGAGGAGGAAATCGCGGGAGGTGCAGATGACCAGCTCCCGGCTGCGGTGTGTCTAAGAAGGGCAATGCAGTTTACATCATCTTAAATTGAATAGGTGTTGGGCGGCGTGAACTCATCTTGGACGTGGGGAGGTGTAGACCGTCCTGGACAAGGCTCAGCAGCCTTTCTTGAGAGCACATTGTTGGCCAGGCGCTGTGCTAAGCGTTTTGCGCACATTCTCCTATTGAATTCCCACCAATTAGCCACTTTACAAACCAGGAAACAGAGGAGTTCAGACAAGGTCGGTAACTTCCCCAGGATCACACAGCCCCTACATGTATATATCGGAGCTGAATGCAGATCCCAAGTGACCTCACTGCAAAGCTAAATTCTAGCTCCCGCATTTCACCTCCCTCCGCCTCTCTCCTACATCATCCTCCCACTAGGATGTGCACAGATGCCGACGGTCCTCTCTCCTAAGGCCTGCCTGGGGTGCTTCGCTTCCAGCTCACCTTGTCCATTCCCACCCAACCCTATGCGGCGCCTTAGCTTCGCGCTTAACCCCGCTCTCAGCTCTGCCTCCCGCTTTCCGCACGCTCAGGTCCCCCACACCAAAAGTACTGAGGGTGGAGACGGCAGTCCCTACACCCCACCCTGGCCCTAGGACGCGCCTGCTAGCCCTTCCTAGGCTCGGCCCGGCCCGTCCGGCTGGGCCCGAGGTCGCCTCCAACCAGGGTTTCCTCCGCGCTGGCGAGGCGAAGCGGTGGCAGGCTGAAACCGCCGCTCGCTTTTAAGAGAGCACAGCGACCCCCGCCTGAATCCCAGAGAGCTGCAGGTGCTCCCTTCGTGCGTGTCTTCCACTCTGAAAAGTTAGTCACCGCCCTATTTCCACCGTCTGGAAAAAGCCAGGGAAGGTGCACTTATGAGTTAAAAACGTCAACCGATTTTATGTAAATTCTCACCAAAACAAAACAAACCAAAAAAACTACCCACAGAAACCCCCAGACTTGAGCAAGATTCTAAGGCAGGTCCCAGAAAGTTTTAAATCAACTAAAGGATGGGCACTGGGATGAAAGTCCTGTAGCCCAGGGATGAATAAAATGCGGAACCGATAAGGGGACTCCAATGAGAGGCACCTCCACCCCACCCCTGGGAACGCCGAGAGGGTGCAAAGCCGCCTGGACAGGGCCCAGGGGTTGGAGGCTCTCGGGCACGGTTAGAAAGGGGAGGTTTTGGTGCCTGGGGGACAGGTCTCTGCTCCACAGCGTGGAGCTGACCTTTTACACATATTTGCCTGACATGTCAGAGAAGACGATTTAAAACTGGTTCTTTGTTCGTCTCCAAGTCCTGGCGACAGCAGCCCAGGAGGGTAACTGGGCCTGCCCCCGGCGCCCCAGGCCTAGACCCAGGACAATTCGATCTCATGGCGCGGAATGGGACTGGCACCGTCTCTGGGAGAGTGTGGCCCGAGGCCAGTCTTCCCACCCTCACCTCCCTCCTGGCCAGGTGCGGCTCCTGACGGAGGTGAGCTCCGGGAGCCCCAAATCCTGTGGCTTCTTTGAAAGCTCCCCTCTAATTAGAAGCAGCGGTGAAATCACTTCAGTGATTTTATCTGTCATGGGAAAGCAAACCCTAAACCAAACCTCAGTTGCCCATCCCAGAGCCACCAACGCCCCCATTCTTCCTTTAAAAAGTTCTAAATGGAAAAGATAAAGCGCTGGAAGCCATAGAGGAGTGGGAGAGGGGAAGGGAACTGTGAAAGTAGGAAGAAGGGGATGGACCTTTGTACAGAAGTGCTAAGTGTGAGTGTGTAAGAGAGTGTGTGTGAGTGTGTGTACGTATGTGTAGAGTTTCTCTCTCTCTCTCTACGATGGGAGGAGACTAAACCTAGAAGCCAGAAGTGACACAGAATCATGAACGTCTTCACCTATTGAGCAACAGTTTAATGTGGAATCTAACGCTGAAGTGGCCCCGGGGTTGGCAGAGTCAGATCCGCTAAGGCCAAGCTATGCCCTGCACCTCGTGGGCGGGTGGGGAGGCGGGGACGGCGACCCGTCCCCACTGTGTCCAGGTGCGCGGGCATCATGGGGTCTGGACGCTTCTACCGGTCTAGCCCTTCCTCAACCCCCGACCCCCACCTGGGAGTGGAGACTCCCCCAATTCGAAAGTTCCGAGGGGAGGCTAGCCATGGGTCGAGCTTGTCGATACCCCGCCACTAGAGTGCGAAAACACACGCACACTCGCATCGCACCCAGCACATCCAGCAGTCAGTTCGCTTCGGTTCCCGGGCCAGGGACTGACCGGGAAAGCGGGTTGGGGCTGTTGGGAAAAGCTGGAGCTGATGGCAAGATTGCCGCGGCTATAAATCCATCACTTCCCAGGTCAGCTCCGTGCGGCGCTGGGACTGCAGCTGGCGGAGTGAATTCCTGGGCCAGCGCGCATGCGTCGGCAGGTAGCAACCCAGCTCTTTATGACCAGGTGAGATGTTGGTGAGCAGGTAAAAAAGGAGGATTTGCCTAAGCGATTCCAGGGAGCGGGCCCGACCGAGCCCTCCAGCCCATGCCCGGCGGGGACCAGTCGCCAGGAGCGCCGAGCCGCGATGTCCATACTTGCCAAAATGGGGGACTGGCAGGTACGGGGGGTTTGCCTTGGCTGGGGTTGAGGTGGGCGGGGGTGGAGTAGGGGAGGGGGCCGGAGCGGGGAGGAGGAGAGGAAGCGCCGTGGCCTAGGGCAGGGGAGTCGTAGGTGAGGCGCGCCTGGCAGCGCCCAGGAGAGCTCCCAGGAGACAGCGAAGACTGGAAAAACGAGCGCAGGCAGCGACTGCGGTGCTGGGGGCAAAGCGCGCAGCCCGCGGGGCCCGGCGCCGGGGAAGTCCGGCGCACGCTCCACAGGTGGCCTGGTGGGTCACTTGTGGTTTGTACTGTGGCCGTTTCCTCCACCCCCCTCCCACCTCAAGTAGAAACTTGGGAAGATGAGTAATTCGGAAGTGGGGAGGGAGCAGGCCTGGGGTTGTGGTGCGCGGCGGTGAAGGTTTTCAGCCCGCTGAGCCTGCGGCCTCGTCCTAGACCCCAGGGTTGAGTGTTGGACAGGTTCTGGTGCACCTGTCTCTCTTGGTACCCCCAGATTTCGGGAGATCTAGGATGTGTGAAGAATGGAAAGGGGTCCGGATGGCTGGGTCGCGGCGGCGGCGTGTTTCTTTGAGAGATAAAAAGTTTGCCCGAAGTTTAGCTACCAACTCACTCCACTTCCTGAAATGGGTTTTTGCCGCCTGGGCTACGGATGAGGGAGTGTGTGAATGGTGGGTGAGGAGGCAGCGGGGTGGCGAATTTGCCAAAACCAACGTCTGCGGAACTTGGCCCTGCTAGGCCGCGGGCACCACAAGGCATCCAAGGCTTGGCTCCTGTCCTTCCTGAGCCCCGGATTCCGACCCTGGCCAAAGAAGCATTTGTCCAGCGCTCTCCTTCCAACTTCCAGACACTTTCCCTTCGGGAAACAGAGCGGCTCTGGCCAGGTTGGTGGCGGTAAAAGGCTCTGCCTGTCGCCAATTTCATCATCAGAACCGCGAGGCCCTGTTTTCGCCCCAACCAAGAGGCCTGGTTAGGGTGAGATTCTATGTGCCCAAAAGCCCGGGGGACAATTCGAATCTAATGCCCTGAACTTCCCCCCCCAAAATCTGAGGCCTTGCTACTCCTGGTCGAGTTCTTTCTCTTGTTTCAGATTTGGGCCATTAAAAGTAAATTTCTGAGAAGTGCAGTATTCACTAAGCTACCTGGAGTTGGAGAAAGAAAGGCCTTTTGCGTTCTGTACTTTTTTCCCTTGTATTTATTACTTTTATCAAGAGTGAGCTCTTTTATATTCTTCTCCCTAGTTAAGCCTCACTAAATGGTATTTCATCCGCAAGTTTAGACGAACCTCGTGGTTTAAGGATGCAAATCCCATACCAGAGACAAATCCCGAGAATCCACACCTTTCCCTCCCTGCCCTTGTGGGCTAAAGGCCCTTCCTCACTCTCTTATTTGGAGGCTGAAGACTGGGGGAGTCCTTTCGGAGCAGTCTTTGGGTTTTCTCCTCAAATTCCAGTGAAATTCGCTGCAGAATTCCTAGGCCGTGAGAAGGTGCCTGTTGAGTAGGTTTGGCCTGGGACTGGGCCTTCTGTGGGTTCGACTAAGGTTTGAAGCCGCGAGACTGCCGCAGGAGGAGGAAGGAGGGAGCCGCGGGCCTGGCTGCTGCGGGCTCACAGTTAGGCAAGTGGCTGGAGGCCTGGATCTCGGGTGGGGCGAGCGGATTTGGGGCCCGGAGGGGCCGAATCTGCGGGGCTGGGCCTGTTGGGCTCCCGGCTCCCACTGGGCATTGACAATCGGAGAAAATAGAGTCATTCTGGCCCCTCACTGTCTCTTTCTCTTTGTAACTCTGTCTCTCACACAAATACTCCCTCTTCCCCGCGACGCCCTTTTGACGCCCCCCAGGTCAGGCCTGGATCTCCGACCCCCAATCCCAGGCCTGGCGCTGCTGTCCCGGGGTTCTGGCCCCGCCGGAGCATTGACATGCAATGAAGCGACTTAGCGTGGTAATGACGCTGGCACAAATGCAGCTCGGCTGGCTCCAGAGGCGACCCTGGCGCTCGCCGGGGCCTTTCATCAGCGCTTACACCGGGGGCGGCAGTCCAGAGCCGGCAGGTCCCAATCTGCACCTCAATGGCGCCCTCGGCGGGAATACAACAACAGTTTAGCAGCCCTGGCGGGTGCGGAGCCGGAGATCTGCTGGGCGCGGGGCAGCGGAGACGTGGAAAGGGGGGTTGAAATGGAGTTGCAGAGGATGGAGGGCGGCCTTCCCAAGCCCGTAGAGGGCAAGAAAGCGAAACTTGGAGTTCCCTTAAGCACACCGCGGCGACCTCTACGGAGTGTAAAAACCCATGCTCTCAGGCCTAGGATTTGGCCTGCTCAGGCTATGGCCGCTGCTGGGAGGGTGTCGGTGCTCCTGGCAGCCCAGATCCTGACTTCAAACCACTGCACTGGCGACAGGCTGGGACAGCCCTGCAGGGTCTAGCCCTGGAGAGTCGACCACTTTCTGGACGGAGGGCGGCGCCAAGCCTCCAGCCCGGTTCAGCCGAGGGCTTGTGCTCAGTTCAGGTGGGGCAAGGGAGCGCCCAGAGCATGGGGAGGGCTTCCTGGGGCTCTAAGGCCCTTTGCCAGCTCTGGCTTCTCCCTAGCTTTTTGGAGCCTTCTGCCTCCTCTGCTAGGTTTGGGGAGTTTGCTGAGGTGTTTGGAGGGAGAATTCCCCTTCTGCAGCTTTGGGTGGAATGGGGAGTTCTCCCAGTTCCTGCCTTCCTTCCACCTGTGAGGGAATGCTCCAATCTGCCACGGTTCCCATCCCCTTTTAGGGACGCCCGGTGGAAATCTGGGAGGCCTGGAGATTTTCGAGAAACAAGCCCAGATGAATCAAAGGTCCTTACTAGAGCAACTCTGAGGCGGGACCTAGTGTAGTTAAAGACTTTGTACATATAGCAGAGAGAAAAGACAGAGGTAACTTTCTTTTGGAGGACAAACGAGGAAGCTCAGCCAGGAAAATTAATTACTCTGTATTTCCTAGTGTCACATTAGGTCCTTTTCTTTCTTTCTTTCTTTTTCTTACTTACTTAAAAAAAATCCCAAAAATGAAAGGGATAAAAGCCCCAGAGGGGCCAGCAGGCCCCGGTGAGGAGTCCAAAAGCCCGGACTGACCAATCTGGACGAGGAGGTAGCTCCCAGGCCTCCAGGTTCCGCGGCAGCAGGGCTCTGCCTCGCGAGCACGCCCGCGTTAGTAGCATCACCAAATCATGAAGGAACTCTCCCTGCTTTAATTAAAAAGGGGAATCTTGGGAAAACTAGAGCAGATTAACACAGCTAAGAGTCGGTTCCCGGTGATTTATTTTGATGCATGCACGAGACGGTATCTAGACTTGCAGGCACACACATATCTGTATTTAGGCTCAACTTCAGAAGCGGGTGTGCAGTTCTATAGGAGTTCTGTATTCGTGTCCACGTTGCACCTAGGAAACCTTAGCCTGAACACCAGGTTGAACTGTCAGTTGGCCCTAGCTTCACACAAACAGGAGGAAAATTGTTTAACCCCTGGAGCTGTCAAGAAACCTCTTCAGGGTACAACTTTTATTTTGCACGCCACAATTAAGGGATTGCAAACCCCAGCAGAGCCACCGGAGCCGCTTGGCAGAATCTCCAACCTGGGGGAAAGCTCAAAGCCAATAAAACTCCCAAGGCGCTGCGGCCCGAGGGGATGGCTGCCTCGAGCAGAGGCGATCCCATGTTGGGAGAAAATCCTGGAGTGACTTCGCCGGTCTTGGTTTGGTGGTTATGTTTAATTGCGAAAGGGATAATGATTTCTAATAAAATTGCACGGGGCCAAAAGGGCAGCTCGGATCGTGGTAGCAGGGTTAAGGGAGAAGTGCTAGAAGCCGGGCCCCAGGCGTGGCGCTTGGACCTTGAGCAGTGCCAGGCTTTGCAGAACGCATCTCTGGAGAAAAGGAAGCGGAGAAAGAAACGAAGGGGTAATGTGGCGGAATTGGGGTAAGAGAGGGGATGTTGGGGCAGGGCCTCGCGGCGGAGCTCGAGGAAGGTTTTATCAGTTCGCAGGCTGGAGTGCGCTCCAGAAGCAAGTTCGCGGCGTAGAGAGGCCTTTATACCTGTGTCGGAGCGGCCGGCGGCAGATTGTGGTACTGGCGAGCAATTGGACTATTGTTGATATGCTAATGAGGCGATTAGGCTGTTGGTAAAGAGCTGGAAAAGGGAAAAGTTTCTACCATTAGAGGGAGATCTCCGAGCGCACACGGGAGCTCTTTCCCTTCTCTCCTCCTCCTCGCCCGTCTCCTCGCCCTCCTCCTCCTCGCCCTCCTCTTCCTCCTCGCCCTCCTCCTCCTCCTTGCCCTCCTCCTCGCCCTCCTCCTTCTCCTTCTCCTCCTCCTCCACCTCCTCTCCCTCCTCCTCCTCCTCCTGCGCTCACCGCCGGCAGCCAGCACTTTGCGCTTACCCAGAGTAGCTCCACTTGGGTGCGAGACCGAGAGGGGCATATCCGTTCACGCCGATCCATGAAAATGCTTTGGAAATTGACGGATAATATCAAGTACGAGGACTGCGAGGTAAGTGCGACGCCGGCTCGATCATCCGTGCGGCCACAGGCTCCGAGCTTGACCCTCCCTCTCCTTCCTCCTCTCCTTGCAACCAGCTGCGAAACGCGGGTGGCACAAACTTTCCCCAGCGCAGAGCCCGTCCCTCGGATTCGCCCGAAGAACGCGGGGGAGAAGCTGGAGAGGGAGGACGTGGATGCTCCCTTCTTTGGTTTCCCTACTTTGAAGCCCGTGTCCCACTTTCCTCCCCTTTCTGACCAATTTCCGCTGTGCCTAAGAATGGGGCGAAGAGAAGAACATGGGCTTTTGAAGCAATTTCTGGCAACTGGGCACTTGCCTGTGCACTCCTCGTGTTATCTTCATCGAGATTCTGAGGGCCCAAGTCACCAGGAACAGAAAGCAAAGAGAAAACTCTTCTCTCTTCAACTTCCTCTCCGATCTTTAATATTCCTTCTTTCTATTCATTCATTCTTTCTTTCTTTCTTCCCTTTCTTTCCCCCACCCCCCTTTCTAAAGCGGTTCCCTTCTCGGCTTTAGAGACGGGCCCCCCACACTTCGCTGTGAGCTGGGTTGCATCTTCCTGTAAGCGGGTTCAACTTAAGACCACTGATCGCAGCTGCGGGGCTCGCTCCAGATCCTCTGTGCGTCACGAAGTTCTAAGTAGCTTCTCCCTCTGAGCTACAGGATCGACGCACCCCACGGGGGTGTGTGGGGGTGGGGTAGGGAGATGTGCTGCGCCGAGCCTGCTGGCCGCTGGGTGCGGGAGCACCAGCTTCTGCACCAGCCCAGAACGATCGTGGGAATCCTTGCGCGGCTGCGGACCACCTCTGGTGCCGCGAGCCCGCTGGGCCGACAGAGCGCGCCGCTTTGGAACCCATTTTAAAACCCAGAGTCCCCTGAGCTCGCCTTCTTGAGGCAGCAAGGGAGACCCTAGCGCGACCTGTCCACCCGCAGGAGGCGCTGGGAACGGTTACAACCATCACTGAAATGAGCAATGAGTCCGAGAGAGGGGTTGGGGTGTGTAGGTCTGGAGATCACCTAAATAAATAGGTGTCAGTCCCAACTTTTGCTGTTTTTTTTTTTTTTTTTTTTTTTTTTCTTATTTTTTGGCATTTGCAGCTGAGAATGTTAGGCAGGAGGTGTGTGTGCAGGCGCAGGGGCGGAGATCTTGACTTCACTCGAAACCAGAAATTGGGTTTATGTGAACGATGTGTCACCCGCTCCCTCCTCCCTTTTCTTTCTGAAGACTATTTTAAATCTCCTTTCAGGCCCCCCACCTCAGTAGATGGGGACGGGGTGACATCCCACGGGTACTGGCTCTTCCCTGGGGGGTCCTGTCGCGCTGGGGGAGGGGCGCAGGGACCCCACGTCAGACCAGTCGCTTTGTTTTCGAGGCTGGGGGCGAGCTTTGCGGGCAGGTAGGAATGAAGCTGAGCCCCTCAGCCCCATAGGACAATTCATACTGTGCTGGTCTGGGCTTTGGCCGGAGGCTTAGGCATTTCACTTTGGCAGAGGCCGAAACCCAGCTCCAGGTGTGGGCGCCCTCGGCGGGCGGGGTCCGAACCTCCGTGCGGCTCTGGGTGCCGACTGGATGGGGTGGGTGGCTAGGTGGCGGATGAACTTTCACCCCTAGAGGGATCCTGTGGGGGCAAGTGTGAATGCGTGTGTAAGCGAGGCAAAAAAGATAAGAAAGGAGAGAGGAGAATAAAGTCAAAGCTGTTTCCACAACTTTGGCGGTGGCGGGCAAGCGCCGGAGCGGGGATTTCGGGTTTCGGAGCTGGCTTGGGGCAGTCTGATTGTGCCGGGGCTCTGTAGGGACACGCAGGAGGCGAGGTGCCGCTTGTTCTGACAACCGGGCGGGTAGACTGGCAAAGGCAGCACGCCGGGAGGGCTAGTCGTGTCATCTGGGGGGGCGTCAGGCGGGAGTGGCCCAGCCAGTCGGACGGGTTTTTGCCGGGAGCCGCGAGCCCGTGCCAGCGGCGCCCGGGCTGGGCCGCCTAGCGTCTGTGCGCGCCCCGGCCCGCATCCCGGCTCCCGATCCGGAATCCCCGGCCCCAGAGAGCCGAGGGCAGAGCGACGGTGGCCGGGGAGCGCACGGCCCCTGTCCGAGGAAAGCTCAAGGAGGCCGAGGAGAGGGCCAGTGCAGCGAGCGGGCCGGTCCCGGGCAGGGCGCCGGGTCATGGAGGAGCCGCGCAGCAGCGGGCAGCCGAGTCCCGAGTCCCAGACTCGGCTGCGAAGCGGCGGAGCCCGCGGCCAGACAGGGCCGGGAAGCGCCTGCCGCGCCGAGAGCCCGAGGAGCGCCCGGACGCGGTCCCCAGCAGCTCCTGCCCGCTACGCACGACCCCCGCTGCATCCCGAGGTCTGCCCCAGCCTTTTAGGTCTGATTGTCCTCGCTCGCTTCCTCTCCCCTTCCCCCTCCCCCGCGGCCTCCCCCTCCGTGCGCTCCGGCTGGGCCCCCTCCCCCTCCCTCCCTCCCTTCCTCCCTCCCTCTTTCCCTCCCTTCCTCCTCTCGGGCTCTCCCTCCTTCCCTCCCTCCCCTCTCCCCACCCCGGGCTCCTCTCCCTCGCCCACACTTTCTTTCTCACACACGCACGCAGACACATTCTCCCTCTCTGCGCTCTCTCCTTCGGTCTCCCTCTCTGCCTCTTTCTCTTTCACTTTTGCATGCCCTGCAACCTTTTAAAATGTTGCCCCTTCCCTGTGATTCGCCAGACGCCGCGCCGCGGCCCCCCGCGCGCTCGCCCGCTCCCTCTCTCGCTCGCTTTTTGTCTCTCGCGCTCCCTCTCCCCACTCCGATTTGCTACACTGAGACTCCCGTCAATGGACTGCATTGAGAGCCGGCTCCGGCGCGAGTTGCCTCTCCGCTTCACGCTCGATTTCCAGGCATTCTTCCCTTATTAAGTATTCGTGTAATATTAATAGTCATGAATATCTGCTATTAGGAGGCTCCAGGAACGCTGCCCAGCGCGGTTATTAGAAGCTCAAACGAAGCCGCCGCTAAGAAAAGAGGGGGAGACACGGATTAAGGAACACGCACGCACCCACACTCACACATACTTTTTCCTTTTTCTTTTTTTGGGGTTTTCCATTTTTAAAGAACTTTGAATCACAACCAGTCGCGGCAGGATAGAGACCGTGGGCTCGACCAGCTGAAGGCGCCGCGCGAATCGGTGGTTCAAGTTCGGATGGATCCGAGCCGGGCTCCCGCGCTCCGGGGAGCGTCGGCGCCGTGATTGGAGTCCTGGGTGGCGCGGGGCTCTCGGCGCCTTTTGTGTGGGGCGCGTTCGGGCGGCGGGGCAGCCGGGCGCTACAGGCTTGCTTGTTTTTTTCCACCCTGACTCGTTACCCCAGACTCTTCGCAGATGTTAGTTCACAGTTTTTCAGCCATGGTGAGTCCCACCCCCACCCCCGTTGCTGTTTCTTTAGGAATTCGATTCTGGAAACCTGGTGCCGTGGAGCTGCCCGAAACCTCGGGTTTCACGCCCAGCTTTCCTTCAGGACACCCCCTCCATTTGCATCCCCCACCCCACCTTCCGCCTTTCTCTCGCTCTTTTTCATCCCTAAGTCGAGTGCATTACCCCCTACCCCAGCCCCCGCTCGACCTATCCGAGCACGCAGACCTACCTCGCCGCGGCTTCCCAAGGCGTGTTTTTCCCCACGTTCATCTTGATTTCCTTGCGTCTTCACTTGTTCCCGAGATGTTCTCAACATTGATGCTTAATCTGTCTGCAGGAAAAGGGCAGCCTGGTGTGCCCCCTACCCTAGGGGCCTGCGGCCGAAACGCCGAGCGTTCGCGGTCCCTGGAATCAACTCTGTTCGTTTGTTTTACAAGCGAATTGCAATAGAGAAACCTAAAGTCAGGCGTTTCTTCTGCCCTTTGGGGCTGGGGTGGAAGGGGCGGGGGAGCCTCCGCCCCGGGGTGCACCTCTCTCTTTTAAACCCAATAAGGCTGAATCTTTCTATTTTAAACCTTGACTTGACGTCCCCCTTTCCCTATCCAAACCATAAATCGACTCTGTCGAGAAAAAGGCTCCTAACTGAGGAAGCGGAAAAGACAGACCCCGATCCTGCAGTTAAAACCTTCTTTAAGCTGGTAATTTAAACGTGTGTTTTCGTTACAGCCCCTCTGCGTAATATGTTTCTATTTAAGTAGTCATTAAATGGTAATAGTCTTTGAACGTTTATGATTTTTTTCTCTCCAAATAAATGGAAACGAATAAACAATAACGCAGTGGCAGACAGGTTCAAATCGGGGGAAAAGAAAAGGCCGCTTCTGCTGTTTAGTATTTAGGAGGAATTTTAATTTTGCTTAAGAGAGGTTTCACGCTGCAGTTTTAATGGGCTGTGTTCCAGGAGACCCTTTTCTGTCTTTTCCCCTCTTTGAAAGAAACCCCTAAATAGTCTCTTGTTCCCCCTACACATACAGTTCCTCTGCGTTGTTGGGTCTGTTTCACTTGAGGGTATTTCCTGAAAGGAACTTAGAGCTGATTTTTTCCCGGCGGCCAGCCAACGGGAACGGGCGATTTCCCACGCAGGCTTGTCAAGTGGATTTTGTGTGGATAGTTGTAGCTCGACGCCTGATTCCTTGTTCTTTACCTTTCCTCTCGGTCTCTTCTAGGACCGTCACGACGGCACCAGCAACGGGACGGCACGGTTGCCCCAGCTGGGCACTGTAGGTCAATCTCCCTACACGAGCGCCCCGCCGCTGTCCCACACCCCCAATGCCGACTTCCAGCCCCCATACTTCCCCCCACCCTACCAGCCTATCTACCCCCAGTCGCAAGATCCTTACTCCCACGTCAACGACCCCTACAGCCTGAACCCCCTGCACGCCCAGCCGCAGCCGCAGCACCCAGGCTGGCCCGGCCAGAGGCAGAGCCAGGAGTCTGGGCTCCTGCACACGCACCGGGGGCTGCCTCACCAGCTGTCGGGCCTGGATCCTCGCAGGGACTACAGGCGGCACGAGGACCTCCTGCACGGCCCACACGCGCTCAGCTCAGGACTCGGAGACCTCTCGATCCACTCCTTACCTCACGCCATCGAGGAGGTCCCGGTAAGAGGCTGCGCAACCCGCGCGGGAGGGAACACAGCCCCCTACTCACCTACCCCAGAAAGGATACCTGGAACATACAGTCGGTGGGCCTGGGTTCTCCCCAATATTTCCTTATAAAGACATTTTATTCGGGAGCGGGGAGGGGGGGACTTTTTGAGGAACCACACAAAGTAGTTGCGAGTTCTACCCCAGAACAATGGTTCCTGGAGCTCTCTCAAACAATGCCTGCATTACCATTTCCACCAACACAGATAAATAAGACCAATGTCACCATTAACAATATCTTCCTCTCGACGACAGTAAACTGTCTCAATTGCTAAAAGATCTACTTCCACCGCTGAGTCTGGCGTGGAGATTTCTCCCTGTCCTGGGAATGATGTTAAATGCAACCAAAAGAGCTCATTAAATGTCCTCAAAATGTAAAAGGAAGTGTAAAAGACACACTAAGATCATTTTAACCGGATTTTATAAGCACAAGTGAAACCTAAAAGTTATGTGTACACCCTATCCTGATTAAAGAAAAACTAAGTAGCAAATCCAAGCAGAGGGGCATTAAAATGCAGCCTTCTTCTTCCTAGGGGTGCTAAGTGGTGACCTCATAAATCATTAGCTAGGTTCCCAACGCCTATCAGAACCTGCTACACCCCCATATTAAATTAAATGTTTTGAGACTATTGGGTAATACATTATTTGAGTTCTAATTTAGTTATCAATAAATGCAGTTTAAAATGATTTCTAAATAAGCATGGCATTAGCACATTTACTATTTACAGTGCAAACCAGGCTATTGATAATTTGAAAATACTTTCTGGAATTAAACTTAAACCAGTACCTCTGCTTCAATTCTATGTATTTATGGTTTCCTCACAACCTTCCTGAAATGGAATTAGAGCAAGCCAATAATTTTATTAAAGCTGTAAAGGCTTCTGTTAAAGCTGTCTTTCTTTGGAGAGGAAATGTATCTGGATGTGATTTTTACTAAAATGCTATTTCAAATTACTGCATCAAATATTGCAGCAGTATGTCCGTTGACAGTTTAATGATTACTACATTAGATTGTAAGGAAAATGGTCAGATGAACTTACCTGCTTGCTTGGTGAATTTAAAACATCATTTAAATTCCATAGGAAAATAGAAAATTTATTACATCTCTCATTTGGCCCAGTTAGTCACTGAAATTTGTTGGTTATGTTTAGCAGCCCTTGCATGGAAGGCAGGAAAGTGGGCACTTGATCCAGTATAAGGTTTAGTAAGCAATGTATGTCTGTATGTGTGTGTTCATACTTACATGTTTTTAGAAACTGATACTTCACAGTGCATTTTTTTTGGAAGTGAGAGGAGCACTAATTTATGTAAGAGCAATTTAAACATGAACTGGGAGTTATGATTATTTTAGTTCCCTTTCCCAAAGCAGTCTGAATCTTTTCCTTGCTTGTTCTTTGAAAATGTTTGAATTGCAAAATAATGTTGCAAGCTTTTGGAACTACTGTGAATGAGAATTGCTCTACTTTGCAAAAATTTCAAGATGAATTCTTAACACCTGTATACTCTTTGTGGCAAAATTGGTCAGTAGGAGAAATTAACTAAAAGATTAAACAAAAACAAGGAAACCCAGTTGCTGTTCTTCTCTCTCCCTCCCCCATCTTTTAAGAAAAAAATTCTTCAAAGGAATTTGGGTCAAGAAAACTGTTGTTTTCAATTTTTTCCCATTGCTGCAACAGTTAACCTTTAATAAGTATAACTGCTAAATACTTAAGAAAATCAAATCGATGGTGAAAATTATTTAATCATTAATATCTCAGTGGGGTTTTAAACTTAACAGTCTTCCCTGTATGGACAAGGTCTAGAAATAACACAAATAAAAGTATTATGCCACACTACATTTACTTTATGGGTTTAGGGTGCATGCATAAAGGGATCATATTTCCCCATATAGTTAAAACACAAGAACTGCAGCAGTAGTCATTTCTGAACATTTCTCAATTTAATTATACTTAAATCCAGAAGCACTTTAGGCAAGTTACAAATGAGAGCATTGAGTATAATAAAACCTGTAATAAAGCAACTTAGTACCATCCACCCGGAATCATTGCGATCAGGCACAATTAACAGGAGCATAAATCCAAGACAGAATGGAAAATGTTCGAATCAGTATTATTGTTGGACAAAGACTAGAGAAGGAAGTAATAGTTTTTTAAATGGTAATGCCTGTGTTTGGTAATGATTGCAAAATCTTCTATCTCAGCAGCCCTGGTGCTAATTTGTAAACACAGCCAGACATTATATTGCCTGTCAGTTTCTGCATTAGAAAACATGATTTCATTTTACTTTCTAATCACGTTTTGACTCTAGCGTGCACACGTATACCCATCCATCTGTAAAAAAAAAAAAAAAAAAAAGAAAGAAAGAAAAAGAAAAACACCCCACACGAACGACAAACCTGCTGCTGGACAACAGGAAAGCAAGGTCAAAGGTTTTTTGTGTTTGGTCATTTTCATATTCCTATCATATCCAGGCTCAGGCAGTAGTCTTTCTAAAAATTTATGTGGAGTTTCCCATAAAGGTGTGTATGTGTGTTTGCTCTTTATTATACTACCTAAACCTTTTCTTTTCCAACACTCTGCTGTTACTCCCGCCCCTGTCATTTCTATTGTGTTTCCCTGGCTTTCGCTGCCTGAACACTGGAATTGCTAAAGTCAGAAGCCGCTGAGGCGCCAATCTAAAGCTAGGTACATTTCTAAATGTTGAACTGACTGAGAATGATTAGGTGCTCCAACACTTGATTTAATTTCCAAAGAAAGTTTTATTCCCCATCTCCACCCCTTTTAAACATGGATTATTTGCTGGAGGAGGAGAAATTGGCCATGGGTGTGCAGTGAAACCTCTTGAGTTGCAAAGCCCCAAATTCCAATAAGCCAAGATGAGATGTTTATATATAAATCTCATTATACGGGAGGGGGAATTTTGATTCTACACCTTCCCCTCCCATCTTGCAGGGAATATTCATTTCCTTTTGTTTTGATTATACACTTACATCCATGTGTATCCTTTTGTTGCAGCATGTAGAAGACCCGGGTATTAACATCCCAGATCAAACTGTAATTAAGAAAGGTAAGCCATTTCCTTCTGCATTCCAAGCATGTCCTTACAGGCAGAGTGCTATTTAAAAGAACTTGCAGAGCTGTGTTTATTTTTTCCAAATAGGATTTCCTAAAGGCTCAGAATTAGCAAATAGATAGGCACAGAACAGCAATGCTTAAATAATCAGCCTTCAGTATGTTGGTAATGCCAACAGGCTAGCTTTGTTCTGACTCATGATTTGACCATTTAATTTAGTTTCATGATGTTTGGACAAACACACAAAATGTACAGTAGTTGAACTGACTTGGAAGTGGCATTTCAATTTTGAAACAGTTTAATAGTTTAATCCATTGCCTGGATGAGGGTTAAGAAGTGTATAATGCTAAAATAGTACAAATAATTTAACATTAATGTAAGGACAGATGATAAAAAGCACTCTTTAGTAGTGGAAAAAAAATTCATGTTCTTCAATTTAGTTTCTTGTTAGCTGTTTAAGGGTCTTAGAACTTTGTGAATTAGGTTAACAAAATTTTAGCTTTTGGTTAAAATTAGTATCTTGAAGATGGGAAGATTATTAGCATACTTGTTCAGAGCAGAAATTGTTAGAAAAGTGTCAAGTGATTTGAATGGATTTGTAATTTGTATTGTGTTTAGTGAGTAGAAATAAAGTTTACTGAATTAAATGCTATTCACTCTTGGTAGCAGCTTTTTTTTTGGTTATGGTGGCAATGTTACATTTCAGGATTCTAGGCACCACCAGAGGACGATGCTATATAAAACTGTTCTCATTTCTAACCCCAATCAGTATATTGTTAGCTAGTTTAAAGTTTCATTTTTGCATCTGTGAAGTCTTTGTCACGTCAAATTAGATGTGCAAGGGATAAATCTTAAGAGATGCTCTTTCCAAGTCGACATGATAATTGGCTCTTTTATTAGTAATCTCTCAAGAGTTCGTTTAACTCCTATTGTCTCTATTAGCCTCCCCAGAGCTATTAATGTCACAAGTGATCTATCCAAAACCTAGAGCCCCCCACCTCCCTATACGTCTAGCATATCCCCATTAAAGAACGCATAAGGAGCAGTGATGAGATTGTATGCATATTATGTCTCCAAATGGAATTTTAAAATACAAAGCATACTGTACTTAAATGGTTGTGAATGCATCTGAATTACACTGGTGCTGAGAAACGTAATGCATTAGTACACTTTCCGCAGGTTTTTTATTTTTTTTCTAACAATGGTGAGTCCAACAATAGCTTATGGTTTTAACTAGGAAGTATATATATCCACTTTCCCAATAAAGGCGCTTTAGCAGAGAAGGACTATTAAGTATTTACTTAACAAAAGGGCACATTGCTAGTATTCCACTGTAGGCCCGTTCTTCCCTCCCCACTCCGCAGTTCAAAACTGGCCTTGGAATGGATCTCCAAAACTGAGACGTTTTCAAAATTAAACATAGGAAAGGGCCTATTTATCAAAAAGACGGGACGTGTGGTGTGGACAACAAAATCCACCACTTCCCAGCGTGGTGCCTCAATTAAAACGCTCGTTTACAGGGTGCTTTAGCCATCTAAATTGTCGGCTGATTTTAATAATGGGTCTTTGAAGCAGTTTTTCCCCGACACTAAACCCCCCACCCAGCAAAACCCCTAAAGTAGAAGTAACTTGCTCTCGGTTTGCAAATGTAACTCCCTCCCCTGCACCCTGAACCTGTGGTCCTGGACCTCATCTGGGGCCCACTCCGCTCGGATGCTCAGAGCCTCAGGGGTCACCAATTTCACCACCCATAGTCTAGAGAGCACCCTTGACGGCGAAGGGGAAAGGGTCAAGGCAGAAACGCCGGCCAGGCTGGCTGGGGGAGGGCAGGGCCGCCTCCCGGCCGCTGGGTGAGGCACGGAGGGGCTCGAGGCCGAGGAAGGGAAGTAGCAGAGCCACAGAATTCCAGAGCCAGCGGAAAAGGGGGACTGTGGCCCAAAGCCTGGGATCCGGCCCTGGCCGGGATGAGGGCCGGGGTCGGGCAGGATTTGGGGGTGATCCACGACGCCCAACACGCGGCCTCCCCTCTGTCTCCGCAGGCCCCGTGTCCCTGTCCAAGTCCAACAGCAATGCCGTCTCCGCCATCCCTATTAACAAGGACAACCTCTTCGGCGGCGTGGTGAACCCCAACGAAGTCTTCTGTTCAGTTCCGGGTCGCCTCTCGCTGCTCAGCTCCACCTCGAAGTACAAGGTCACGGTGGCGGAAGTGCAGCGGCGGCTCTCGCCACCCGAGTGTCTCAACGCGTCGCTGCTGGGCGGAGTGCTCCGGAGGTGAGACCCGGCACGGCCCCGCCCGCCACGCCCCGCGGCCGGGGGAACCACTGCGCTTGCGCTGGGGTGGTGGCGGCGACGCAAACCGGCCTCGCGCCGCGGCCTTCCCTACGCGGGAAAGGAAAGGGGGCGGGGAGAAGAGCGTTAGAGCCAAGTGGGCTGGATGTGGGGGGGGGCGGGGGCGGGGATGCGGCGCGCGCCTGCGCTCTCCGCTGCCTTCCCGCAAGCGCGTTCTGGTGCACGCCTCGTTCGCTGCCGCGCGCTCGCGGAGTCCTCCGCTCCGCCCTCCTCCTTGCGCAGGCGCAGCTCGCCCCGCCGCGGGCTCAATCCCGGCCCCTGCAGCCGCGGGGCGCCGTGCAGCCACCTTTTCCCTCTTCGCGCACACCTTGCAAGCCCAGGAAAAGTTCCTCTCAGGTTCTTCGCTTTGCCTTACCTCTCTGAGTAGGGTCTCCGAGGGTAACCGGTCGTGCCTTGTATAGGGTTTTAATAGAATGGCTTTTAACTAAATTAGGAAGAGAATGGTGTCCTCTTGAGTCCGCACGCCGTTGCCACCCAGTCGCTGTCACCTCCAGACCCCCGTATTATAGGCGTTTGCATATGGTGATGATTCCCAATTTACTGGGGCCCTGATGTGTGCCAGGCTGCGTGCGAGCATGTTTACGTGCATTGTGTGTAGTCACTACCAAGGAATGCATGTGTTACATACATGGCCAGGGATTCTTACCTCACCCCTGCGAGGTCTGAGTGATTGATTTAGTAGATAAGATTTTATAAGGGTCAGCAAGGTAAAGCACCTTCCCTCAGGGCAGTTTTCTCCCTGCTGTGGGCTTCCTACCCCTAGGATTCCACTGCACGTTGTGAGTTGTGGAGCTTGTGTTGAACTTACCCGGATAATACGTTTCTTCTCTTCTTTAATAATACTGAGAACTTCATTGTTTTGACTGTTATTCATTTAGCTATCTGTTGATAGACCCACAGTTCCGTTCTAGTGGCTATATCCCACACAAAGCCTATAAAGATCATTTTTTGGAAGGTTTTAACATCAGCCATTCTAGGCTTCCTCCTGCAGTCATTTTGCTTTCCCTTTGTAATCTTTCACTGACACAGATCTTTTCCTTGCCCTCTGCTTTTTCCTTCCCTTCCCCCATCCCCAATATTGGAGACTGTTTACCTAGGGGAGTATAATCTAATCCACACAATTAAAGAGCACTTGAGTAGGGAATAAAATCTGAAATTAATTAATTTGCTGTTTTATTTAAACAATTTATCTTAACCACTTTCTGATTATGGGATTCTATTTAGACATCTGTTTAGAACTGCCTCCATTGTCTCTGAAATCAGTGAAACTTTTAAGGGCTGATATCAGCCTTTGACATTTCCAGTTAGGCTGGTGACATGGCACGTAAACAGTTGGTGAAATGAATTTCCCTTTGGGGCTAGAGCCAGAGCAAGAAACATGAGAGTGATGATAACTTTGGTTACTCGGAACAACCTAACAGCATATCTTGCAAAGACAGTTTTAAAGACCCCATTGGGATTGGTGTGATTGTAACAGCAGGGAAAATATACAGTAATCAGTTGAACTCAAGAATACCTCAAACCCTAGAGATGGGGCTGTGTTTGTTTGTGGTTCTTCTTTAGAGAGTTGGGAAATCAAAACCTTCCAACCTGCCACAAGAGTTGCAATAATAACTGAACATAGGGGGTGCTTTACAGTTTAACAGGCGTTTATCTCCTATGAACTTCTGTACTATTCCTAGGTTTCCCTCCTTTAAATGTCTTGGGGCCAAGCTTCTGAGTTTTTGAAAGCACATTTTAGGAAGCTTTCAAAATGATTTTAATGTGGTGCAGAGCAACCCAGTGTTTTCTAAATCCCTTTCTCGCATATATTTGTGAAACAGGGCGAAGTCTAAAAATGGAGGAAGATCTTTAAGAGAAAAACTGGACAAAATAGGATTAAATCTGCCTGCAGGGAGACGTAAAGCTGCCAACGTTACCCTGCTCACATCACTAGTAGAGGGTAAGCGAATCCACTTGCTAACTAGAAGGAACTTACTTCTTGGAAAATGTATAATATTTAGTGGCCAGATGTTTGGTTGTATTTTATGTCAGTTGGGCAGTTTCATCTTTGCAGAGAATATAGCCAGATGTGAATGGAATTCTTTCATGGCAAAAAGAAACATTTGCATATACTCCTATACCTCCATCCTTCCTCCTTCTTTTCGTCTACCATAAAGTTACACCTCCCCAGCCTAATTCTGAGCTAAACAATGCACAGGTTTAAGAACTGCACATTCTCCAAGTTTCTGTCTCCTTTAAAGGGCTCAGCAGTAAATAACTTGAGTTATTCTGACATCTGCGTTTGAGAAATGCGTGACCATTACTTCCTGAATTAATTTGGGAATCTTTGACCTGCGTCCTGATTTAAGACCATCCTGAAAGCTCAGGGTTATGTGCCCTTTCAGGTTTTTGTTTTCCAAACATATGCTTCCTTATCTCTTTAATTGTGCTTTTCTCTTGGAGAAGAAGAAAAGTGAGCAATTTTTGATTCTGGATGGTGCAGATATGGAAAGATAAAAGAAATATAAGCATTGCAAAAAGTTTCTCCTGGTAGCTTTAAACACACATACACCCTTCCAAATGCCTCAAAACAAAAAGCCAACCCTTATCCTCACTCCCTGCTCTAGATAACTGCCACCAGAAGCCACTCATATTCCTGCTGCCTCTAGGTTAAGTTTTTCTGATACAAGATTGGCCTAGGTTTTGGTGTACTGGAATGAATCTATAGCTCTCCTGTGTTTTTCTTTTGTCCTATTGTAAATGTCTCATACTAACAGGGAAAAAAACGTTACTTTAATTACCAGACAGATTTTAAAACTAGCATGTATATTTAAAGAAGTCATTTTATTTTATTCACATCTTGTATTTGAGGAGATATATTACAATTGAATTTAAGTTATAGCTTTGTAAATTATTTTTTTAAATGTTTAAAACCATATATTTGAGGAGGAATCCTATGAATTCTGTTTGTTGATGATGTCAGAGATTGGTAGTAATATAACTGTTTAGAAAATCAGCAATTGTTCAGTGCCAGAAACTCAACTACAGTAGCATTACATTAAAAATCGTAAGAGTCCATAGAGAACCCACTATTCATACTCCAAAAGAATTATAAGCCAAGAAAATGGTAGTGGTGGTTTAAGGTATAGCGTGGAGTTCGTCTGGGTTTGGGGGTTGAGTTCTGTAGCAGGGAGGCAGTTTCTGGAGAACTGTTATTGTTTGTGATCCGCTCCATTTTATGGAAACAAGCTCTGCGGAGAGGGCTTTGATGCTCTAATTGGCGCATGCGTTCTTCCGGAGCTGGAGCTAATGGCAGGAAGCCCTGCAGTAAAAACCAACTGGTTCAGGAAATTAAAACCAAAGATTCGAAAATCAACAACACAGACAGACTCAGTGGAGTGACCCTCAAATCCTCTTGGTTAATCGGTTTGGATGAACAGATAATTTATGTGATCAAGTTAAAATGTAACCCTTCAGTTGTTCCCTTGCAGAAAAGCTCAAAGAGTAATTATGAATTATCATTTATGAATGTGTTGATAGGTGTGAAGTTGGAATACAAGAAGCATTTTAAAAGAGAATTTGGAGAAGTGTCATTTAGGGTGGGGGATGGGACTGGAGGTTGGTGGATGAGATTTACATTTTCAAGTCTTCTTGGCCCTCTAGGAGAAGTGGTCATTTTTCCTGATAAATGCATCCACCAGATCCTACAGAGAAGGAAATAAAATGCCTGAAATGAGAAAACAAGTAGTTTGTGTTTCCTGCAACATCTGGGGTGAAGGGAATTAGGGAGTTGGTAGTGGGGAGGAAATTAGGATCCCCACTCTTCATTCTCTCGCACTGGCTCCCTCCTCTCCCCTCTTGCCAGGAGAAGCTGTCCACCTAGCCAGGGACTTTGGGTACGTGTGCGAAACCGAATTTCCTGCCAAAGCAGTAGCTGAATTTCTCAACCGACAACATTCCGATCCCAATGAGCAAGTGACAAGAAAAAACATGCTCCTGGCTACAAAGTAAGGCATTTACCTGTACGGGGTCTCTGTGTCTGGTTGTCAGGAGAAACAAAAATCGTTTTTGCTCTCTCCCTTGGTTTCCTTTTGTGTTAATCAGATTTGTTGCAGTTATAACACCATCTTACATATAGTCAACATAAGGAAGAAATACAGGTGGGATTGTTAGGCGCGCCCATCTTTTTCCTCTCAGCTGTCCCATTTTCTCATTTTTTTTTTTAGTGAGTGTGTATGGGAGTGGGTTGTAGGAGGTATTTGATTGAAGTTGAGGGTGGATTTGTGACTATGTTGTTTCAGAAAGACCGGAATCAAATCCTCAAAGGGGTAACAGGCTTACCTATATCAGTTTTTGTATCCTATCAATATGTTCTCCAAGGGCAAAGATTAAACAGTGGCCTGCAAAATGTGCAAGCCAGAAGCTGTCCTAGTTTCAACCCTAATCCGTTATTCCATTTCTTACCTTCCTTTCACAACCCCTTCTCGAAAGTGACACACACACACACACACACACACACACACACAGAGAGAGAGAGAGAGAGAGACCCACACCCCACAGAAGTTTTAGCCCACAGGCGAGAAGTCAAATAGATTTCAAAATAGCCCAAGTTATATTCCCGTCGATGCCTGGGCTGAATAGGCTTCTCCGGGTGATGTGTGAAAAGAAAATGACTGTTTTGATATGTTTTCTGGAAATTAAAAGGCTCGTTTGGAAGCCCTTAATTATCAAAGTTGATGTCACAGGAGGGCATGGAAGCAGAGGGCAGAAGCTAAGGCGTTGGGTGGGATCCTGTTTCTGGCCTGGGGACATCAGCTGGCCTTGGAGAAGGGAGCCAGCCCAGGCTCCTCATTCCTCCCCCTCCCCAGCCCCCCAGGCCAGGCTGCTGCTGCCCCTGGAAGGCCCCAGCTAGCCCTTGCTTCCCAGATTCAGAGACAGAGCTTCAGGCCTCATCTACCTCTGCGAAATTTCAACTTTTCCTTTCCCCAGGCTTCCTAAGCACACCCATCTTCACAATTTCCCTGCAGTATTTTTATTTTGAGCTATGTGGGGAAAGCGGAGGAATGGGAAATTGAAATGTCTTTTTCTTCTTCCCAAACACAACTTTGAATTATCTCCAAGTAACAGGGCTTTTTTGTGTGGGCCCATTTTGTTTTTTTGTTATTGTTTTTTAAAGGCAAAATAATCCCAAGTAAAGTTTTGTCTTTCTGTCCACATTCACCTGAATTTGATTTGAAGGTGAACGAGTGGGGACTTCATTCTACAAACTGCTGCTGAGGTCTCTCTAGAGGAGCAGGGAAGAGGGTCTTCATGACATTTTGAATAGGAAGGCCGATGGCTGCAGCATAATGTTGGCAAGATGCTACTGTTTCTGACTTCCGGTCTGCCTGCCTCCTTTCTTTCTCTTCCAATGCGTGAAATGGTTTCCTATGTCTAGGATGTTTGGTGTGAGGGAGAAAGGTGGGAATAGAAGTTTAACATATCTGAGAGGAGAGAGAGAGTCATTTGTGAAGGTAGGAAGGGCTTGCATTTAAGTAGAGAGAGATGGTTTAGTGGTCACTGAAAGGTGGCTGGGTCTCCCAACTTGTGGCCACACTGTCTGTCTCTGGGGTCTTGGGTCATGTCAGGTGCCGGCTGGATCTCGGCAGAGGTAGCTGCAGGGAGGGAGGTTTTCTCTTTGCTGCTGGTGCTGCCCAAAGTGGAGCCTTATGTCTCTCTCTCTGCTCCACTTGTGCTGCAGACAGATATGCAAAGAGTTCACCGACCTGCTGGCTCAGGACCGATCTCCCCTGGGGAACTCACGGCCCAACCCCATCCTGGAGCCCGGCATCCAGAGCTGCTTGACCCACTTCAACCTCATCTCCCACGGCTTCGGCAGCCCCGCGGTGTGTGCCGCGGTCACGGCCCTGCAGAACTATCTCACCGAGGCCCTCAAGGCCATGGACAAAATGTACCTCAGCAACAACCCCAACAGCCACACGGACAACAACGCCAAAAGCAGTGACAAAGAGGAGAAGCACAGAAAGTGAGGCTCTTCTCCCGCCCTGCCCCTCCCACGCCTCACCAGCCCCCGCGCGCCCACCCACCGGCGGGTGACAGCTCCGGGATCAGCAACCCTTCCTGCTGCTGCTACTGCTGCTGCTGCTGCCGCCGCCGCCGCTGCCCTTGGGTACCCCCGAGTCTCCAGGACTGCTCTCTCGACTGTCAGTGGGGCAGCCGCTCCGACTCTGCGCCCGCCTCGACCTCCCCACTCGCTCCCACACCCCTGTGCCCTCATGTGGAGCCTAAGAGAACAGAACAGGCCGTGAAGCCAGCAGAGAAAAGTTCTGCCGAGTTTGTGAACCCTTTTTTTTTTTAACAAAGCAACAAATCAACAACAGCAACAAGAACAAAAATTAAAAACTTTTTTCTAAAAAAAAAGTAAAAATAAAAAAAATTATATGCGCTTCATGGGACTGAGTCACCACCTTCCCTTACATACTTCAGTTCAGATTGTAGCCATACTTAAAAAAAAAAAAAAAGCCAAAAGGATGATGACAACATTTTTATCAGTATTGTGAATAAACTTGAACACAAATACACGAAGTTCCATGTCATGTCTTCAGTTGTAGAAGTTTTTCCTCTTTAAGGTAAAGCGACCAACTTGAACTTTCACTGGCAACACGATTCGCAGTTATATAAGGGAATCAGTGTTCACGTCTCTGTATATATTTATTTATGTGTAATTTAATGGGAATTGTAAATATGGTGAGTCTGTTTTAAGCCTTTTTTTTTTTTTATTTATCTGATCTTGTTTACCTCTTGTTTAGTGGGTTTTGAATCTTCCCTATTAGTTCTTCATGTGGTTCATGGTACTGATTTAGAAATCCAATGTTTGGGGGATTTTTTTCTCTGGGATTCATGAATTTAGCCCTGTTGTAGCATGTTAAAGGTGACAATGAAACAGCTGGACAAATTTTAAAAAAGTAAAATAAAATTTTATCTATAATTAGTATTATTACATTTAGCTTTTCATTGAACTGAAAGGAAAAAAGTGATATTGGACCCTGGAAAGATTTTTAAACTTGAGTGGTTTGATAACCCTTCTATGTATTGTAGGGAGGAAAAAAAAAGTTTATTTTATTCCACTGTCCTCCCTTAAAAGCATCATTTGAGCAATAAATGAATATTGTCTTTAAACCAAGGGTTAGGGAATTTTCCTCTCTCTCTCTCCTCTCTCTTTTTGTTCAAAGAACTTCAAACATTTGGGACCACCTGGTATTCTGTATTTTCACTGGCCATATTGGAAGCAGTTCTAGTTGCATTGTATTGAGTTGTGCTGGCAGTAGTTTCCATGCCTGTCAATGTATCATAGTCCTTTGTTGCCCAGATAAATAAATATTTGATACGCTTTATGTCGATTTTTTTTTATTCAGTGGCTGTCTTTACCCAGGCGTATTTTTGTTCTTGGCAGTATTTTTTATTCAGTATGGTTACAGTAATTGAGTTTAACTCTCCCTTGGCGATTGCTCCTTGCAATAAGCAGCTGAACCCATTGTTTCCCTCAAGTATAATAAAAACTTACTTTCAACTTGGAGTTCAGAGCAGGGTATCATTTAGATATTCCACTGAGTCTGTATTCAGACAAATGACACAATAAAACCCAATGTATTCTTTTGGATAAAAGATTGTTTGTACTGCTAAAGGAATGACATACTGTCTTTTCCTTACTAGAAACATTAATTTTATTATTAAAAATAAAGTTTTATTTTATTTATGTTGATCCTTTAGGTTTTCATTTGTGTTTTGGAAACCAAAATATAAAATCTCCAGGACTAAATGTTAAGGATGACAAGGAAGATGGAGAAGAGAAGAACAGAAGAACCTTCCCACCAGCAGGCCCCCCCCCCCGCCCCCGCCTAACAGCGCCCCCCATCCCCTCATAACTGCTTTGGAATTTGTCTCAGAGGATAACTGAGATTTAAATTGTTAGTTCATTAGCACAAAGGAAATACCGACTTCAACCTTCACTTGCTTGCTCAGGCTACTCAGTGGCTAAGACGGGCAAATGAGCTCAGACCAGCTCTAGTTTTCTGGCGGGAGAAAAGGAATAGTGGCAGAAATATACATGTAGCAGGGAAAGAGAGGGCAAATTGTCTCCCGTTTATTTTCGTATTTTATTTAGAAATGAATTTACTACTGTGCTGTTCTTCAGTAGCTCTCGAGGTAGAGAGGGGAGTGAGAAATGATGTTGATCCCTGGAATCCTTGCTGCTTGCCCCTAAATGCCAGCCCACCCCTTCCTATCACCACAGAGCTCCTCTTAGAACCTTTTAGAAATACAAAACGTTCTCTGAGGTGGGGTGGGGAGGATGGGGGAGGGCTGTGAAGCCTGCCTCTCCAGACCTCTCCTATCTGTCTTCTACAATAAGAGGACTGTGTGCTGAGCTCTGAGAGAAGGAAGGACTTCCTGTGCATAAAGATGGCGAATCCAGAGCTTTTGTAAACTGATTTGGAAATTCTTTGCTTTGGAAGTGAAGAGGATTTTTAACAAGCTAAAGGAGGTGGTTAACTGGAAGGTTTAGAGGAAAGGTCACAGAACAAGTGTCCAGGTAGACAGACTGGTAGGATTTCACATTTGTTCCTGTGCTCTGACATTCCGAAGGACCAAGGAAGCAAAGCATGAGAGAGTGTCCATTTTGCAGCCTTTTGCTTTCTAATCTCCTTATGGAAGGCAGTGTAAAATCAATCTCGACAAACGAACGAGAGTTGGTGGAGTCTAAATTCTATTTTCCGAAGCCAGAGAATTCATAACAATGGTGGGTTTAAAAAAGAATTCAAATGGAAAGGGTATTCTCAGAACGCAACGCAGCAATTGTTTTTTAAAGCGGTTATTTATAATTTCCTAGAGAGACTGGTTAACTGTAACGTAGATGTAACAAAATAATGAGGCGAATGAACCCTAACTGTACATACTCTTGACAGAAATGAAATGCACACAGCATTGTAGCAGGTGAAGTGAAGCATTGTCTATCAGGGCTGTTTTTCTTGGCTGCATCTCAGATTGTGTGGGGGATCCTAACCTCAGGCACAATAGCATTCATAAACAGCCATACATTGCTGCTCTGTCTCCAACGACACATAAATACTCATTTTAAAACGAAAACAATCTTATTAAATACCATTCATTCATATCTGGATTTACAGATGCTTGTTATGTTGGAAAACCTGAACCCAATATAATCCTTGCATCCTGAGAAAGACAGAAAGGAAATAGTGGGTTAGAACATTACAAGGTCATAATAAACAATGGTTTCCAAATGCAGAGAATTAGTTATTTTTATTCGGTAGTTGGACATTTTGAAGATCATGATATTGTCACCCTCTCTTTTTCTTTTTTTTAAACAAAAAAATTTTTAAAAGTTACGTATATTTTTAAGAAATGGGAGGATTAGAGAGATTATATTAAAAATAACTTTTATTGGGCTAACCAAAGGCTATGTGGATTTTGGCTTTCTCTATGGTGACCAATGTATACTTTCTAAAACACATGGTGACTAGTTGACAGGACAGGTGTTTGTCAACTAACAACAGTGATTTTTTTTTGACTAAACTAAATTAGGATACATAGTTGAATTATAAGGATGCTTGCCAGGCTATGCTAATTACCACACCCAATTTTTATGGAAACACAATGCTCCTTCAAGTTTGGTAGTCATCATTACCCCCTCTATTCTCTAACACCCTTTAAAAATTACAATCCCATCCATTCCTCCCCCAAATCGAATATTAATATAATTTGCGTTCTTGATGGAACTACCATCAGGACTGCAATGCCCCGCAGCTGAAATAATATTTAAAATAGAAGGGATTTGACATTTGAGAAGTCGGTGGCTTGAAATACCCAGTTGTACTTAGCTAATTCAGTCCTTAACCTCTGGTTTCAAATAAATCAATTACAGTCGATTCCACTTCAGTTCAGAAGTGCACAGGGTTTTAGTTAATTGAATACATTTTATTCACTTGCTAGGAATATTCATTTATCAAAATTCCAAATTTCATGTACATTTCTTTACAACTCAGGTTATGTTAGACTGCACAATCAGATCAAATTTGCCCTGGTTTCCCCAAATCGTGCTTAACATATACATTTTACCACTCTCTGAAAGAGACAATGTCTCCCCATTCCTTTTGTCAGCGAAAAGTAAATTCACAATAATTCCATGTCAGGCAGGAGAGCTACTTTCTCCTACAAAGAGAAAAATCATCTGTGGTCATCAGCCTTGCGTTAAGTTTAAATAGGTTAAGAACAAAGCTGGATTAATTAAGTTTTTTAAAAGTATAAGACTTGAAATAAAAAAAATTATGCATGATTTCCATTAGAGGTTAACTTTGCTGCAGCTGACAGGTATGACAGCACTTTGTGGTCTTAAAGCCACAGGCTCCTTTTCTTAACCCTCTCTCTTCCTCTGCTTCCCCCTTTGGCTTTTGGAGAAGTACTTGAATAAATACCCAATTGTTAACTGAAAACAGTACAGTTAAATGTGCCCAAATGAAGTTGTGCTTTAAACAGATATTGATGTATGCAGTGTTTTATATTTATTGTTTGTAGCATCCTGCTGGCAGCAGTTTACTGTTTGGAAAGGAAAGGGGTTAATTAGCGTCATTATCAATCACTAATGCTTGCCTAACGTGTCCAAAGAATAATCAAGTTAGAGGACGGCATGAAGCCAACAGCTGCTTCATCCCAGTTACAGATCTCCTAAGCCACTCAGTTATAGGGTTGAGGGGTGGGGGGAGGTAGAGTGGGGAAGAATCCTCATTGCTTGGGTAAAAGGGCTGTAAAAATCGGGTCAACTCACGAGATCTGAGAGGCAGAAAGTACAAAATAAATAACCAGCGTTTTCACTGTCTACGTTACAGGTGCAGAGATGGCAGCGGTTCTGAGGCAAGAGTACTGAAATTTGCTCTTTAATTTACTTGATTATCCAAGTTGTGCATTTGAAGAAACGCATCCATGTTTTCCTATTGCTTAATGCTATGGGTGAAAGAAATCTTAAAGTCAAGCAGAGAAGAAAAAAATAAAACCCACGCATACCACAGACAAGCCCAATTCAACTCCTAACATCACCCAACCACCCCATCCTAGAAGAATGAAACCATGGAGCACAACAGGTAATATCAGTTCTCACACCTCTGCATCCCCTTTTAGGATGCTCCGGGATATTTTTCCTTGTGAATTTCAGTGAACGATTCTCTTCTGTAGTAAACTTGACTTACTACCTGAGTTGCACAGGTTTGCCATCTCAGCTTCCTATTATTATTACTACTCCCCCGCCCTGCCCCAACTGACGGAGCCTGGCTCTGTCACCTAGGCTGGAGTGCAGTGGTGCGACCTCGGCTCACTGCAACCTCTGCCTCCCGGGTTTAAGCAATTCTCCTGCCTCAGCCTCCTGAGTAGCTGGGATTACAGGCACACACCACTATGCCTGGCTACTTTTTGTATTCTTAGTAGAGACGGGTTTCACCATGTTGGCCAGGCTGGTCTGGAACTCCTGACCTGGTGATCCACCCACCTCGGCCTCCCAAAGTGCTGGGATTACAGGTGTGAGCCACCGTAATGATACGGTCCTCCCTGTGACCCACCTCAGGTGGGAAACTGAAAAAGTTTGACCCTGTTATGGGTTCCTTCTTTCAGTGTCTTTAAAAACATTATTTGCCAGGTTAGCCATGAGTTCAAACTCATGATCCCATTGATGATCAGAATTTGGTCAACTGTTTTTCTGAAGGCAAGGATGAACTTGTCTGAGGTGAAGTATTTATTCACAGTGAGCCCTTGTTTATTGAACAAGACATTGATTTCTTTCTGCAAAACTAGTAGCGCCAAACTCATCTTTGCCTGTGTGGACACAAATGAGAAATATTCACAATCACATTATGCACCGAGTCTTACCCTCAAGGATGTAACTGATGTTTCGCATGGAAAGCATGAGAGTGGAAAGAGAGAATGTTGGGATGGAAAACTAGATAATTCATATATATGGAAAGTTCCTGTGTTTAAAAAATAAGGAAACGAAGAAAGAAAAGTGATTTCAGGCTGAATTTGGGAGGCCTAAAACGAAACTTTAAGTGTTATTCATGTGTAAAATTTTATTTCTTTTTCATCTTTGATGCCCGAAAAGGACAGCGCAGAACCAACTTAGTTTTCACAGAGATGTTTATTTCTTAACAAAAGAGCAATACTTAAAACATTGCTGGAGAAGTCTGTAGAGAAGCAGTGGCCCAGGGAGATTACCTCTCCACATTGGACACTTGCAACAGATCGCCCTTTTTCTCTCTCTCACCAAAAAAAAAGGGTCTCTAGAACTTTGAGGAAACTTACTAGTCTTACTTTGACTTTCCTTTAACGCTCATTTAAAGGGGTGGGAATATTTTCATCAGCAGGGCGGGAGCTTTAAAAAGTGACCCAACCCATGCTATGCTTTTGCTGCACGTGATTATTCTATGGCAATAAAGATCACGTCCTTTAAATTCCAATAACAAACCTAAACACACGCCCTCAACTGAAGGTGGTCCATAGCCCCTGTATGAGCAATCGATCTTGGCGTGTCTATCATGACTCTCAAGTTTTACAAGTCAAAAAGCCCAGGCCCTCCGGGTTTTTGTTTAGTTTTTTTTTTTTTTCTTTTTTGTTTTTGGACTGGGAACAAACCTCTCCAAACTCTCTCTAGAGTTGGTCTCATCACCGTTTTAAAATCCAGCCTATCCTCAGGATATGGATATACACACACTTGTGGGGTGTGTGTGTGTGTGTGTGTGTGTGTGTGTGTGTGTTTGATCAAACTAAATTTAGCTAATATACCTTAAGATAATTTTTCCCCCTGGGGCACCGAGTTAACTCTAGGATCAAATTTCCTTTTGCTTTGTCAGCTACCGTATCCTATTTCAGGATTCCCCCGTCTTTTTGGAGTCCCCAAGTCTG
The DNA here is from genome assembly GCF_009828535.3 of Hylobates moloch. NCBI lineage: Eukaryota > Metazoa > Chordata > Mammalia > Primates > Hylobatidae > Hylobates > Hylobates moloch. The sequence continues at coordinate 9,756,667 of NW_026652295.1, read as the reverse complement.
GGTTGCGCCTTTGTCCACAGCATGGAGTCAGTCCCCAGCGCCAGAGCTCAGCTCCGGTCTCCTGGACCCCTGCCTGGGAGGAGGCGGTGCGGTGCGCACCCCCTCACTGGGTCCCACCCGACCCACCCAGAACCCCACCCGCTGGCAGGGCGCTGCCCTAGCTGAATTCTCCGAAAATATCCTGCCGCGCGCCCCTTTGTATTAGGAGCTTTTCGCTACTTGATTTGGACTGTCTGGCGTTGGGCGTGGGGGTGGGGGGATGGTAGAGATTGGATGGGACGTGAGGTTCGAGTCTTGCCTGGGTTTGGGCGACGGGGAGAGGAAAGACTGGCAGGGGCTGGAAGGACAGCCAGGCAGGGAAATGCGGACGGCCTGGGCGGCGGCCGCCACCGGCACTCGCGTCCAAGACAGACCCAATTAAACTGCAGTAAAACCCTGAGAAAGAGGTTTGGGACTTGCTTGTGCCTCCCGTCTCCTTTAGCGCGCTTGCGGGTGCAGTGAGCAAGAGCCGGGAGGCTCCAGGTCAGAGTTTTAAGGGCCTTTTTTTTTTTTTTTTTTTTTTTCCACGGGAAGGGCGCTTTAATTAATGACTGGAGGCAGGATCTGGGAAACTTTCTGGCTCCAAACTCCCAAAGCTGCGCGAAGTTTCAGCATCCCTCGCCCGGGTGTCTAAGCAGATAGAGCTGCGTGGGGATCCGACTGACGCACCCGCACCCTTTCTCTCCCATGCGGCCTGTCCGAGCTTTCCAGCCTCGACCCAGTTCATCAGATATCTCACTGTGGGACTCGTCTCCCAAGGCCTTCTCCGACCTGGACCCAAGGCATGGCTGGGAACCCGCGCTGCCCTCCCAGCGCCTCCTGCCCAACGCAGCCTTGACCATTAGGCACTTGCATCTTTACAGTTACAGTTCTCGTTTCATTGCGACAATTCGGTTGACCTTCCAATACGCGTTCGAGCGGACATCCCGGACTGAACTACCTTAGTAGTGGGAAATTCCATAGGGGAGCATTTATTTGACCCCCTCTGGGCTTCCACACCCAAGCACGGACGCCCCCTCGGGATCGCCAGAGAGGAGAGCCCAGAGGGCAGCTCCTGGGGGATCCCAGGACCATTTGCACCTCTGGGCACCTACTCGCCTCCCTGCCCGCTCCTCCCTTAGCCCTCGCTTCTCCTCCTCTCCTCTTTGTAAAAATGCACTCCGACTTTCCCGGGGCGGGGGCGGGGAGGCTGGCGGGGTTGGGCTAGAAGGGGGGGCTTCGCAGATAGTTGATATTCCGGGTCCAGCCGCTCTCCGCGCTCCCATTCTCTAAGCTCAGCCGGGGGGAAGTGTCGCCCCGGGCCAAACATATGCTTCTTTCCAGCGCGCTAATCCACCTTCAGCGTGGAGGCATAATTGCTCGAGTGTCCATGGATTCTCGGCGCTTTGTCCCTCGCTGGCTCCCATCAGCCCTGGCACACGCCATTTCAATCAAATCTTTTCAGAAAACTGTCTCCTTTTATCAAGTCCCAGCCCCTGCGAACGACGGGAGCATTTAACAAAACACCCTCCGTGTTCCACCCGCCTCCCTCGGCCCTGGCGGAGCAGAGAGCTGCGATTATTGCAACAGCTTTTCACTTAGTTCAGTCTGCGAGAAAGGGGGTGAGGGAGATTCAGAGAGAGAGCGAGCGCGAGCGCAAACGAACAACAAAAAAGCAACATCAGCACCCCATACCCCAAATGGGTCTTTTCTAAGCCCTTTGTGTCAGGTGTATTGGAAAGAAAGGTCAAAGGTCACCCTCAAAGAGAAAACATGTTTCATCTGTTATTTTTTTTTTCTTTGAAACCACAGAAATCGACTGCTTCTATGGAGTGTTTGGGCAGTCCAGTGGGATAAAAAGGCAGAAACAAGCTCTGTGAAATGGGCCTAGCACCCAGAAGGGTCCTGTCTGGAGGATATTATTGGTGGTTTCTGACTCAAAATGCTATGACAAAAAATCCCCAGCGCTGATTTCCCTGTACATATCCAATCTCTCTTTTCTTGCTGGTGACAGGCGTAAATAAAAGTTGGATCTGAAGATTTCTGCCTCGGTTAATGTGGAAGTCTCATGCACTCCTGATTTGATATTTTGGCTGAATTCCTAGCTTCAGGAGAAAAAGCTTTTAATTGCTTAGGAGAAAAAGAAAGGAGGAATGATAGTGAAAAGATGAATTCTCAAAAAGATCTTAGAAGCAGATAGAGAAAATATTTTTGATGCTGGAGAAAAAAAGTCAAATGCAAAATACTGGGAGTGAGGTTTGATTTTGTGTAGCAATTATTATGCAAATAACACACAAACAGAAGAGATTGTAGTTCCATTATGAGAACACAGCCTTCCTGCTTGTTTATAAAATGAGAACGTCAGGGTAATATACGGTTTTCTTCAAATCTACAAACACTCCATATTGAGACTGATTTAAGTGACTCAGGTACTTTCTTCTGCAGCATTTTTTTTTTTTCATGATGATCAAGGGGAGGAAGGCAATGTAAATGGACACAGTTCCTTGTTCTACAGTACTAGAGCATAGTGGGCCTTTATGGCATAAAGCTCCAAGTAACTTCTTAGTGATTCCTCTCCCTCCTCATATGTCCAGGCTAAGGAAGACTGTGAAGGGCTTGAAAGTGATCAGTTGTTTCCTGCTCAAATGGATCCTTCAGTGCCAACCCTACCGGCCTTGGTCCACTTTCAGATTCAGATGAAATCATTGCAGTCTCCCGGATTAACTAAATGGATGAGCCAAATTCACTGTTGACGTGGATGCCCAGGTGTTCAAGTCAAACCTCCGCTATCACAGTTTTAAGATGTGGTTGGCAACATGCTGCCTTAAGTCCTCTAAAGTGTTCAGGCTGTCGGATGAGAAGTGATAGGACTGTGGAGCAAAGGCTGTCCTGACTCATCCTGAAAACTGGAAAATGGCGTACATTTCATAGCTCAGTAGCTTCATGTCTTAAGAACAAGAAATCACTTTGTTATGGTTATAAAACAGTAAAGGATGGATAACATCCTTCAAAACCCCAACCACAAGAATTGCCAAGAGAAAGAGTGATTTTAAATTTTTATTCACTTGCTTATATTATGATCTTTTCGTAATTACAGAACAAAAGAAAGACTCAGTAACACCAAGACCTCCTCCAGCCCTTATTTCCACATCCCTATAGTTACTTGGGGGTGAGGGTGGGAGTGGGCAATGCATTCAGAAGGAAACAGTAATCTTGAAAGGAAAAAAGAGGTTAAATACTAACCACCAGAATGGCAAGGGCTCTGAGAAGCCTCCGCTGGGGAAGACTATACTCAATAAACATAGTTGTTGCATATTCTGTTTCCTACCCCCACCCTCCATAGCCAGTTGAATGGAAGCACCCAAGATAATGGTTCCAAAAAAGGTAACTACTTCCATGGAATATCAGGGAGCATGGGAGTGTTGAGTCTTAACCTTGAGGATGTTGCTTCAAGTCAGAATGATCTTGGAGATTCCCATGAAGTTCGGAGACTGGGACACTGAGTGGGTTTCTCTTCTTGCGACATGAGACATGCATGCTCAGGTGGTTCCAGCTTCTTGGATCCATGAGAACAAGGTGAGCTTGGGGGAGACCCATTATTAGGAGACAATGAGTTATAGGGAACCTCTAACCAGTCCTGGGACTGCACCCATTAAACCATAGGTTAAAGTTCTGATGAGAAACTTCTAAAATTAAACCAGCCTCATTATTAAATGAGACCATTCTTGGAAGGCTTTTTCTTTTCAAACAAAGAGACGAAGATCTCTCCAAACCTCACCTCCACCACTGCTTTCCATCTCTGCGCTCCATAAGGTTCTGCAGCATCTTGCTAGTCTAGCTCAGGAAAGCCAGGGGGAGGGCTGGGAGGGAAGGCTGGAGTGGCACTCCCTTACACGCTCTGGGAAAGCCTGTGTTCCTCAGTGACATAGCTTAGAAGTGGGGAGAATCCACCTGCCTGTTCCTGCAGGGAACTTTTGCAACTAACTTGATCAGGAGATTTGAAAGGAAGGCTGATGCTAACTGAACAGGGAGGTGCCTCAGGGAATCCTGGGACTGGAAAATCCCTTGCTATACCCTCTAGTATAACTCCCAGCCCTTGGAAATTAGTGCCATATCAAGAGAATCAAGTCACTGGTCTGTGACTGGGATGCTGGGCTACTTAGGAAAACCATCTCAATTGGTGTTACTAAGTTTGAAGAAAGCTCTTCTAAGGACAGGAATCTAGAAACGAGCTGAGAGAGCCCTCTTGAATTTCCCTCCTACCCATCATCTCCCCTTCTCCCCTTACTGAGCATTTTGGCTGAACTTACTGTTTCTTTGTTTTTCCCTCTTTGCTGAGAAAACTTTAAGAACCTTCTACTCGGCTTAGATTTAACCACAACCTTTACTGAATCTGGCTTATGAAAACCAGACTTCTCTGAGACGGGTCTTCTGGCAGCAATTAGTCTGACTTCTTTAACAAAATTCTTTGTAATGCCATTCAGAAAACAGGTCGGTTGGTAGGAGTTTGTGGCAGGGAGTGTGTATGTGTGTGGGTGAGTACAGGAGGGAGTAGTTGGGGCAGGAGGATGATGTTACAGAGGGCCAATTTGTATGATTTGGTGGAAAAAAAGTCCCAAAGTTAACACATTAACTTTGGGAGCTGTGAAATATTTAATTAGTACACGGGTTGGGATCCTATTAAAGCTGGCTCTATTTCTGAAGGCTGCCCTGAAAATCTGCTTGTCCCTTTTCCTATGTGCAAAGTATAAAACAGCATTGCCATCTCTCCTTGCCACCGAATTATTTCAAACAGTTTACAGTAGTTTGTCTTTAAATGCAGAGCTGCCTAGAACAAACAAAAGAAAGCTCCAATGAGTGAATTTTCGAATGTAGAGGATTCCAGGAGCAGATATGAGGCAAGGGAGAGAGAACTTGGAGGAGTAAGGAAACAATACTGTCATCAGCCCAGAAGCAGCTTCTCAGTGTCTGACTCCTGGGGCAGCAGCATAGCCCTAGAGATGCCCTCCTCCTCCCCACATGTATTTAAAAATCCAACGCCACAACACACACACAACAAACAAGAAACCTATTCATTGAGTCTGCAAAGCCACCTTCTTCTCGTGGTTATGCAAATACTAAATTGCATCAGCCGGCTATAACTGTTTGGTCCATTGCTGAAATATGATAGAAAAAAAAGTTGAGTATTCCAAGGAAATTGATTCCAACAGTTCATTTTCAGTTAGTGTGGATGTCTGTGTGTCTGAAGGTGGAGACACAAACACATTTTGTTAAAGTTGAGGCTGCCATTCTGAAAAGCAGCCTACAATTTTACATTCCCCCACTGCTTTCTCTCCTGGGGAGATAAGAATTTGAGCCATTTGAGATGCAATGCAACAAATTCTGGGCAGCCCGTCCCTGGGGGAGAGGACTCCTCTCTGAACTCCCTCCTCCTCCTCCTCCTGGTTTCCCTTCTTTGACAGGACCCGAGGTCCAGTTGAATTGAGAGCCCACCCCAGGCGGGAAGACAGCCAGCTCCTGCATTCAATTCTGCTTGTAGGAAGGAAGGGTTGTGGAGACGGCCGGCGACCCCACTGGGAGCAAACACAGGCTCCCCTTGGCGTTCAGACCCGGGGCGCAAGTACTTTCTTAGGCTACGGAGAGATCTGGGTCTTGTTCTGGAAAACCAGGGGACACCCAGGGCGTTCCCTCCCTTCTCTAGGCCTCTGGAGTAGCTGATTTAGCAAACGTATGGACAGCCATGTCAGCAGTGCCTCAGTTTCCCTAATGCGGAGACCAAGGAGGGAAGTTTTTGAGAAGACCTGGGACACGCTTGTTTCTCGGGAAATCAACGTGGGGGCCGGCAGGAGGGGAGAGATCAGTCTCTTCCCTGTAGTCCAAGGTGGTGTTTCCTGGCGCGGGACCCTGGGCAGTCCCAGTAATCCAATCCCAGCCCAGAACAATCAGGGCAAGACGCGGCGCAAGCTCTCCGCCACCATCTCCATTTTACACATTGTCAAAAAAAGAAAAAAATCCAATCTTTCTGCACACCCAATACATCATTTCAATAAGAATGACTTCACTTTAATAAAGATTTAATACGTTAAATCTGTCTTTGTCGCTGATTGATGCTCCTTTGTCTTGAAAACGATTTGGGTTTTACTGATCAGGAATTCTGGGGGAAATGCTGTAATTCAGAGTCGCGGGTTGCTATTATTGTTTGCTAACACTTCCCAAGGAGGAAAACACCCCCATGTGCGCGCTGACACGCACACGCGCTCACACGCTCAGAGGCCTGCTGGCTCCTTCTCCTTGGGCTTTCCGGCGTGGAAACCTAGCAAGCTTTCCTGAACTGCCCGGGACGTGGGGGCCGGGGAGCGCGAGGACAGGAGGGGGCGCGAGCTGGGAGGGGTGGGATGTGGAGCCGAGCGTCTGTCGGAGAATCATTTGCCCTGAATCGCAAATTTTCACGGCTTAAAAAGAAAAGGTAAAGCTAATGTCTGGTCTGGCTCAATTAATAAACATGGTAATTTCACACCCGGAGAAGGACATAATTTCATCCGAGCGCTATCGGCGCCATCACAAAGGGTCAGGGCGCAGCTGCGGCGAACCCGGGTCATTACGGAGTCGCTGAGCGGCTCCCGTGCCCCGGCCCGGCGCGCGCCTCGAGGCGAGGAATGGCTGCGGGCGAGGCCGGGGCTTCCCCCGATAAAGGACTTACCCACCGTGCGGGAAATGGAGCCGCTTTCAGACGAAGAGTAATCAGCTCGCAGACGTAGCGCCCGCCACGGCTCCCCCTCCTTCCCCCTTCCCTATTTACTTTTAAAAATAAAAGATGAAACAAGCAAATACCATCTCCCCATCATCTCAGTCTTTCTCTTCCCTTCTTACGTCTTTTTAAACAAAACCACGACCAACACAATATGCAGACGCATACATACCTATTTTTATTTTTTAGAGGTTTTCTTTGATTCGCTGTCAATAGAAACCTATTGTATTTGTAAATTTGAGGACAGTTGTAGTTGATAAATTTCTGGTGTCAAGACTTGGGGCCAGGAGCTGGGAGACAAGATATTAGCTTCAATCTCATAATCTCTTAATCACATTACACTTTAAGTGAGAATGTGTAATTTCACCCATCAATGATTTATTTAAGCATTTGCAGCACAATTACTTGTCTCATACACAAATAGTGACTGGAGCATTGTTTGCTAGAAAGACACCCTGAGATTTGGGAAACAGATCATATCTTTTCCGTTCCATTACGTGCCCCACCTCGGGATAAAAATTGATCTGTAATCGAGACCCGCAGGGCCAGTCTCCTCAAAGGAAAGGGTCCCAAAGGCAAACCCACCCGAACCACAAGAGGGGCGCCCCTCCCCCCTTCTCTGGGTTCAGATTTTTAAGATCTTCAAAGCTAAAATAAATGCCCATTAAATAGCCACATGCAAATGGGATGGAGCCGGGCAGCTAAACACACAAAGCCCATCTCACATAAAACAAAAGCATGATTGATGGCAACCCGGATGCTAGTGTGTTTGGAAAAAAAATTATACTTGTCCAGTCTCCCAGTTGTCTAAATTATTGAAGAGCGATGTGCATATTTCAACGGGAGAAGGTGGCCGAGGTTAGGGACCCATGGTCGGCGCGAGGAACGCCACAGTGTGGTATATTTGGGCTGGGAAAGGCTCCTGTGCAAAGAATTTTAACACATTCTTCTCTGGGCGGCCGAGGAGGCCACGCTAACCTGACAGCTCTGGGGCAAATGGTTAGAGAAAATGGATCGCTTTCCTCGGCCCAGGATCCCCCACAGCCCCACCCCGTCCCGGCCCGGGGCGGCGGGTCCCTCGGTAAGGCTGACCGCGACACCACACACCCCGCCTAGGCTGCAGAGGGCGGCGGGCAGGGCCTGGGTGGTGCAGCCTCTGGGCGGGGCCTGCGCAGCAGGCGGTGCTGATTCCGCGGTGCCCAGCCCGGGCGGGAACATCCACCCGCGACGTGGCTGGGAGCCTGGGGAGCTGAGCTGAGTCCGGGGTTTGCTTCGTCAGCAGGGCCCAGGGTGCTCAGTCCCCGAGGGAGGCGCTGGGGGAGTCGGCCTTTGTTCTGGCACTTTCAGGGCCTAGGAGTTAGGCAACTCTGGGGAGGTGCGAGGGGAAGCCCCATCGGGCGGGGGAGGCTTGTACAGTGGGGGCCGCGCTCTGAACTCGAGGCACGGTTAGGGGAGAAAGTGCAGGAACCTGGCAACCCTTGGGGATTTACTGAAGCAGAGTGTGGTAAAGTAAGTGGAAATTGAGGGAACTTTGCAGTATCTCACTTTAAAAGGAAATATTTGAAAATAAACAATAATCTGTTCTCTCATTCTCTCTTCATCTTTGTCTTTTTCTCTGCGCTCTTCCTTGTCCCTCTAATTCCGTTTCTTCTCTATTTCTGTCTATTCTCAACTCTCCAGCCCATCTCTCTCTGTGTATCTTTTTTTCTCCCTCCCTTTCTCCGCCCCTCTCTCTGCCTTTATAAATATGCTAGAGAGGAAAACAACCTCGGCAATTCATGCTCGTAGCCACACGGAGAGTGTATTTGTTCTGCGGGGATCAGGCGTGACCGCCTGTTGTCCGCCAGGGCACCCCCGGCGCCCCGTTTCTTGCTGGGCTGCGGGGAAGAGACGCGTGGGCCCCTATATTGTCCTACGCATGGGGAGAAGCCAGTTTTTCCCACGCATCAAATCCTAACTTCAAACTTGAATCCATCTTGCTGCTCAAGAGTCAAGCTCGGTGGATTCATAATAGCAACGACAAAGAGTAATTACATATTAGAAAACAAAACAATAATTACACCACCAAGTTGACACACCAGTCAGCGAAGCACAGTCGCTTGGGCTGGAAACAGCAAAGCCCGCGGCGCCCGCAGCTGACTCAGCAAATCGGAAAAGCCCCCAGCCCACGCCCACGCCGGTCCAAGCTGGACAGCCGACGCGCCCCTGCCCCTGCCGCAGTCACCTGCTAACAGGCCTTCGAGGTCTCAAGATCTGATTTGGGAGCTGTCTGGCAGAAAAGCATCTCACAAGTACCATAGAACCGGTTTCTTGGAGAGATGTTTTGTTTTTTAATCAAAATGGACACACAGATTCTTCAGTTTGAACTCTTGTTTTACATATTCACATTTAGAATAGAAAAAGCTGGTCTTTGCATGTTCATTTCTCCCAGCACCTGTCACTCGGTTCCTGGTTATTTTATGGAGCCCTCAGGCAGGAGTCCTCCGGTTAACTCTTTCTCCCCCTAAGAGTCAAGGCGGCAGGGGAGATTTTTAACTTCCTGGGTAGGGGTGGGGTTGGGGAGGAGGAGGTTAGAGACTGGTGATTGGCCTGGGCTTGGGACCCAGCGAGAGGAGCGTGTCCCTAACCTAAGCCCCTCGCAATCGCTGCCACATCCCCGGTTCCTTTGGACTGGAGGTCGGGGAGGCTCCCTTTTCGGGTATTGTTCACCCTGATCCCCTTCAGGGGCTCCAGCGCGTCCTCGGGGTCTTCCCAGGGCCCGGGCCTGGACGGTGGATTAGAGATGGGGACGGCTGGCGAGTGTCTGGGGCGACACCCGTCCGGATTGCGCAGCTCGCTGCTCACTGAGGCGGACTCCCCTTGCCGTCCCGGTGTGAAAGCAAACACATTATGTTTGGGCCAGGAGCCCGCGGCTGGAAGATGCAACTGAGCTGTAAGGCCTCCGTCTGGGAAAGACTGAGCCGGAGCCTCTATTCGGGCCTCTCCTCTCGCTTCCCCCAGGCCTGCCTTCCCAGGGTTGAAGCCCGCCTCAAAGGCAAGGGGGGTTGGGCGGAGGGCGCCAGTGCGCTTGTGCCAAGGGGGCGTCGAAAGATAAGAGCCTATCTTGGGACTGTGCCTCGAAAGGCGCTAGCATGCCGCGCACCCTGGGCCTGGGAAAAAGCCCAGAGTGTCCTCTTGGGCCCCAGATAGGAGGAGTGCTCAGGCCCGGGGACCTGCCGCAGGCTGCCCTTAGCCAGGCGATGCCATCTGCAGGCGGCGAGGTAGTCGGATTTGGCCAAGAAGGGGAAAGGCCGCAGCGACCCACGGTGGGCACCTGGGCCTTGGGGAGGGTGGAAAGCCGGCCGGTACAGTCAGGAAAGCGCGCGGGGCCCTGCGCCCTCTAGGGCACACAAGCCCCGCGCTGGGTGGAAGGCTCTCCTTTCATCCCCCAGGGCTTAGGGAAGGACAAAGGACCTATAAAAAAATCTAACAACAACAAAAAATATCAGCTTGACCCCCAAAAGAACACTGTTTAATGAGGTGGAAAATTCTTCCACACAAATTGCTTTTTCTACTACTTTATGAGAGTTCATAAATGTTAATGAAATCCAGTTACCAAAAAGTAACATACATCATTGAAGCTGAAGGGAGGCAGAGGAAGGAAGGTGGTGGTTAACGTACAATCATAATTAAAATAACAGCAGCGGCAGCAACAGTGCTGCCTATGGCTAATGTGGTTGGAGGCTCCGTCCAGAGCCGCACCGTTGTATCCGATCTGGGTTGGCCACTGGTGTTTCCCTGGACAGGAACAACAGTGGCAGCAATGGCACAACCTCAGATGTAGACGTGCAGGAGCCGGTGGGTCGGGAGTGGAAATAAAATCACACAACTCTCCTGTTTCTTTTCTTTTGAAATAGAAAGCTTGTTACAGACTCAAACTTCTTCAAAATCTAGGCAGAAAGAAGAGCCCAAGGCAATGCCTGGGAGAAGTGGAGGGGAGGGGCAAGCTCATTGTCCTCCACACCTGCCCTGCATGTTTGCCTTTTCCTTCCTCTCGGCATATCAGAGGTACACTCCTATAGCAGGCGATCTTATTCTGGCATTTTTTTTTTTTTTTTTTTTTTTGAGACAGAGTTTCACTCTGTTGCCCAGGCTGAAGTGTAGGGGCACGATCTTGGCTCACCGCAACCTCCACCTCCGAGGTTCAAGAGATTCTCCCGCCTCAGCCTCCTGAGTAGCTGGGATTACAGGTGACTGCCACCACGCCCAGCTAATTTTTGTATTTTTAGTAGAGATGGGGTTTCACCATGTTGGCCAGGCTGGTCTCGAACTCCTGACCTCAGGTGATCCACCCGCCTTGGCCTCCCAAAGTACTGGGATTACATGCATTAGCCACCACACCTGGTCTTATTCTTGACATTTCTATGCCCAGCACCCAGCCCAGAGTTTGGCACATAGTAGGTACTTAATAGGTGTGTATTGAATAAGTGAATGATTGAATGGACCAACAGCAGAAAGTTAAATAACTCAATGAACAATCTCCTTGATAATATCTGAAGATGAATTAACATGCTCAAGCACTTGGCCGGGCACGGTGGCTCACGCCTGTAAACCCAGCACTTTGGGAGGCTGAGGCGGGCAGATCACGAGGTCAGGGATTGAGACCATCCTGGCTAACATGGTGAAACTCCGTGTCTACTAAAAATACAAAAAATTAGCCGGGCATGGTGGCGGGCACCTGTAGTCCCAGCTACTCGGGAGGCTGAGGCAGGAGAATGGCAGGAACCCAGGAAGCGGAGCTTGCAGTGAGCCAAGATTGCACCACTGCACTCCAGCCTGGGAGACAGAGCAAGACTCGTCTCAAGAAAAAAAGAAAAAAAGATGCTCAAGCACTCAATATTTTCAATATTTACCAAATATTTTCTGATAACATACTATGTGTCAGGAACTGTTCCAGGCCCTGAGGATACAGTAAGCAAAACAGACAGAAACCCATCTTCTTATGAAGCTAATATTTTGAATTGGCCTGTTTTGGCTGATGTTTTATTTTACATGGCTGGGCAAATGGCCTCTTATCTAACTTTGGGAAAGTAATTGTTACCCTCCAGATTCTTCTTTATGAAATGGAGTTCAGGAAAGGAGATGTGAAGTCTATTGATGAAAGTCATATAAAGAATATGGTTTTAAGGAAGATATTTTATATTTCCTTAATGGGATCATTTCTATATGTCTCTGTTAGAAGTTAAAAATATATATATTTTTTGTAAATAGCTAGGACAATTTGAATATTTTTCTTTTCCCCTTGAGAGCTGCTGGAATCATATAATTTCAGCTTTGCACATATTGCTTAATATTTTATGTAATCTAAATACAAGTGCTTTCTTTTTGTTGTTGTTGTTTTTTGAGACAGAGTCTCCCTCTGTTGCCCAGGCTGGAGTGTAGTGGCGCGATCTCGGCTCACTGCAACCTCTGCCTCCCGGGTTCAAGAGATTCTCCTGCTTCAGCCTCCTGAGTAGCTGGGATTACAGGCACACACCACCACGCCTGGCTACTTTTTCTATTTTTAGTAGAGACGGGGTTCACCATGTTGGTAAGGCAGGTCTCAAACTCCTGACATCGTGATCCACCCGCCTTGGCCTCCCAAAGTACTGGGATTACAGGCGTGAGCCACCGCGCCCGGCCACGAATACTTTCTTAACAAAATAGGGAATAAAAAAATAAATACAAGTACTAATACTAATAACTATTTTTTTTCTTTTTAGCCATTATCTTTTGCCAGTTACTGCACTCAGTGCCACATAGGCTTTACCTCATTTAAACTCTTGGCGACCCTTTGAGATAGGTGCTGTTGTTCCTATCTTTATTTTTTAAATGAGGGAAACAAGGTTGAGAGCAGGGAAGTGATGGGGCTTAGGCCACCAGTGAGTAATCGGCAGTGCCCCATCTGGAACTCAGGTATCTGTCACACTAGAATGAAGAGCCTGCGACCCTAGGAGTTCCAGTCATTTGCCCTCAGCTTTCTTGTCTATAAAATGCAGTTAATACCCGTCTAGTCTATATTGTTCACGGTGTGGTGAAGATAAAATTCCATCTATTTATGAAAACACTTTGTAAATGTTAGAATGCTCCATGAATATACTGTTGTTTTTGTTGTTATTATTATTATTATATGCTGTTTCTTATCTGTAATTGTTAGTAGCTACAATAACCTATTCTGCAGCAGCAACCGCTGAAATTGATTGAACTTTGGCTGAGTGATTGTTTTGGAACATGAGCAGTGATGGATAGGGAGACTCCTGGTTTAATGGAGGAAATACTGTTGGAGACGATTGGGCTGTTCCCACTGAGTCTCCCTGCATCCTGTGGGATCTCAGGGTCTGGCAGGAGTGGGTTGCTGGCATCCCCCACCCCCATCTTCTTTAGGGATATCCTTCCTCCTCATTGCCGGGTACGCTGTTCTGCCTTGCCTGGACCATTAGCCCTGCTCTCAGCCAGCACTCTAGGCAGCCAGTCCAGGCACAACAGCGAGAAAGGTTAAGTGTTCATTTTTGTAAGTAAACTTGCAATGCTGCTTTGGGACAGCATAATTACTACTTCCTACACCCTATTGTATCTGGTAGAGAAATGGTCACGAAGACTTCAAACAAACATCAAGTCTCTGTCACTGCCTCCTGCACCTGTTATCCTCCAAAAAGTGGGCAAGACTTTGTGGATGTTTGGAAGCCCTAGTGCCATTTCACAGTAGTCACTTGTCTGAGGCAACACCTGGAGATGCCTTTACTGTTTGAACCTTGGGTTAGTTAGTAAAGGAATGAAGAGGCAGAGCTATTAAGAACATACTGGCTTCTGGATTGTGCCAATCAATCTTTATATTTCATTTATTCATCTGTTCATTTATTCAACATTTTTGAGCTCTTTTCTAGGAAGTAAAAAAAAAAAATCCCATTGAGAATTTTATTGCCTGGTGGGAGGCAGATGAATACAAATATAATTACAGAACAGTGAAGTAAGTTCCAATAAAAGATTTATACACAGAGTGGGGCTGGACTGGTTACTCATTTTGATATACAGAATTAGGCCACAGCATGCATTCTCAACTGGGGTGATATTGTCTTCAAAAGGGCAAAAATTGGTTCCTGGGAGATGAAACAAATCTCAGATGTTACAATGGTCTGTGGTCCTTCAAACTAACCCTACGTGACAAAATGTAACTCCTTCGTGTTCAATTTCTCTTGTTAGACTTTATATTGAGAGAGTGATAATAGTGAGAAATTAAGAACCACTGGGCTAGGTAAGAGAACTTGACTCACTAACTCAGGCTGAGTGTGCTTAAGACCACTAGTTTAGGCTGGGCGCGGTGGCTCACGCCTGTAATTCTAGCACTTTGGGAGGCCAAGGCAGGTGGATCACCTGAGGTGAGGGGTTCGAGACCAGTTTGGTTAACATGGTGAAACCTGGTCTCTACTAAAAATACAAAAATTAGACAAAGGTGGTCATGTATGCCTGTAATCCCAGCTACTCAGGAGGCTGAGGCAGAATTGCTGGAACCAGGGAGGCGGAGCCTGCAGTGAGCTGAGGTCTTGGCCACTGCACTCCAGCCTGGGTGACAGCAAGACTCTGTCTCAAAAACAAACAAACAAACAAACAAACAAAAACTACTAGTTTAGCTGTCATGGTTGACTTGCTCAGTTGGTTAAAAAGCAGCAACTGGCCTGGCGCGGTGGCTCACGCCTGTAGTCCCAGCACTTTGGGAGGCCAAGGTGGGCGGATCACGAGGTCAGGAGATCGAGACCATCCTGGTTAACACAGTGAAACTCCATCTCTACTAAAAATACAAAAAATTAGCTGGGCGTGGTGGCGGGCACCTGTAGTCCCAGCTCCTCGGGAGGCTGAGGCAGGAGAATGGTGTGAACCTGGGAGGCAGAGCTTGCAGTGAGCTGAGATCACGCCACTGCACTCCAGCCTGGGTGACACAACGAGATTCCGTGTCAAAAAAAAAAAAGGCAGCAACTACTTTGACTGCTTTGTCCAAAAATCTGTTATTATTTTACTGATTAAAAAAATCCCCCTGATTCATGGCTTGATGTAGGGAAACCCCTCACCCCATACCTCATAAAATAGGGAAGTGAATTCTCAAATATTCCTTTAGTTACCTCAGAAATTAGTTAACCCTGGAGAAGCACGGAAAACCAGCGTTTGGCCTCAGTTTCCCTGCTTCAAAACAAAGCTGCTAGATCAAACGACACCTCTAGAAGGGTGAGCTTTTGGACAGATGAATTTCCATATTATTAATTACAAGTTAATAATATGTTGATTTATTGTTGAATTTGCAATCATGTTACCTTTTATTTATGCAGAGGTTAAGATATCTACTTTTAAAACACAGAGAAAGCAATAAAATCCCTTCACAAGGTTGTCCTTAATTTATTCTTTTGGTTTGCAGTTTTTATCCTTTGGACTAACTGTAATTACCACTTCTATATCTTGCCCAAAGCTTAACCTGAAAAATTGCTGAGCCAATGATCTGAAAATTTAGAGACAGCTTTGGAAGGAATTTTTCACTATATAAAGACATTTAAACAGTAGAACATAAGACAAGTTGGAAAATGTACTAATAGTTAGACTCTAATAACGGAGAAAGCAGAAATGATCATAATTACTAAACGAGTGAAGAGGGGAAGGAAAGGTGGCTTGAGGGAGAAAAGGGGATGAAAATGCTCACAAAAATAGCTTTTCCTGAAATGGCCTCATTTACAAAGAATAGTAGAGTCCCCTTTTCCCCCTTCCACTAAAATTTAAAAAATAAAAAGCCCTGCCACCCACAAAGACGTCCTGGGTAGTCCTAAGGAGCCAATGAGCACATTAGGGTGTGCTAGCAGAAAATCTGGCTTGGGACTCATTGCCAACAAAGGGCAAAGCCCAGTCAACTGGAGTTAGTGACTTCCCAAAACAGGGCTAAGGGGGCAGGGGTGGGAACCAAACCACAGTACTTCTCAAATAGCATTTCATTCCATCTGGGGCAGAAGGCTCTGTCTGGGGCCATGGGTAGATATAAACCTTTATATATAAACCCTTCTTGTGTGAAGTAGCCGCTTGTCCAGTTACATACCATAGTCACATAGACAGGGACACAAAAGCCATTTGTTAATGCTTCAGACAAGGCTGTAGGGGAAGCATGAGAAGGTTGACCCACATTCCTGAGCGAATGTAACAAACAATTCTTCTCATTCACACCATATGAGTATTGACTGTTTTATTGTAGTCTTGTTATTGTGGCTGTTATTCCTTTAATGACACCATTTCCAAAAGTTTAAAAGTTGACTGCTAACATTTGCTTCGCTCTAAATCTTGGTGCTCAAGTTTTGGGGGGTGTGTGTGTGTGTATGTGTGCATGTAAAGAGGCAATTTTGTTAAAAGGAAACTAGTTTTTAAACTCCCAAATATTTCTATCTTTTCATTTACAACATTAAATATCTTCAAGGAAATAACCCCCACTCTAAAGTAAAGATGAACATGCTTGGAGTTGGCTGTGGTTTAGTGGAAAGAGGAGTGGGTTTGGAGGCTGAGGAACTGGCAGTTTTGGGCTGTGGGTGAGCCACTTACAATGGGTATACTTCCATTTCCTCATCTGTAAAATGACCATTGTAATACACACACACACACACACACACACACACACACGCAGACCATAGGGATTTTGGGCGGATTAGGTGAAATAACGGCTACCATAAAACTGCAGAGTGCTGGCCGGGCACGGTGGCTCACGCCTGTAATCCCAGCACTTTGGGAGGCCTGGGCAGGCGGATCACGAGGTCAGGAGATCGAGACCAGGGTGAAACCCCGTCTCTACTAAAAATACAAAAAATTAGCCCGGCATGGTGGCGGGCACCTGTAGTCCCAGCTACATGGGAGGCTGAGGCAAGAGAATGGCGTGAACCCGGGAGGTGGAGGTTGCAGTGAGCAGAGATCGTGCCACTGCACTCCAGCCTGGGCAACAGAGCAAGACTCCATCTCAAAACAAAACAAAACAAACAAACAAAAAAACTGCAGAGTGCTTTGACAATGTAAAGTGGTTTTATAATCAGGCTGGAAATAAGCTAGCACCAAGAGTTTCCCTCTGGGAGCGTCATATCAAGATGTTCTTCCCTCCAGTCTATTTGCCACACTGGGTTAATGCTGAGTATTTCATTGTGGCCTGGAATTATATTCCTAAACATGAGTCCGCTTATATAAATTTTCTCCTCGAAAAACTGCAGCAGTCCTTCTTTTGTAAAAATTAACCTCCTCTTAGCCTGGCAGGTAGGCTCTTCCCTGATCTTACCCCAAACTGCCCTTCCAGAATTTGTTCCATTAAATTCCTGCAAACACCCTGTGCTTTGGCTGCTCCAGGCTTCCTGCTTTGCCTTGAGTATGTCAGGAACTTACAGGACTGCTGACCTTTGCTCAGCCTAGAATGCCATTCCTCTCACTCAGAAAACAAAAAAAACTTTCTTACCCTCTAAGTCCCAGCTTACAAATTCATCTCATAAAGCATCTCTAATCTCCCCAGTCAGAAGCAATTGTCTCTTCTCCTGACTTTTTATCGCATATTTCTTGTAACTTTATTTAACCCTGCTATAACTCTATTTAACCTCTGCTGCTGTGATCCTGGCATCATCATCATTATTTATCGAACATCCTTTATAATAAAGTTAATAAATGTAATGTTGTTCATGCTTCAGCTACAATGAGGCCCTGTTTAATAAAGCATGGGGAAAAATTCTCATTCTGTTTTGTGTTGGGTTAGTTGTGTATGTCTGTTTCC
Organism: Hylobates moloch; assembly: GCF_009828535.3. Classification (NCBI taxonomy): domain Eukaryota; kingdom Metazoa; phylum Chordata; class Mammalia; order Primates; family Hylobatidae; genus Hylobates; species Hylobates moloch. The sequence goes on along the minus strand of NW_026652295.1, from coordinate 9,739,118 downwards.
TTTACTGGGTGGGATGACAAGTTTACTGAGGGTAGGGCCTATGCTTTATTTATATCTGTGTTCTCCATAGTGACTGGCAGGGGATCTTGCATCTAAAGTAACTAAAATAAAATTAAGTTAATCAGATACATTTTGTGAAGGTTTAGATCCCTTGGCTGGAAAAATGTTAAGAGACAGTAATCAAAGGAGATTTGGAAATGGGTGAATTTACAGAGAAAAATGTGTTCTTAAAAAGCAGTGACTAAATTAGGTCTCCTGATTTTTTCAATTCAACAGATCTTTTTAAAGAAAACCAAGTATTGAATTTCTGTCAGTGAAGACTTTGTGCTGAGTTTTCATGCTGGGTTTTCTGTGAGCAGAGAGTCCTCATCAGCCTTCCGACTTCCCTGAAACCCCCCAAAACTGAATTTTTGCCAGCAAACACATTAACTGTTTTTTCATTCTGACAAAGCAAATCCTCCAGAATTTTGCAGTAGAAATATCAGCCACTTCGTGGATGATGGCTTTTTCGCCCTGAAATCTCCTATGGCATTCTAAGTGAATGGGTGTCATCTGAATTAATGATGGCGCCATTAGGTTTTATTGATTAGTTAATAAATGCTGGGGAAGGGAATCCTGGGTGATACGTATTTGCTCCTTCCTATATTTGCTGGAAAGAAACTAAACCCAAAATGAAGTATGCTTTGTGCCAGTTGTGTTAAAGTGACTGTGTTGGTGGGATCCCACTATGACTGTCCCAAGGTAATAAAAATATCAGGGCTTGGGCCAGGTGTGGTGGCTCACGCCTATAATCCCAGAACTTTGGGAGCTGAGGCAGGAGGATCACGAGGTTAGGTGATCGAGACCATCCTGGCCAACTGGTGAAACTTCATCTCTTTTTAAAAAAAAATTAGCTGGGCGTGATGGTGCATGCCTGTAGTCCCAGCTACTTGGGAGGCTGAGGCAGGAGAATTGCTTGAACCCAGGAGGCGGAGGTTGCGCCACTGCACTCCAACCTTGCGAGAGAGTGAGACTCCGTCTCAAAAAAAAAAAAAAAAAAAAAGATCAAGGCTTGTGTAAACATGCATATATTTATCTTGTATATTTTTTACTTTCCTTTTGTATGCTGGGAACGTGCTAAAAGTAAAGTCAACCCCAAAGCAAGCACACCCAAGTGCAGGCAGAATTTTCCTACAATAAGATTTCAGAATACAGCCTGAACACAGAACGTCCCTTTTCCAACCATGCACTCATTTGTGATGGCAGTCTTTTAAAATTTTAAATGTTATGCATTTCTTTTTTTGCACATGGCATGAAAAAATACAACAGTGTAAAAGGAAACAGTGCAAAAAATTTCCGCACCCTGTTTATTACAAGTTGGATGGTGTCTCCCCAAAAGATAGGTTGAAGTCCTAACCCCCAATGCCTCAGAATGCAACCTGATTTGGAAATTGGGTTGTTGCAGATCTAATTAGTTAAGCCAGGGTCATACTTGAGTCGGGGGTCCTTGATGCAATACGACTGCTGTCCTTACACGAAGGGTGAAATTTGGACACAGACACAGACAGGGAGAACACCTGTTAAAGACAGAGGCAGCAAGCAGAGTGATGCACCTGCAAGCCAAGGAGCCCCAATGACTGCCAGCCCCCCCGACCACCAGAAGTTAAGAAGAGGCAAGGAGGGATTCCACCCAGAGTTTCAGAGGGAGCATGACACCTTGTTTTTGGTCTTCTAGGCTCTAGAACTGTAAAATAATAATTCATTTTTTTTGTTGTTTTGTTTTGTTTAGAGACAGGGTTTGCTCTGTTGCCCAGGCTGGAGTGCAGGGGTGGGATCATAGCTCACTGCACCTGTTTTTTTTTTTGAGTCAGAGTTTCGCTCTTGTTGCCCAGGCTGGAATGCAATGGCACAATTATGTCTCACTGCAACCTCTGCGTCCCGGGTTCAAGCAATTCTCTTGCCTCAGCCTCCCGAGTAGCTGGGATTACAGGTGCCCACCACCACGGTCAGCTAATTTTTGTATTTTTTATTAGAGACCAGGTTTCACCATGTTGCCCAGACTGGTCTCGAACTCCTGACCTCAAAAGCAATCCTCCTGCCTCAGCTTCCCAATGTGCTGGGATTATAGGCGTCAGCCACCATGCCCGGCCTTACTGTAAATTTTTTATTATACAAACCAAAAAAGTTTTTTTAACCTTTCGGTCCCTTTGTAGTAATACTTAGCTTAAAAAACATATTGTACAGCTGTACAGTATCCTTATTCTGTAAGCTTTTTTATATTTTTATAATTATTTACTTTTTTCTTACCTTTTAAAACATCGTTAAAAACCTTAAGACACAAACACACACAAATCCTAGTTCTACACAGGGTCAGGATCATCAATATCAGTATCTTCTGCCCCCACATCTTGTCCCACTGGAAGGTTTTCAGGGGAGCTGTCATCTCTTGTGGTAACAATCTCTTCTTCTGGAATCCCTCCTGAAAGACCTGCCTGGGCTGTTCCACAGTTGCCTTTTAAAAATATAAGTAGAAGGGTACACTCTAAAATGATGATAAAAAGTATGGTACAGTAACTACATAAACCAGTAATATAGTCATTTATTATCACTATGGAGTGTTATGAGTCATGCTTATAATTGTATGTGCTCTACTTTCATATGACTGGCAGTCGAGTAGGTTTGTTTACACCAGCATCACCACAAACACATGAGTAATGCATTGCACTAAGACATTGCAATGGCGACAACGTCACTAGGCAATAGGAATTTTTCAGCTCCATTATAACCTTATGGGACCACCATGGTATACGCAGTCTGTCATTGAGCGTCATTTTGTGTCACATGACTGTACATGCTACAGATTTTTATCTTCCTCTTCATAATAGAAATCTATTATACACATTGTTCTTCACCTTGTCTTTTGTTTTGTTTTGTTTTTGAGTCTTGCTCTATCACTCAGGCTGGAGTGCGGTGGCGTGATCTCGGCTCCCTGCAACTTCCGCCTCCCAGGTTCAAGCGATTCTCCTGCCTCTGCTTCCCGAGTAGCTGGGATTACAGGCACCCACCACCAGGCTCAGCTAATTTTTGTATTTTCGGTAGAGATGGAGTTTCACCATGTTGGCCAGGATGGTCTCGATCTCTTGACCTCGTGATCTGCCCACCTCAGCCTCCCAAAGTGCTGCGATTACAGGCATGAGCCACTGCACCCAGCCACCTTGTCTTTTTTTTTTTTTTTCCCTGATGGTAAAAGTATTTTTCCGTCATTTTCTGTTCAAAATTTCTCTGGCATGGAAACTGATGAATATAGTTTCTGCTTCATGGTTAATGAGAAAGGAAAGTGAGGCCTTCGTCAAGATCACCCTCTATCTCAGTCTCAGAATTAGGCTTACTTTCTTTTTTTTTTTTTTTGAGACGGAGTCTCGCTCTGTCGCCCAGGCTGGAGTGCAGTGGCACAATCTCGGCTCACTGCAAGCTCCGCCTCCTGGGTTCACGCCATTCTCCTGGCTCAGCCTCTCCGAGTAGCTGGGACTACAGGCGCCCGCCACCACGCCCGGCTAATTTTTTGTATTTTTAGTAGAGACGGGGTTTCACCATGCTCTCGATCTCCTGACCTCGTGATCTGCCCGCCTCGGCCTCCCAGTGCTGGGATTACAAGCGTGAGCCACGGCGCCCGGCTTACTTTCTAGGTGTCTGTACTTAAGGGGTCATAAGTTGTAGAAGAAATATGTCAGCCAAGGCTGGGAATGCCTAGAGCACTGCTTCTTGTGTGGGAAGATTCATGGAAACAGATTCATGGAAACCAGGGTGGCCTGAGACTGAAGCTTCCAAGCCCAAGTAGCCTCCTGGGGTTGGTGGCATGGCAAAGGGTGAGCCTAAATGGGTTGGCCTTTTGTGTCTCCATGATACCGAGGAGCCTTTATGGTCCGTTGGGGTGCTCAGAGGGAGATGGGCATCTTGATATCTGATAGCCATGCAATTCTGGTGGGCTAGAGGTTTTCTGATTTATGGAGGAATGGTTCAAGAGAGCATGAGGTTTAATTAAAAGTACTGGCTTTGAAGCTGGTTGTTTGGATTGGAATTCCTGTTAGCAGCTGGGTGACTTGCCCTTGGTACTAAACCTCTCTGTATTTCAGATTCATCATCTGCAAAACGAGGATTGTGATGAGGAGTGAAGGAAATCATTTGCTTGAGTGTGAACAGCCTGTCTGGCACTTTAATGTTAAGATGGTGATGAGAAGAGGAAGGTGAGGCCGGAGATGATGGATTGAGACCCTTGGCAGTGCTGCAGGATGAACTTAGAGAACTACTGCCTTAGATTGGGCTAAGCAGGGATTTTTTCTTTTTTCTTTTTCTGAATGGGTTAGCCTGACCTCCTTCAGCAGAGGCTGGTGGGAACTGGGGATGCATAAGATGAAAATACACGGGCCGAGGGGAATTTATGTTCATTTTGACCTCAATTAACTTATACAACATATAAGAAATTATATGCAAATAAGTACCAATTATTTTCTGTCAGGATCTTATGTCATTTTTTGCAGTCTTGGCATCTACATTATGCCAGGTCACTTGATCCTCAATGTCCCACGCCGGGCCATCACCCCCAATTCATTTTGTACCCACCAATTTCCTGACAGCATTGCCAGTTTCCAGACTATCTTTTTATTTATTCTCTGTTCAGATCCTGACTGACCTTGTAAACTTTATTGCCTAGACTTGGTAAGACAGCACTGCATAAATTAATAAAAATGTTGTCTTTTAATATATCAGCAAAATGACTGGAGAGCTGTTGAATTCATAATATGTATTCTTAGAGATTTTCAAAGCATCTCCTAGGGTTTTGGTGCACAATCCCTATTAAAGCTAAATGTGATTGGAGTACAACCCCTCAAAAATCCTTACCTAACTGTTCTCCTTGGATCTCTATTAGGACAAGAGCCCTCCTCCAAATTCAGATATTTGGAAACATCAACCTGAGCAAAGAACTCTAGAAGCACAAGCAACGTTTCATTTGTCTGCTCCTCCAAAAACTGTTCACAGACTATCTACTGCATGCCAGGCGTCTCAACAATGACAGCTATATGAAGAAAAAGCTACTGGCATCTCTGATAAATAGAATATATTAAAATAATATACTGTTAAAACGAGCATACACTTATATGGATCAGTGTTTTACGTTGTCAGTGTAGCATGCTTCTGTCCCGTTCAAGGTCGTAGTTATCAACATCATAGGTCCTAAGGCGTGGAGAAATGGAGGCATTTTCATGTCAAATTCATCTTATTGACCTCAATTAACTTATAAAACATATAAGAAATTATATGCAAATAAGATGAGAGCATCTCTGAATGGGGTAGCAGAGACAACATAAATAAAATTTGAGCCAAGAAGCCTCTTTCTGAATAAGAATGTTCAGCCTCCTCTTGGTCAATAATGTTGAATCAAGAAGAAACTGAGGCTGGCAGCAACCCTTAGCCAACTGTTGAAGGCTGAGGGGGTCTTCTGTACTTCCAGGGACAATCTACCTATAGGAAGTAAGTATTCCTGGGTAAGTTGCTCAATGAAGTTTGACTCACCTAGAACTATTTTACCATCCAGCTTGTAATTCTTCATCAATGCCACAAGAATAAAATGGATTTTCTTAAAAAGCTTTTAAACAGTCAAGATATTGATGTTGAAAAGATTCTTTAGGCTGGTAATCTTTTGTAAAAAGGAAATGAATGTAGTCCTCTCTTTGATGTTCTTAGTGGGCCCTTACTGACTCGCAATCTCATCTTCTTTTTCTTCTGTCCCCAAGATTTTTTTCTCCCTGTGTTGACTCTTCTAAAATTTTGCCAATGAATGATGTCAAATCGGCTGATCTAAAATGTTCAGAATGTCAGCTTTGGTAAAAACCCGAACTATGTTTTGATCTGAGCTTCCAGAATCTCATGTAATTTGCAGTACTCTTCAAAGGTTACCACCTGACCTTCTGATGGAAATTTGTTGCCTTATTGTTTCATCCTTGCAACTGACTTTCTTTTCTTTTTTTTTTTTGAGACGGAGTTTCGTCCAGACTGGAGTGCAATGGCGCAATCTCAGCTCACCGCAACCTCTGCCTCCCGGGTACAAGCGATTCTCTTGCCTCAGTCTCCCAAGTAGCTGGGATTACAGGCATGCACCACCACGCCCAGGTAATTTTGTATTTTTAGTAGAGACAGGGTTTCTCCATGTTGGTCAGGCTGGTGTCCAACTCCTGACCTCAGGTTATCCACCCGCCTTGGCCTTCCAAAGTGCTGGGATTACAGGCGTGAGCCACTGCACCCGGCCATGACTTTCTTTTTTTTAAGCCACAAAACAGATCTCGATGTTTTTCTTATAAAGAATACTTTTGACCATGAATGTCAGTCTCTGGGGTATGACAGCAGTAACTACTTTGAAAAACCACCAAATACACTAGAAAGATGGTGGAGCAAGAGCAAAGAAAAAATTCCTTTGGTTCCAGAAAATCTCCTGAAAAAGAGGAATGCTTATCAAGCCCTCAAAGCCATTCAGGCAAATCAGGCACTTTTGACAAAGGAGGAGCAGAGGAAAGAAAAAGGGCTCAGGTTTAAGTGACTGGAATTTTTTCTACATGATTCCTGGTGGCAGAAACGTGACAAGGTGCATCTCAGACAACCAGAAGTGAAACCTCATGCCTTGGAATTGCCAGATAAACATTCCTTGGCCTCTCTCTCTCCCTCCCTCCCTCCCTCCCTCCCTTCCTTCCTCCCTCCCTCCCTTCTTTTTTTTTGAGACAGTCTCACTCTGTTGCCCAGGCTGGAGTGCAGTGGCGCGATCTTGGCTCACTGCAACCTCCTCCTGGGTTCAAAAGATTCTCCTGCCTCAGCCTTCCCAGTAGCTGGGATTACAGGCACACACCACCACGCCTGGCTAATTTATGTATTTTTAGTAGAGATGGGGTTTCACCATGTTGGCCAGGCTGGTCTCAAACTCCTGACCTCAGGTGATCCTCCCACCTCGGCCTCCCAAAGTGCTGAAAGTACAGGCTCCTTGGCCTTCCTTGTACTCATTGAAAGGATTAATGGTGTGAGTTACCTGTGCAGAGAACCATCGCAAGACTTCACCTGAAGAAAATTTTTAGTGGTGTCTCTGTAAAAGTCACCCCCCAGAAACAAAAAATGCTGCATATAGTGGAACCTTATGTAACCCAGGGATTTCCAAATGTGAAGTTTGTCCGGGAACTCATTTTGAAATGTCGACAAGTCACAGTCAAGAATAAGGCCATCCCTCTGACAGACAACACAGTGATTGAGGAGTACCTGGGGAAGTTTGGTGTCATTTGCTTGGAAGAGCTCATTCATGAAATTGCTTTCCCCGTGAAGTATTTCCAGGAGATCTCAGGGTCCTTGTACCCTTTCCACCTCTCGATGGCCTGTCATACTGCCAAGAATAGAATGGGCTTCCTCAGGGAGATGGGCTTACCTGGCTATCAGGGTGAATGCATCAATCAGCTCATCCACCAGCTGAACTAGAGCCAGAATATCTGAAAGCACAGTGCAGGGGAAGCACGTGTTTTTGTTTTTTTGGGAATTATTATCAAGTATCTTAAGAGAAGATTATTTCCTGTTTTATCTTCAAAAATGGAAAGGAAAGTTCAAAGAAAAGACAGTAGGTTACGTTCATGGCAAGCACCTCTCATTGCAGTCCAGTTCCAAGGAAAAATTCCAGTGTTTTCTACACCGGCTGCCGCCTCGTCTGAAATCAGCACATGCCATGCAGGAAGGAGTCCTACTTTGTTGCATCTTCTATCCTAGGGTTTAATTGTTGCTGAATGAGTAACTCGAGCATTTGTACAGGCTCCCTAAGACTCCTGTAGCAATGGACAAAGCCCAGGGACATAATTGAATCTGGAGATTTCTGGGGCCTTGTTTTGAAAAGACTTGAAATGCATGTAGGAAGAAAGGCACAAAAATAAATGTTCAGTTGTCTCTGCTGTGGGAAAAAAACACACACACCAGGTTTGGGGGTTTTAGGATCTACCAATAAATCATTATCTTAAAGGTCAACAGCCTTGATCTAAAAATCACTAGAAAAATGAGATCAGTGAACCAGTTAAATGGACCAGATTCTTTCACTGTGAATATGAACTTTCAATGTCCCACTGAAACATGAGATATTTTCTGGCTGTGTCCCTTCATGTTGTAAAAGATATGAAGCCTTTAGCATGCAGAAGGTAACCTAAAAGCCTGAACCATTGAAGAATAGTCCTTGAAGTAGCCTCCTGCCTTAAATCACAGATCACAGCTATCAATGAAGGCTTTATTCTGCACTTGAGCCTTCCTGGTAGAATGTGTCACACTCTTGTAGGCACCCAAGAGTCCCATAGATTTTTTTTTTTTATATATATAAACATAGAAATGGACACTTCTGGTCATGAAGCTTGAAACAATTTGTTCTATCTGAGTTCCTTTCTCAGGAAAGGATCCTCAGGCTCCTCAAAAAAAGTATCAAAGAGCTGAAACTCACCAGATCACCACAATGAGATGCCAGACCCCTCATTTATTATGATTGCTAGCTTGCCCCTTCCTAGTTCTTGTTTTCTTACACATTGTAACAGTTCTTCCCTCCTACACAAATCTCTAGTTTTAGTAGTTTTAGTTGGTCAAGGAAATGGATTTGAGACAGATCACCCATATCCTTGGCTGCAACACCCAATTAAAGCTTTTTTCCTGGGCAATACTATCGTCTCCACCATTGGCTTTCTCTGCGGCAAGCAACAGGGGTTTTGGAAACACGAAGAAAACTTCCCAAGTGTATTGTTTTAGGACTGAGTACCATGGGAGGAATGGAAAAGATAGACATCATCCCTGGATGAATCAGAAATGACATGAATCACATTGCCAAGACCTGTTGGAGGAGTTTGGGATCATGACAGATGAACTACTCAGAGCCTTGGGAAACATAGATAGACGATGATGAGCCCAATTTCTCCACCTCTGGCAGAGGGTGATGGGGTTGTTACAACTTGTGCTGACAATAAGGAAAAGTCTCCCCTCCTCATCTGCCCCTCAGTGATGGGGTGAAATTATAGCACATTTAGTTGCTGTTTTAACTGGGGGCTTCTGTGTGGTGGAAGCATTGCAAACCGCCACAGCACATCTGTTTGCTGTGCCTTTTCCTTTTCTCTTTGCTTGTGCAAACTATGCTGGTTTTTGTTTTGTTTTGTTTCGTTTTGTTTTAGATGGAGTCTTGATCTGTCACCTAGGCTGGAGTGCAGTGGCTCGATCTCGGCTCGCTGCAACCTCCGCCTCCTAGGTTCAAGTGATTCTCCTGCCTCAGGCTCCCTAGTAGCTGAGATTACAGGGGCATGCCGCCATGCCCAGCTAATTTTTTGTATTTTAGTAGAGACAGGGTTTCACCGTCTTGCCCAGGCTGATCGCAAACTCCTGGGCTCAGGCAATCCGCTGGCGTTGGCCTCCCAAAGTGCTGGGATTACAGGCATGAGCCACCGCGCCCGGCCGCAAACTGTGCTCGTTTTAAAAGATTCCTCCCAATCCATAATCTCGTACATGAATATTCCAGCATCTGCTGATATTTCCCTAGTTTGATTCTAGAACTAATGATCATGGTACCCCTCACCATGGCTATCTGTTTTATCATCTGTGTGTCCCATCTTTTCTAGCTGGTTTGCAGTTTCTACTGGTAGAAACTATATTTGAATTTAATTTTTGCTTGTTAGGTTTTCCTTTTAGGGCCTTTCCCATAGGATGAGTGAGTTAAAGAACTAATATATGCTTGATTTTTTCTATATGTCACCCTTGGAAATTCTATTTTCTTGATGATCTGAGACAGTCCCAACTTCCTCCCTTGAATGTTTTTTTTAGACTCTTTTAAAACAAAACAGAACAAAACTCATCTCCCAGTTTTTTTGTTTTGTTTTGAGACGGTCTTGCTCTGTCACCCAGGCTGGAGTGCAATGGTGCCAACTCAGCTCACTGCAACCTCCGCCTCCTGGGTTTAAGCAATTCTTGTGCCTCAGCCTCCTGAGTAGCTGAGATTACAGGCACGTGCCACCACACTTGGCTAATTTTTTTTGTATTTTTAGTAGAGACGGGGTTTCACTATGTTAGCCAGGCTGGTCAAACTCCTGGCTTCAAGGGATCCTCCCTCCTTGGCCTCCCAAAGTGCTGGGATTAAGACGTGAGTCATTGTGCATAGCCAAGTCCCAGTTTTTGATTCAGAAAGCATGATCATGGTGTCTTATCATAGGAATTCTCCAATATATCAATTTTTTTTTTTTTTTTGAGGCGGAGTCTCGCTCTGTCGCCCAGGCTGGAGTGCAGTGGTGCAATCTCGGCTCACTGCAAGCTCCGCCTCCCGGGTTCACGCCATTCTCCTGCCTCAGCCTCTCCGAGTAGCTGGGACCACAGGCGCCCGCCAACACGCCCGGCTAATTTTTTGTATTTTTAGTAGAGACGGGGTTTCACCGTGGTCTCGATCTACTGACCTCATGATCCGCCTGCCTCGGCCTCCCAAAGTGCTGGGATTACAAGCGTGAGCCACCGCGCCTGGCCAATATGTCAATTTTTATCAAAGGATTGATTGCTGAACAATTTCCAAGCGTGTTTTAACGGCCAATAGCTCTCCTCTTACAGGAGAGGCAAACACTATGGTCCACACTGACCCTTGCTCTCCTAATCAGCAAATTGTATTATCATCATCTGGAAAGGTGAGTGCCACGAGAATTAGTTTCTAACAAGAAAAGCCTGAGGTCGCCTTAAAAGAGTGTGTTACTGTGTTGGTTTCTGTTGATCAGCAGGACGTGCATTTTCAGTTGTTCCCAGGAATGTTGTTGGTTTTTTTTGCTGATGTGGTTTAACTTATGATCAATGACTCTTATGTCTCAAGGATGCAGCCAGAGTCTGGGGTCTGGAGCTTTGGGTGACCCCACCTTAGGGTGAGGCCCCTACTACTCAGCTGAAACTTTGACCTAATTTACACTGACTTTTGTATAAAGCAGAGGCTGCTGCTGGCTGCACAAGAGAACGCAGGAATAGGCCAAGAAAGCATTTCTTCTTGGTTCAAACGTCTTGAATCCACCTGGCTGTGAAGGTAGACATGTGGATAAAGTTTTATACAATGGGTTTTAATCTTGTACAAACTAGAATCCTTTTGAGACTGAAAAGAGATACTAAAAACAATTTTTTAAAAAATTAGCTGACCTATAATAGGAGCAAGCTGGGACTGTCCCAGGAAATATAACATTTGAAAGCTCGGAACCTTCTCTAAATAACAACTCACAGATGCATTTGTTCACAAAATTGTGCACAGAAGTCTTGAGGTTTCATAGAGACCTCCTGAAACCAACTGAGGAATCCAACTGGACTGGAGAGAGGAAACAAAGACAAAAAATCCCCGAATTGAAAATTCTGTAATTTACTTTGTGCCAGAAATCTTGCTATCTGTAAACATTTTAGCCTAGGCAACATAAGCAAGACTCTGTCTCTACAAAAAAATGAAAACACTGGCTGTGTGTGGTGGTGTGTACCTGTAGTCCCAGCTACTGAGGAGGCTGAGGAAGAAGGATTGCTTGAGCCTGGAGGTTGAGGCTGCAGTGAGCCATGATAGTGCCTGTGCACTCCAGCCTGAGTGACAATGCAAGACTGTCTCAAAACAATAACAACAAAAACTTTTGTTCATCCTTTCCACGACTCAGCATTCATTTATTTATTTATTTATTTATTATTTACTGAGACACAGTCTCACTCTGTCGCCCAGGCTGGAGTGCAGTGATGTGGTCGTAGCTCACTGCAGCGTGGAGTTGCTGGGTTCAAGCGATCCTCCCGCCTCACACTCTCAAGCTAATGTTTTTATTTATTTTTATTTTGTAGAGACAGGATTTCCCTATGCTATCTAGACTGGTCTTGAACTCCTGGGCTCAAGCGATCTTCACACCTCCACCTCCCAAAGTGTTTGGATTACAGGCATGAGCCACCGCACCCGGCCAACATACATTTATTGATCACCTGCAACTTAAGCATTTTTCTGGATCATGGAAAGACAAAAATCATTAGAGTCGTTTCCCTTGAGGCACAATCCTTATTTGAAAGGCGGGTAATTGCAATGCTTCACTAGGAGTATTAGTAAAGTACTGCCATGGCTTAAGGAAGAACATCCTTCCTTAACTGAATTTCTGGATTCTCTTTTTGAGCCCATCTTATTTCTGGGGCTGGCAAAGGAGATGACACCTGAATTGAGTCTTGAAAGTTTAGAGATATGGGCCGGGCGCAGTGGCTCACACGTCTAATCCCAGCACTTTAGGAGGCTGAGGCGGGCGGATCACCAGAAGTTGGGAGTTCGAGACCCCCCTGGCCAACATGGAGAAACCCTCTCTGTACGAAAAATACAAAATTAGCCAGGCATAGTGGTACATGCCTGTAATCCCACCTACTCAGGAGGCTGAGGCAGGAGAATTACTCGAACCTGGGAGACAGAGGTTGTGGTGAGCCGAGACTGCGCCATTGCACTCCAGCCTGGGCAACAAGAGCGAAAATCCATCTCAAAAAAAAGAAAAAAAGAAAGAAAGAAAGTTTAGAGATACATTGCTAGTGACAGAAGACTGATAAAAATATCCAACAGGTGTGAAGCAACCAGTCCTTTGCATTTGTTCCAGATGCAGAAACGAAACTAAATCTCACAAGCTTGAAGACCAGTACCATTGCTAGGCAGCATAGGACAGGGGTTAAGAATGCAGCTGCTTCTTTTTTTTTTTTTTTAGACGGAGTCTTGCTCTGTCGCCAGGCTGGAGTACAGTGGTGCGATCTTGGCTCACTGCAACCTCTGCCTCTCGGGTTCAAGCGATTCTCCTGCCTCAGCTTCCCAAGTAGCTGGGACTACAGGTGCACACCACCATGCCCAGCTAATTTTTGTATTTTTAGTAGAGATAGGGTTTCACCATGTTGGTCAGGATGGTCTCGATCTCTTGACCTCATGTTCCAGCCGCCTCTGCCTCCCAAAGTGCTGGGATTACAGGCATGAGCCACTGTGCCCAGCCAAAAATGCAGCTTTGTAATCCAGTGACCAGGTGTAATGGTTAGTTTTATGTGTCAACTTGGTGAGACCATAGTACCTAGCTATGTAATTAAACACTAGTTTAGATGTTGTTGTGAAGATATTTTAAAGGTGTATTTAACATCTGCATCTGTTGACTTTTTACGTAAAGCAGATTATACTCCATACTCTGGGTTGGCCTCACCCACTCATTTGAAGGCCTTAAGAGCAGAAACTGAGGGTTCCTGGGAAAGAAGAACTTCTGAGCCTGGCCAACATAGTGAGACCCTGTCTACACAAATTAAAAATGAAAAAAATCACCCTGGTGTGGTGGCATGCAGTTGTAATCCCAGCTACCCAGGAGGCCGAGGCAGGAAGATTGCTTGAGCCCAGGAATTCAAGGCTACTGTGAGCTGTGATCACACCACTGTACTCCAGCTTGGGAGACACAGCAAGACACTAGGAAGGAAGGAAGGAAAGAAGGAAGAAAGGAAGGAAAGAAGGAAGAAAGGAAGGAAAGAGAGAAGGAAAGAAAGAAGCTATAGGACTGTAGCATCAACTTCTGCCTGAATTTCTAGCTTGGTGAATTGCCCTACAAATTTCAGATTGTCAGCCTCTACAATAGCATGAGACAATTTCTTAAAATACATCTATCTATATCTATTTTCTATTGGCTCAGTTTCTCTGGAGACCCCTCTGTTACATCAGGGTTGGGGATTGTGTTTGGATCCTGGATCTCAATTCTGATGTCCATACTTCCTAGCTGCATGACTTTAGACAAATTACTTCATTTGCCAAAATATCAATCTCTTCACATGTAAAATTAGATAATAGTAATTCCCTTACAGGGTTGCTGAGGGGATCAAATGAGCTAATGCATTTAAAGTACTTAGCAAATTCCTTAGCCTGGGTTAAGGCTTCAGAAATGTTAGCTCCCATTCTATTTTTGGTTAAACTTTTTTTTTTGGCCTTATTTTCATTAATCAGAGGTATGGAGATACTACAAAATTGTGCATCCTGATAGCCTGAGTTGTTCTAGGGGGCAGAGTGTCATGTTTGTTTTTGGAAGTGCCTTTGACCCAGCATTTTCCATCCGCCATATGAACAGCCACAAGATTGTTCTGCAGCTGCCACTTCGCCAGCAAAGTGGGTCACCCCCAAGTGGGCTGAGGAAGTGATTCTGGGAAGCACAGTCTGGACACCGGGACTGGTCGCTGGGGAGCAGCAGCTGTAGATAGATTGCTGCAGTGACCCACGGCTCAGGGGACACACTAGGATTCTGTTTGAACCCACACATTGTGTAACCCAGGAAGCGAGAAGTGGTGCCCCAAACAGCATTGGACTCAGAATACATTAAGGCTACTCACCATCGGCTGTCCCTTGGCTGAAATGGACTGCTTTGCAGAGGTGCCCATGTAATATATACTGTGTTGAGCCATTCAGTATTTTTGGTGTGTCATCTTTCTGCATTTGTTCGTGCATATGCTTGAAGTGTACAGAAGAGTCTGTATGGCATAAGTTCGCTGAGTGAAAAAGCCCAGTGTCCAGTCTATGATGTCAAGTGGTGTGCCATTCCTGGTCATTACAGAGATCTATGCCCATTGGGCAAATGGAGGGGCAGGCCCGGGTGTACGTTTATACAGAGTAGAGTGATTTGGTTGGAATGGAGCCTTCGTCAGAGAGGACAATTAGAGAAACAGTTCAGTGATGCCCCTGCATATGTGCTGGCTAATTAGCATGGCCCTGGAAGGGGTGGCTGGTTGTTTTTGACAGCGGTGATATTTGTTTAAGGTTGCTTGAGTATAGGTCACAGAGGCTGTTGCTACCTGGAAAGGGAACTAGTGAAACCACAGTTTTCAGTTTTTGGGGGATGGTTTTATATAACAGGGACTAACTTGGCAAACATGGGAGGCCAAGTCTCTCTTCCCCAAATACATTTATTTATTTATTTACTTTGAGATGGAGTCTTGCTCTGTCGCCCAGGCCCAGACAGGAGTACAGTGGTGCAATCTTGGCTCACTGCAAACTCCGCCTCCCAGGTTCAAGAGATTCTCCTGCCGTAGCCTCCCAAGTAGCTGGGTTTATAGGTGTGTGCCACCACACCTGGCTAATTTTTGTATTTTTTAGTAGAGACGGGGTTTCACCGTGTTGCCCAGGCTGGTCTCGAACTTCTGACCTCAGGTGATTTGTCTGCCTCAGCCCCCAAAGTATTGGGATTACAGGCATGAGCCACTGCCCCTGGCCCTCAAATACTTTTAAAAGCACAAATGCCTAGTAAGTAAGTAAAATTATGATTAGTGGAAAATCCTTTTTTTTTTTTGTTGATACAAAAAGTTGGAATAAGGTGACCAGGTAGACCAGGTATTTACTTTTTTTTTTTTTTTTTGGAGACAGAGTCTTGCTGTGTCATCCAGGCTGGAGAGCAGTGGCATGATCTCAACTCACTGCAACCTCTGCCTCCTAGGTTCAAGTGATCATTTTGCCTCAGCCTCCTAAGTAACTGAGACTACAGGCATGCGCCACCACACCTGGCTAATTTTTGTATTTTTGTAGAGATGGGGTTTCATCATATTGGCCAGGCTGGTCTCAAACTCCTGACCTCAGGTGATCCTCCCGCCTTGGCCTCCCGATTAGGGCGTAGTTAGAGTTTGATGCTCATCCTGATCATAGGATAGAGTAGACAGTTAGGCTGGATGTGGCCAGGATAAATAGGAGACCCAAGTTGAGGTTAATTAGGGGGTTGGGTATGGGAAGAGGGGTTCATAATAGGAGGGCAATGGTGAGGTCCAAGGTTGGGGCGATGATCCTCCCGCCTTGGCCTCCCAAAGTGCTGGTATTACAGGCATGAGCCACCGCACCCAGCCTAGGTATTTACTTATATTCCAGCCCCCAACTCCTTCTGGCCTAGAGCCTGGCCTGGTACTGCTCAGAATCTGATTGTGATTGAAGGGATCCACTCCAGTCTGCATGGGCCCAGGGCCACACATCCTCCTGGGTCAGACTGGACAAGCTTAAGATCAGTCTTGGGCCAGCTGGTGATTTTAGGCCTATGCATCAAACACTTCAGCTCTCCTACTATTTGAACACACAGTAGGATTGCACTTCTCAGCTCCCTTGCAGTTAGAGAGGGCCATGTGGCCAGTTCTGGCCAATGAGACGGAATGGAGGTGACCTGAGTCACTTCTGAGCTGGACAGCATAATTACCTCTGTGATACCCTCTGGGATTCACTTTTCCTCTGGAATAGCCACTGGCAACGTTTAGGATGGTCACTTTTCCGTTGGCCTGTGTTCCTAAGTGGTTACAGCGAGAAGACTCCACCAGATGACCAGAAATGGACCTATGGTATGCTCAAAGAATAAATCCTTTTCTGAACCATCCATGGAGATTTTGGGATTGTCCATTGTGCAGCATAACCCAATCTGTCCTGAGTGATCGGGAAGCCTGATCATTGAACGATCATAGAATGTCATATAACCAAACTTTCTTGCATTTCTTAGTTGTATTTGCATCCTGAAAGTTAGTCTCACATTCCCCTAAAAATGTTCAGTGGTCCTTTCATCTGGAGCTTCCTCAGAATATAAGAGATACAGACCCCTGATAGACCTCTTCATCTTCTTCTAGAAGTGACTATTTGAGAACTTGTTTGGAATTTGGCCAGGGTCTAGAAGTGAGAAGGCAAAGTAATTTTCCAGTTACCAGTTATCAGAACTTGGTGGGATCCTTGCAACTGATTGTCTAGAACTTTAATTTTACCAAGAAGAAAATCAAAACTCATAGAAACGAGGAGAGTATTTTAACCAAGGTCACTGCTTGCTAGTTGGTTATTAGTAGAGACAGGACCAGGACTCAGGGCCATTGGTTACATTTTATTTTCGGTGTAATGAAGGGACTATGTATAAAGGTCAAAAAGGAGTTTGCTGGCCTCATAGTCAGCTCTGCCCAATAGAACCACAATGCAAGCTATCAATGAGCTATTTTTTGGTAGCTACAGAGAAAAGTATAAAGAAAAAAATAAAGTTAATTTTAATAATCTATTTTATTTAAACCAATATGTCAAAAATATTATTACCAAAGGGATGATTTTAAAAAAGAAAAAAAATTAAAAAGCCAAAAATAGTATTACATTTTAATATGTAATCAATATAAGAATTATTCATCAGATAGGTCACTTTGTTGCACTAAGTCTTTCATCTGATGTGTGTTTTTTTTTTAATTTTTTTTTCGAGACAGAGTCTCAGTCTGTTGCCCTGGCTAGAGTGCAGGGGCGCAATCTCAGCTCACTGCAACCTCCCCCTCCTGTGTTCAACCGATTCTCTTGCCTCAGCCTCCTGCGTAGCTGGGATTACAGGCACACACCACCACGCCCAGCTAATTTTTGTATTTTTAGTAGAGATGAGGTTTCGTCATGTTGGCCAGGCTGGTCTCAAACTCCTGACGTCAGGTGATCTGCCGCCTTGGCCTCCCAAAGTGCTGGGATTACAGGTGTGATCCACTGCGCCCAGCCCTGATGTGTATTTTACACTTAAAGCATATCTCACTTGGACTAGCCACATTTCAAACGCGCAACAGCCACATGTGGCCAGTGCCTATCCTGTGGGACAGAACAGCTCTAAGTTCTTGGAGGGCAGGGGGATTTCAACTCAGTTACTTTTGTTAAATACCTGACTTTGTGTCACACATGATGACATATTTCTCATTATCTTCATGTGGATACCAGACACCATGATACTTGGCCCCTTGTCACTTCATAGGGATGTGAAGGCAATTAATGAGATCATGTCTGAATTCAGCAGAAGGTTCTGTCCAAATTCAAGGTGCTATTCTCTTTTATGCATCTGTGGGGAAGTCCCATTAGCACCCATGGGAACTATGCATGTTACCGTAATGGAAAAACAAACATTCCTCATCAGGCAAGGAAAAATACTAGGTTACTAACAGGGGTGCGCTCTTCCGTGTGGGTGGGGACTTTCTGCTGAGAGGTGACGGAGTTATAAGATCTTGTTGTGCTATCACATGGGTGAAGAGCCAGATCTCGGCAGGCTGCTGGGCAGGGGAGGTGGGAAAGGTAAACCAGTGTGCCGTGGGGGAGTGGGATGGTATAGACTATTGTGTTCAGACCTCACCTGTGCCCACTGTCTCCTCTTGTGGCAGGGCACTAAAGGAACAACAGGCAGAATGCTGCTTTTCTAGTGTTCAGATGGGGCTAGGTCAGGTTTACTTTTCTGGCTCAGTTTGGACAAGCTCCTGTTAATCAAGTTGTGGGATGGAACTTCTGGGGACAGCAAAAGTTGCTATTTTCCCTCCTGCAGGAACTCTCTCCAAATTGCAAAAAGTACAAGTTACCCCCACAGAATGCTTGGAATCATGCTTGTTACCTTCTTGCTTCAATCCTCTAGTGTGTTTGGTAAGCACTTTAGAAGGTTACATGGTGTGCCTGTAGTCCCAGCTACTAGGGAGGCTGAGGCGGGAGGATCACTTAAGCCCAGGAGTTTGAGGCTGCAGTCAGCTATATTATATCTGTGAATAGTCAACACACTCAAGCCTGGGCAACGCAGGAAGATTCTCTCTCCACAAAAATTAAATTAAATTAAGTTATTTTAAAGAGTGCTCTAAGCCATGAGTGGGCGTAGCTTGCCTTTTCAAGCTAGGCTCTGTCTTTATATAAATGAATTGAGCCACACCTCAACACCCCACTATCCCCAATCAGCTTTTCAGAGTTATCACATACACACGCGCGCACACACACAGACACACACACACACATTCTTTTTAGCCTTAGAGCACAGGTAAGGCTGGAGAAGAAAGATTTAGGGAAGTCTAATTGTGTATGATATTTGCTCCTAATAGCTACTTTTAATTTAACACCTATTCTCTGCCAGACACTTTGCATGTACTATTTCTCCTCCATATAACTACCCTTAAAGGATATTATTGTCTCTATTTTACAGATGAAAAATCTGAGCTCCAGAGAACTTAAGTAACTTGTACAAGGAGATAAGAAAATAATAATCTGAAACTTGGAATTAAGCAAAAAAAGAATGACTGCCAGCATATCTTTTTAGTATCATCAGAAGCGCTACCTAACAGGCCATCTTATTTCCAAGGATTATTTAAATCTCTAGGGAGGGTACCTTTGATTAATTATTTCTTATGATTAGAGCCTATATACTCTGTGAAACTACAGAGTCCAAGTTTAAACTTTGTAGATTATTAAATTATAAATTGTATTTCTCCCATAGAGATGCAAATTATTTCTTTCTATTACAAAAGATAATCCCAAAGGTCATAATTTTATTGACCAGTAAGACATTACCCAGTTTTATATCTAACAAGCTCCTTTCAACTTTTTTTTTCTGATAGGATAAATAAATACCCATTTTCCCCTCACTCCCTCCCTCCCTTCCTTTTTTTTTCTTTTTTTCCCGGAGTCTTGCTCTATCTCCCAGGCTGGAAAGCAATGGCATGATCACAGCTCACTGTAACCTCAATCTCCAGGCTCAAGTGATCCTCCTGCCTCAGCCTCTGTTAAGTAACTGGGACCACAGGAACATGCCACAGTGCTCATGCCACCAGGCTCAACTAACGGAAAAAAAATTTGTAGAGAGTTGCCTTCCTGTGTTGCCTAGGCTGGTCTCAAACTCCTGGGCTCAAAAGTGATTCTTCCACCTTGGCCTCCCAAAGTGCTAGGATTACAGGTGTGAGCCACTGTGCCCAGCCAGTAAATGCCCATTTTCTTTTCTTTTCTTTTCTTTCTGTTTTTGGAGACAGAGTCTAGCTGTATCGCCCAGGCTGGAGTGCAATGGTGTGATCTCGGCTCACTGCAACCTCTGCCTCCCGGGTTCAAGTGATTCCCCTGCCTCAGCCTCCAGAGTAGCTGGGATTACAGGCTCCAGCCACCAGGCCCAGCTAATTTTAGTATTTTTAGTACAGATGGGGTTTCACTGTGTTGGCCAGGCTGATCTCAAACTCCTGACCTCGTGACCTGCCTGTCTTGGCCTCCCAAAGTGCTGGGATTACAAGCGTGAGCCACCGCGCCCAGCCGACCCATTTTCAGATGCTATTAGAATCACCTTTGCCATCTTATTTGTTCCCTCATTAATTAGTTAAACAAATATTTTACATGTGCTCATTATATGTTCATATGAGGGTGAACGTAAAGAATTATGAAGGGTTGAAGGTTTTACCCTACCTGTAAGTTAACAAGTTAGCCTGTCATCGTTTAATGGATGCTGGCAGAAGACATGAAACTCCTGGGTCAGAGACAAAGGACTTTATGATGAATGGTACAGCAAGCAGCATGAGCATCAGTGTATTTGTGCCAGTTCCCCTTTCCTCTGCAAGTCCCATAAGGGTGATGTGGGTAGACCTAAGTAGATGCCTATACATTCAGTGTGTCACATTATACTAAACTTAAGGAACTTGAATCTTTTCTAATGTTTAGTAAGCTTGATTCCCCTTTTCTCCAGAGTGAGACACTATCTCTACCATCTATGGCTATTTGTTATGTAAACATCCTTGTAAGGGCAGCTTGGAACAAAGTACTTTGCTTGTAAGATATATAAAAACTTAAGAGACCCATGGAGAATTGTCTCCCAACAGTCAATTTAAAAAAATTATACTCTGGCCAGGGTGTAACAGCCCATAAATGACCACACCTGAATTCTTCCTGGCTGCAATGTCTGGGCTGTTTCCACCATACTAAGAAAACCCAAGTCCCATTGCATGTGACCAACAAAAGAATCCCCCACTACTATTAGCTCTTTTTATCTTTTCCAACCTAGGGTGGAAGTGGCCTTGGTTTGAAAAAGATGCATCAAAGCATGAAAGAGATGGCAATTAATCACTTTTATTACCAAAGCCCTACATGTCTTGAGATGCTTAAAATACTTATTGTGATAAAATTTTAATGGAACCCTAAAACTAAAAAAACTTTAAGGCAATTAAAACGCTAGTCTGTGAGCAATTTAAGAGCAGGGACCACGTTTTATTTGTTTTTTTAGTCGTTGGAACCTAACACAGTGTCTGGTACCTAGTAGGTGTTCACCAAAATTTTTGTCAAATTAGTGAATAAATAAATTAAGAGGGAGGAACACTCCTGTTTACCTCTTTCTTATCCACTTTCTCTTTGGTCCTTTCCTCTTCTAGCAAACAAAGCAGATATCTGTTGAACTCATTTATGCCCTTTGCTTCAGCTGCTTGTTCCAATAACTTATTCCATATGTTTATTTCCTTTAGTGTGAAAAGATTTGGCTCAAGTTTTCTTTTTTATTTATAGTTTCCTGAGTTTTCAGTCCTGTCCCTGCTCGCCTGTTCCCTTTCCCATACACACACTCCCGGGAGTGTGAAGGAGCAAGTGCCGACAGCTACAACCGCGATTCACAGGTTCTTGAAAGGGTTGCTGTTGTTTCTGGACAGTCATCTTGGCTGCTGTCCCCAGGCCAGCGAGGCCGACTGCTTAGCCTGCAGCCTGGGCCACACTCCTGAGACACTCTGCCCCCATCCGACTGGCCACATGCCCTCTCGCTCCTCAGGTGAGTGCAGCCCATATGGTGATAGAGCGAAATGGGGACAGACCCACTGAGCTCCCACAGGGGCCTAGAAGTACTTGACAAAAGGCGGAGCTTGGAAGGGCACGGTGAGTCAATCTACGGGCCCAAAGGAAAACCAGAGATTAGAGATCTACGCTTAATTAATAGGTGGTGAGGAAGCCATTTCCAGACTCATTCTGTACTTTCAGAAGCAAATTATGAATTATTGCCTCGAGAGATTGGCTTTAGAGTGTCAAGTCCATTTTCGTGTCGGTTGAATAGCCTAAACAAATGTTGAATGGCACACTTTCTCTTTTCCTTTATTTATTTATTTATTTATTTATTTAGAGACAGGATCTCATTCTGTTGTCCAGGCTGGAGTCCAGCGATGCGATCATGGCTCAGTGCAACCTTGAACTCCCGGGCTCAAGCCATCCTCCCACCTCAGCCTCCCAAGTAGTTGGGACTATAGGCATGCACCATCACAACTGGCTAATTTTTAAGTTTTTTTGTAGAGAGGGGTCTCCCTATATTGCGGAGGCTGGTCTCGAACTCCTAGCCTCAAGCAATCCTCCCGCCTCGGCCTGGGATTACAGGCGTGAGCCACTGTGCCCAGCCTAATGACACATTTTCTGATTGGACATTAGAATGCCCAAGGGTGGAGCCTAGCAGTGTGCTCCTTCTGGGTGGTTTAAGGCAGGCAGATGCTCTGTGGCTTCAGGGATGTGTAGCACACCTAAGAGCCACAGAGTCACCCTTTCCCAGTACCCCACTGAGGCCACATGTAAAGTGTCTCAGTCTGGGGTCATCTTGTTTTCTCTCCCTCTCTTTTTTAAATCCCCATTTAGCTCCAAGCAAGAGAAGGAACTGGCCCTTCTTTTGCTTGTGCAAGGGTGGATAATGACTTGCATATTCCAGGAGAGTGGTGAGGCTCACCACCTTGATAGCTACATTTTGTCTGGGCTTCCCAAAGGAGGGAGGACGAGGAACAGGTTTTTGGCAGGTTTTGTTCCAGTTAGGGCTGGGCAGCAGTGAAACAGGCTGCCTGTCAAGTCCTGAGCTGTCCAAGCTACCGAAGGAATTCTGCTTGATATAGGAGGCTGGAATAGATTATGTCTAAAGTCTTTTCTAAAAGCACGGCTGAGGGTTTCCCCACATTCAGCTTTCTTACAGGAGTGCAGTATGGTGTGTTGATCAAAAGCAGAGGCTGAAGCCAATCAGTCTAGATTTCAGCTCTGCTACTTGTAGCCTGTGCTGTGTAGCCTTAGGCAAAAGTCTGTGCCTTCGTTTTTTCATCTGTAAAATAGGCACAATGACAGCAGAATCTATTTCATGAGAGCTATGCTGCCTCATCTCATGGAGCTGGTATAAAAAATAAGTGGATTAGGCTAGGCACTGTGGCTCACGCCTGTAATCCCTGCACTTTGGGAGGCTGAGGTGGTTGGACGACTTGAGCTCAAGAATTCAAGACCAGCCTGGGCAACATAGTGAAACCCCATCTCTACTAACGGTACAAAAAATTAAGCCGTTGTAGTGGCGTGCACCTGTAATCCCAGCTACTTAGGAGGCTGAGGTGAGAGGATGCTTGAGTCTGGGAGGTGGAGGTTGCAGTAAACTGAGATCGTGCCACCATACTCCAGCCTGGGTGACAGAATGAGACCTTGTCTCCGAAAAAAAAGAAAAAAGAAAGAAGAAAAAAAGAAATAAGTGAGTTAATACACAGAATGTGTAGAACAATACCTGGCCCAGGGTCTGAGATTGATAAAGAATCACTATTATTGACTGTTTAAAACAAACGGGAGCTGGGCACAGTGGCTCACGCCTGTAATCCCAACACTTTGGGAGGCCGAGGCGGGCAGATCACCTGAAGTCAGGAGCTTGAGACCAACCTGGCCAGCATGGGGAAACCCTGTCTCTACTAAAAATACAAAAACTGGCCAGGTGTGGTGGCAGACCCCTGTAATCCCAGCTAGTTGGGAGGCTGAGACAGGAGAATCACCTGAACCCGGGAAGCAGAGGTTGCAGGGAGCCGAGATTGTGCCATTGTACTCCAGCCTGGGTGACAGGAGTGAAACTCCGTCTCAACAACAACAAATGAACAAACAAAAAGGTTCTGAGTTCCCATCTTCCTTGTGATAAGTGGTGGGGTGCTTTCTGTCTTTTCTCCTTATAACGCATCCCCCCAGATTCATGGAAACTGAGCAGGGCAGCTGGGCAGATGAGGGAGAAGCAGAGATGTGATGTGACAGCGGGAAAGTGGGAAAGAATCAGCTCTATCCTCCTACACAGTGCAAGTCACAGCTGCAACCATCCTTCTTGTTTGCAGTGGCAAAGGAGGAAGAGGCAGTGAGATGGCAAATAGGCAAGGCCACCATCATCATTGTCATCACTGTCACCATCGTCTTGCAGATCAGCCACAATACTGCCTACACAGAGCAGGTACTCAAGAAATGCTGTTCTCTCCCCTGGGCTGATAATTCCCCGATCTCCACTTTTCAGCTGGCTTCTCTTTTACCTATTCCGGGGCTGCTGTTCCAAAAGCTCTCCAATGCCCTCACTCCACTCTTGGCTTCACTCTTAACAGGTTACATCACCTCCCTATGTACAGAGGCCATAGAAACCACTGGTAGAACCACTCCATGTCCCTACTTTCTTGGTCTTTTTCTTTTTTTTTTCTGAGATGGAGCCTCCCTCTGTTGCCCAGGCTGGCTCACAGTGGTGTGATCTTGGCTCACTGCAACCTCTGCCTCCTGGGTTCAAGCGGTTCTCCTGTCTCAGCCTCCTGAGTAGCTGGGATTACAGGCATACGCCACCATGCCCAACAATTTTTGTATTTTTAGTAAAGACGGGATTTCACCATGTTGGCCGGGCTGGCCTCCAACTCTTGGCATCAGGTGATCCGTCTGCCTTCGTCTCCCAAAGCACTGGGATTACAGGTGTGAGCCACCTCGCCTGGCCAGTGTCCCTACTTTCAAACCTGGTTTTCCCATGCTGTAACTCGTTAATCCATGTGTCTGAGAAAATAGCAAGTCCCCTCCTCTCTGAGGCTAAGCTTTCTGCTACCTGGGCACGGCACGTGAATCCCTTCTGTTTCATTTGCCACAGTCACTCCCTCCTATGCTAACAGTGAGAGCCCGCTTCTCTGAATATTCTATTGTTTCCTCTCCTTTAGCTCCTTCCTTGGAGCTGAGAAACATGTCCATGTCTCCTTAAACCTAAAATCATCTACATGCCCGTACTGTCCTATGTCAAGATGCTACTCTGTCTCCTTTCTATGTGGAGAAATTTCTTGAGCAAGGAAATCCTTTCTCTTTTCGTCCTTGGGTGATTTAATGCACTTATGTGGCTTTGACCAACATTCAGATCTCCAGTTGTGACCTCTCCCTGTCATCTGCTCCTGAAGTTCTATGGGCGTTTCCAGTGTGATGCATCCCAAACCAAGTACATTGTGTTCCTCCCTGAACCAGGTGATCTTCCTCCTGTCCCCTCTTCCATTTGGAATAATGCCGTCACCACGTGTGCAGTCTCTCTGACCAGAAACCTCAGTGTCATCCTGATTCATTCCCTCCCTCAGCCTCCACATCGAATGAGTCATAGAGAGATTTTACTGGAAGATAATTCCCAGCACATGCTTGCTGAGTCCTCTCAGACTCGTTTCTCAAATCTGACTTCCTACTCTTCACTCCATTGCCCCTCTCTGTTCAGCTCCTCACCTTTCCCTTGAGCTACTGCACCAGTCCAGCCACTCTCTCCCTTCCACCAACCTCTCCCTTGCGTGGGCCTCAATGTGTCCTGCTGAAACACGCACATTGACATCCTAACCCCCAAGGTGATGGTGTTAGGAGATGGGGCCCTTGGGAGGTGATTAGGTCAGAAGGGCAGAGCCCTCATGAATGCAATCAGTGCCTTTATAGAAGAGTCCTCAGGATGCTGCCTTGCCCCTTCCACCATGTGAGGGCACAATGAGAAGGCACTGTCTATGACAACCAAGAATTGTGTCCTCACCAGACACCAAATCTTTTTTTGTTTTCTTGAGACAGAGTCTTGCTCGGTCACCCAGGCTGAAGTGCAATGGTGCTATCTTGGCTCACTGCAACCTCCGCCTCCCAGGTTCAAGTGATTTTCCCACCTCAGCTTCCCAAGTAACTGAGATTACAGGCGCCCGCTACCAGGCCCGTGTAATTTTTGTATTTTTTTGTAGAGATGAGGTTTCACCATGTTGTCCAGGTTGGTCTTGAACTCCTGACCTCAAGTAATTCATGCACCTTGGCCTCCCAAAATGCTGGGATTACAGGCATGAGCCACTGTGCCTGGCCACCAATCTATTGGTGTCTTGATCTTGAACAGCCCAGTCTCCAGAACTAAATTTCTGTTGTTTATAAGCTACCTAGCTTATAATAGAGTTGACTCTTGAATGACATGGGTTTGAACTGCCTGGGTCCACTGATATATAGATTTTTTTCAATAAATTTACTGAAAAAGTTTTTAGAGATTTGCAATAATTTGAAAAAACTTGCAAACTCCTGTAGCCTATACAGCAAATATAGGCAAAAAAAAAAAACAACTGAAAAAATTAAGAAAAAGCTATGTCATGAATACATAAAATCTCTATAGATACTGGTCTATTTATTTGTTAATCAACTTTATGTTATGGGTAAGGTGAAGTGGTTTAGATGTGTTCCCACCCAAATCTCATGTTCAATTGTAATCCCCAATGTTGGAGGTGGGGCCTGGTGGGAGGTGATTTGATCATGGGGATGATTTCTAATGCTTTAGCACCATCCCCCCAGTGCTGCTCTCATGATAGGTTTCTCACGAGATCTGATTGTGTGAAAGCATGTGGCACCTTCACCCTCTCTCTCTTCGTCCTGCCTCGACCACGTGACATGTTGGCTCCCTCTTCGTCTTCCACCATGACTGTAAGTTTCCTGAGGCCTCCCAAGAAGCCAACAGATGCTGACATGCTTTGCTCTGTCACCCAGGCTGGAGTACAGTGGCACGATCTCGGCTCACTGCTACCTCTGCCTCCTGGGTTCGAGCGATTCTCCTGAGTAGATGGGATTACAGGCCTGCACAACCACGCCCAGATAATTTTTGTATTTTTAGTAGAGACGGGGTTTCACCATGTTGGTCAGGTTGGTCTCGAGCTCCTGACCTCACGAGCCACCCGCCTCGGCCTCCCAAAGTGTTGGCATTACAGGTGTGAGCCAGTGCACCCGGCCAACCTCTTTTCTTTATAGGCTGGTGTCAAACTCCTGGCCTCAAGCAATCCTCTTGCCTCAGCCTCCCAAAGTATTAGGATTACAGGTGTGAGCCACTGCACCTGGCCAGAATCCATGTTTCTAATACTGGTTGATATTTCAAAGAAGCAAATTGGGAGCACAGTCCAAGTGGCCTTGACACACCCATGCTAAAAATGTAGCCAGTGTGTGGTGTGGCTGGCACTGATCTTGAGAGTTTGGGTAAATGCTAGGGCCATTCTGGGATGTTGTGGGGTGAGCGGTGTGTACCTAGGATAGTGAGAAATTGGTGAGGGGTGATCACTAGGTTGTGATAACTGACGTGAGGTGCACATTTTTTAGAATCAGAAAGTGGAAGTGTTAGGAAAACACAAATATTTCCTGTATACACAATTAGTTTCCTGGCTCCACTCTGAAAGCAAGACCTTAAGTTAAAGC
Source organism: Hylobates moloch (assembly GCF_009828535.3). Classification (NCBI taxonomy): domain Eukaryota; kingdom Metazoa; phylum Chordata; class Mammalia; order Primates; family Hylobatidae; genus Hylobates; species Hylobates moloch. The sequence goes on along the minus strand of NW_026652295.1, from coordinate 9,711,904 downwards.
AACAGATCCATTTGGAGTGGCAGAGCAAGTGTGTATTGTATGAGGTGCTAGGCAGCCTTTGCTAGGTGGAAAGAAATCAGCCAAGATTGAAGTACATCTGAATCAAAACCAGGGTGACCATAAAACCCAGGGAGAGATAGGATATGCTTGGTGGCCTTAATCTTTTTCTTTGCTAGGCTCTATTTTGTTTTCTCAGTATTGCCAGACACTGGCATAGAGAGCTGGGGTTAGAAGAAGCAAACATTCGGGCCGGGCGTGGTGGCTCATGCCTATAATCCCAGCACTTTGGGAGGCTGAGATGGGCGGATCACTTGAGGTCAGGAGTTCAAGACCAGCCTGACCAACATGGAGAAACCCTGTCTCTACTAAAAATACAAAATTAGGCCAGGCACAGTGGTCCACACCTGTAATCTCAGCACTTTGGGAGGCCGAGGCGGGTGGATCACCTGAGGTCAGGAGTTCGAGACCAGCCTGGCCAACATGGAGAAACCCTGTCTCTACTAAAAAATACAAAATTAGCTGGGCGTGGTGGCACATGCCTGTAATCCCAGCTACTTGGGAAGCTGAGGCAGGAGAATCGCTTGAACCTAGGAGGCAGAGGTTGCGGTGAGCCGAGATCACGCCATTGCACTCCAGCCTGGGCAACAAGAGCGAAATTCCATCTCAAAAAAAAGAAAAAGAAAAAGCAAACACTTATTGAGAGCCTATTATGTACTAGGCTGTTTACACATATAAACTCACTTTGTTCTTTTTTTTTTTTTTTTTTTTTTAGTTGGAGTGTTGCTCTGTTGCCCAGGCTGGAGTGCAGTGGCAGGATCTTGGGTCACTGCAACCTCCCGCCTCGGCCTCCCAAAGTGCTAGGACTACAAGCATGAGTCACTGCACCCAGCTGAACTTGCTTTGTTCTTACAAACATCCTGTGCAGCAGGTTACTAATATCCCCATTTAGTGATGAGAAAAATGAGTCTCATTATATTCAAGAAAAAATTGGCAAAACTGGAATCTAAAACCAGGCTTGTGACTCCATAGCCCCCTATTTTTTTTATCATGATGATGCTAAATAAGAGGAAGATGAGTGATGGCAGATAATATCCCATACCTTCTAGGACATCATTCATTGGTGAAGCATTATTCATTTTATTATTGCACTGTCAGACATACAAAATTGTCATAATTGTGATTCCATGCTGTGACATTTAGAATCCTTGGCAGAGAATGCCTTCTTCCAATCAACAAAATTGCCAGTAATTACTCTGTCATGCCATCTCCTTACCTTCACCTCTTGCTAATCCTGGATATACTTTCTCATCATTGCCTGCCCCTGTTATCTTTCAGATGTCTCATTATGAAGCCAGCTAGGTCAGAGTTTATCAGACGTCGTCTCCTATTCATCTTCAGAGCTCCACCCAATTCCACCTTTAACTCTATCCGGATTCTCATCTTGGGCTACACTTTTGTGACCACTCCCGTTCTGTTCCCCAATCCTTATGCCTGAGCTCTGCTTTGTCCCCTTTACCGTTCATGCTGTTAACATCTTCTTCCCGTTGGTGACTTTAAGCTAAAGTACATGTAACAGACTAGTGCATGTTAAGTTATAGGTCTTTAAAATCCCTGAAAATATACACCATGAAGATTTCAGCAAAGATGACATATCTATGACATCATCTGCTTTAGCTTCTCTGACCCTGGCTTAAGCTCATCCGGGCGGTTCTTCACATCTCTTTAGATTTTTTATGTAATTTGGAGCCTCTCTACACATTGTTTTGCCACCTTCCCACCGCCCCCCCCCCCCTTTTTCTTAACCTAGGCTGCTAACAACAATCTTTTACACTGCAGTTTTTTGTACTTCTATAGTTTTTCTTGTGTATAAGTACCATTAATTATTTAACCAATCCATTCTTATTATGCATAGATGTTGCTTCCCAGTTTTTCCTACTATAAATTACCCTGCTGTGAACATCTTCATGACTAAATCATAGTGTGTTTCTCTGATTACTTTTTTTTTTTATGAGACAGAGTCTTGCTCTGTTGCTCAGGCTGGAGTGCAGGGCTGTGATCTTGGCTCACTGCAACCTCCACCTCCTGGGCTCAAGCAATTCTCCTGCCTCAGTCTCCTGAGTAGCTGGGATTGCAGGCATACGCCATCATGCCCAGCTAATTTTCATATTTTTAGTAGAGGCAGGGTTTCACCACGTTGGCCAGGCTGGTCTTGAACTCCTGACCTCAGGTATCCACCCACCTCAGCCTCCCAAAGTTCTGGGATTACAAGTGTGAGCCACCACGCCTGGCCCCTCTGATTACTTTCTTATGGCAAGTTCCTAGAAGTAGAATTTCTGGGTCAAATTATATGCATACATTTAAGGTTGTTGAAGATTGCCTAAATTGCTTTACAGAAAGGTTACCTCAGTTTGCTACCCTAGTGGTAGTATGGGGAAGGTTCCTGTGAATAATTCTAAGAAGTATGATATCACAGGATTCACCCCAGAGCATCACTAATTAGTCACATGGTCTTTGACAAATCATATAATCTTTAGCACTCCCAACTGAGTTCTATTAAAAACAGGGAGTTGGTTTAGACCTTTATATTCTTCCTCCACCTAGTCCTTCTGTTGTGCAGCTTTCCCATTATGGGGAGCAGTGCATTCCTGAATGTTCTCTGGGGCTCTTAAAGGGAACTTAGATAGTGAAGCCTTAAAACAGGTGAGGCACAGCAGATAGGTCACTGGTACATGGAGTTTGATATGTGCTTGCTGAATGCCAGGTTGTGCCAGGAGGTACAAAGATCAATAAGTCACAGGTCCTTCCCTCAAGTACCTTACAGTCCAGCAGAGGAGATAGACAAGAAAACAAACACAGCAGTAAAGTCGTAAATAGAAATTTATACAAAAACCAACGTAGCAGAGAGGAGGGAGTGATTAACTTGAAAGTTATACCAGAAGAAAACTTCAAAGTCTGCAGCATCTGATGGATTGCAGGTGCAAGGCCCCTTTAGAACAGCTGCACTCCTGAACTTTTCTGTAACATGAATTTGTAGGTATTAAAGCCTATATCATTTCATTATACAACTGGATGTATGTGTATTAAAATCACATTTGATAATTCAACTCATTAAATGACCTAATGACTCTTTTGCTTTGCTTTGCTCCCTTTCTCAGCAAGCAAAAAAGTTTCCTAACTGGGCAGTCACATTGGATTGAAGAGGCATGTGTTTCTAACAAATTGACACTTCATTATTTTCCACTGGGAGCAAATGTGCACCTCCTTTTGATCACTTAGCGCTTGTTACACAGAACAATAAGAAGGCACTGTGTTAGAATGACCAGGCCCCTCTGAACTGGAGAAAATGCAGAAATACCGAAGAGGTTGAGCCTAATTATTTCAGTAAATGAAGCAAGAGGGTGGGGCATGTTACTGTAATACAGGACTGAATGTAACTTGAAAATTATATAAAAGAGGCTTTGGGATAAAGTGTATCGAGTTAGTTTGCTAGTTTCTAAATTCTGTAATAGTGAATTTCAGTGTTATCAGGTTTCTGTGTAACGAGGTGTGTATGTGAGAGCTACATATACAAATCTACTTCTTAAGTATTTCCCAAATGATTTGTGACATTTGAGGGAACTCCATGGGAGATTAATACTAGAAAACTCTCTTACCTGTATAGAAGAAAAACATTTTATAATGTTAATCGTCATAATATTTCTCTTGTAGAAAATAGTTGGCGAAATCTAAGGTTGAAAACAACATATGTTCTCTATATTAAAACGTCAAGAGCTGTACTGAGGAAGTTTGTGGAGAGGGTGGTAGGTAAGAATTGCATTTGAAAAGAAGCCTGAAATATTTCTGATTTTTATTCAGTTTATTAAATTTTCAAGTACTTAAACATTTACTGATTCCTTCAGAGTACCAAGTAGAGGCAATCATTTACTAATGACTGGAATATTAATCAGATAAATAAACGCTTTTAGAGTTTTTTGTGTGCGTGTGTGACACAAAGTCTCACCCTCTGGCCGAGGTTGCAGTGCAGTGGTGTGAACATAGCTCACTTCAGCCTCGACCTCCCTAGCTCAAGCAATCCTCCTGCCTTGGCCTCCTGAGTACCTAGAACTACAGGCACACACCACCACACCTGGCTAGTTTTTTGATTTTTTGGTAGAGACAAGGTCTCACTGTATGGTGCAGGCTGGTCTAGAACTCCTGGACTCAAGCAATCCTCTTGCCTTGGCCTCCAAACTGATAAATGCTTTTGTTATGAAACTGCTACTCCAAAAGATAAGAAAACTGCATTTGAAAGAAATTAGTTATCCATTTAAAATAAATGTATAATGCTATGGGGTAAATAAAAACTGTGAGTACGGCTGTATGCCTTAGCTTAGAACCTTTAAAAAAAAAAATAGAGTGATGGAGGCTGAGCACTTATAATCCCAACATTTTGGGAGGCTGAGGTGGGTGGATCGCTTGAGCCTAGTAGCTTGAGACCAGCCTGGGCAACATGGCAAGATCCATGGTGAAACAAACAAAGAAAAAAACAATTTAGTTGGGTGTGGTGTAGCTGTAATCCCAGCTACTTGGAAGGCTGAGGAGAGAGGACCTTTTGAGCCCGGGAGGCAGAGGTTGCAGTGAGCTGAGATCATGCCACTGCACTCCAGCCTGGGTGACATAGCAAGATTGTGTCTCAAAAAATTAAATTAAATTAAAATAGAATGAAGAGTTCTTGAAGACAAATGCAACTCACTGTGGTGCATAAAAATGTGTGCGAGTTCTTCCGTCCCAGATGCCATGGAGCTGGTGAGCAGCTCATGGTGAACGTGGTTAGAATTCTCCTAAATTCCCCCCAGACTGAAATGGGGGCCCTGGGGAGGAAGTGACTCACCTGGACTGACAGGCAATTATCCATGCAGAAAAGAGGACCCCAACATTCTGGAACTTTCCTATACTAACCCTTAGAATCAAGAAGATCCCTTACTCCACCCGTCTTACCCCACCAGACCATCTGACTTTTCTTTCTCTTTTTTTGAGACAGAATTTCGCTCTTGTTGCCCAGGCTGAAGTGCAATGGTGTGATCTCGGCTCACTGCAACCTCGGCCTCCTGGGTTCAAGCAATTCTCCTGCCTCAACCTCCTGAGTAGCTGGGGTTACAGGCACACGCCATCATGCCCGGCTAATTTTTTTTTGTATTTTTAGTAGAGACAGGGTTTCACCATGTTGGCCAGGTCGGTCTCGAACTCCTGACCTCCGCGCACCTCGGCCTTTCAAAGTACTGGGATTACAGGCGTAAGACACCGCACCCAGCCCACCTGACTTTTCTTTTTCTTTTTTTTGAAACAGAGTCTCACTCTGTCGCCCAGGCTGGAGTGCAGTGGCTCACTCCAAGCTCCGCCTCCCGGGTTCATGCCATTCTCCAGCCTCAGCCTCCCGAGTAGCTGGGACTACAAAGGCGCCCACCAACACACCCGGCTAATTTTTTTGTATTTTTTAATAGAGACGGGGTTTCACTGTGTTAGCCAGAATGGTCTCGATCTCCCGACCTTGTGATCTGCCCGCCTTGGCCTCCCAAAGTGCTGGGATTACAGGTATGAACCACCGCACCCAGCCCCATCTGACTTTTCTATATTTTATTTATTCATAAAAATAGACAGATGATGGCATTTGTCTCTTAATGTTTTGTAGGCAATTCTGCGGGAAAGAAGCACCTGTTGCTCTGTTTTCACATGCTTCCTTTTCTTCTCAGTGACAGAGACATACTCAGGAAGGCTGGACCCACGGAGGCTGCCCACCTTCTTCATTGATTTCTACTTGATTGATTCCTTCTTGATTTCCAGGATCTCTGAAACGAGAAGCCCTCCCTTTTTATATGTTTAATCAGATATTGCAAAGTGGACCTGAGAACGAGCCCGTCGGCAGCAGATTATGAAGGGGCCTATGTTTTGAACATGCTGAACTGCTTTGGTTTGTGACTGGGGAAGATTAAATGCCTACAACAAAAATGAGTGCTGGATATTGCTGACAACAGAGGCTTCCTGTAATTTCTCACGCCATAAGTATTTAGTGAGTATTTACAAGGTATGGGTTATTTTCAGAAACTCTTAGACCAAGCAACTCAGGGACTGGTATGTCCCCAGGGACACTGGTATCCCCGTCTCGCTTACTGGAGTGTCTCATACAGGGACTGACACATAAATACAGAAATGCTAGACATAAATGCTAGTTAAATGAAGACACAGGTGAACAAATGAGTGAATGAATGATCAAGCGAATCTACTCGTTCAGTCCCTCAGGGTTTGTAACCCCAGTAACCAAGAACAATGCCTGCCATGAATTAGGCAATCAATAAAGGTTTGGTCACATGAGTTAATAAATCCAATCAAGCATTAGTAACTTACCCAAGTATTCTGTTTGACTATTAAAAATTTTCCAACATAGTTGCTATCTAATAATTGTCATACTCTTTCTGCACCCCACATCTACAGAGGGTCCACTGTTGACGCAAGCATTGCATTTCCCATGTTCCTGCTTGACACACCTGTGCAGGTGGCATGGTTTTAGCAGACAGATCCAGAGAGAAGTATCTGCATTACAGTTAGAATGGAAGAAAAGTTATTAAGTTGAGACTTTAAGGTAAGCAGCCTTTCCTGAGTCACAGAAGTGTGTACGGAGAAGAGCTCCTGCCAGCTCAAGTATTGTCTCCTCTGATCAGAGTTCTCCTTGCACAGCTTATTTCTGCTGTGACAGAAAAACAGTCTGGGTGTCACGGAGAGAACTGAAGACAGGAAGTGGGAACTCTCCCTTCTGAATACAGCACTAGAGCTAAGGTTAAGAGTGAGGGAAAAAAGCTAAGAGTAATTCCTATTGGTGAACTCATTTAGTATTCACAGACACCTAGGAGATAGATCTTCTTCTTCTTCTTCTTTCTTCTTCTTTCTTCTTCTTTCTTCTTCTTCTTCTTCTTCTTCTTCTTCTTCTTCTTCTTCTTCTTCTTCTTCTTCTTCTTCTTCTTCTTTCTTCTTCTTCTTCTTCTTCTTCTTCTTCTTCTTCTTCTTCTTCTTCTTCTTCTTCTTTTCTTCTTCTTCTCCTTCTCCTTCTTCTTCTTCCCATCTTCTAAGAAACTGAGGCCCAGAGAGGTTAAGTAAATTACTCAAGATTAGATAGCACAGATGGCAGAACAAAGATGCAAACTCAGAAAGTCTGGCTCCATTCTTTCTTTTCTTTCCTTTCTTTTTTTTTTTTTTTTTTTTGAGACAGGGTTTCACTCTGTTGCCTGGCTGGAGTGCAGTGGTGCAATCGTAGCTTATTGCAGCCTTGACCTCCTGGGCTCAAGCAATCCTCCCATTTTAGCCTCCCAACTAGCTGGGACCACAGGCATGCATCCCCACATCCAGTTAATTTTTGTATATTTTTGGGGGTAGAGATGGGGTCTCACCACATTGCCCAGGCTGGTCTTGAATTCCTGGGCTCGTGATCCACCTGCCTTGGCCTCCCAAAGTGTTGGGATTACAGGCGCGAGGTACTGCACCCGACCCTGACTCCATTCTTAACCACTATATTACATTGATGTATGTGTCCTCGTCACTTGGCAAAACTTTATTTCTGGAATTTGGAATAAGGCAAGGGTATACTGTAATAGGATGTTGTAGCTGGACTTTTTTAAAAAGTGTCTTTGGCTATAAGACAAATTCCATAGCATAAGAACTCAGAAACCGTAATGTAACAAATCTCTGATGACTATTTGCAAATTATTTTTCCAGTGTCCTAAAGAATATGGCTCTGCCCTGAGAGAGTAAAATCACCTGCCACAGTGGTCCTCTGTGCTAGGACTTCCCACTCATTCTCTCGCCTTTAGGGATGGATAGCTGAGAAGGGCCAAGCGGATTACTTGGGAACGTGCCACATTGATGGGAATTCAGGAGGCTTGCTAGGCTTCTACTGGGCACTGCTTTCTTTATAATGCTAAGTGTATATAATCTGTTTTATATGCTTTGAGAATGCACTGTAATTGGTACACTCTGATAATCAAAGCAAACTTAGTCACATATATTAGACACCACAGAGAGGTGTGCAGTGGAGTGAAACTGCAATTTATTTGCCGTGTTACACTAGTTTCAGCTCCAGTTTTTATTTTATGCATGAAATGTAGGATAAGATTACTCCTGTTGCAGCTTTTAGAGTTACTTCTTTGACCATGTTTTGTTTGGCAGTTAAGAAAAAAATCAACAGCAGGATTACATTTCAATGGCACAACAACTAATCCTCAGGCAAATGATTTGTCCACGCTTAATATAAAGTACTTAGGATGTATTGTTTGATGTGAACACTAGTTCTAATAAAATGGTGCCTGAGGTACAGTTCTTTAACTTGTAATACCCTTATTTGTGTTGGCCTGTACACATTGGATATAAAGCCATTATGATAAAATATATCCTCTTTAGCCTGATAAAAAGGAAAATCAGAGTAGAGGACCCATACCAGGAGAGAGAAGATGCTGTAAAACACAAAGCCCTTTATGATGTTTGTAGTTGGCCTTGAGGACACGCCCTTCGACACTTCTCTGATGGGCATTTTCCCACTGTCTTGGAGGAGCGATGGAGGTACCTTATTTGAATCTAACATTGCGCTGAACCCAGCTCCATTTAGCTGCTGCATTTGTGAAGTCTTTCTAACTGGAAGGAGCAGCTGCATCAAAATAGTGGATGGCAAGCACAAAGGAAGGTTAAAGGAAGCAAATACAATTCAGCCTACCTCTGATAGCAATCTGTGCCCTCAAATATCCACTTGTTATAACCTTTTTCTCCAGGACCCCGTGCTGCTTAGAAGCATGCAAGGTTAATAATAGCAGGCAAAAAAATGCGAGGCATTTCAAGACGCAACATTCATCTTACCGTTCCACTAATGCGGGGATGACAGAAAGTCACTTTCAACCTCCTTTCCTGCTGCTTATATTCCCTGCGTGTTGTGAGCTACTACTCCTCTAAGGTATTGGAGAATGATTGCTGTTCATATGGTGTTATAAGAAAGCTAGGCATATTTGCCATTGTCCTCATCTGCTTTAATGCTTATAAATCAGCAAAAACTCCACCTCAATCCACTTCTCTCTGTCTCTGAAGAGCAGACACTCAGTAATAGCTTCATTCCCAGTTCATCTGATGACTCACTTCCAGAATACTGGTGATTGAGAACCTTCTCTGTAATTGTAGCTTTAGCTAAAGGATGACAAATCACAGAATCTGAATTAAAGCGACTTGAGTTTTCAGCTTCCCGCCTTTCCCTGACTCATCTGCAACTCTTCAAAAGTTGTAGGAGAGGTGAGCTTTTCAATGAGATGCTGAGCATTTCTTTTTTTTAATTTGAGCTCTAGTTGTAATTTCTATCCTGCTAGAAAATGACTCATGGAAGAGCTAGTCTTTGAAGGTTGCTTTCGGCTTAGATTTTTATTTTGAGGCCAAGTGCTTAAATCCATGAAAGTATCTTTCCTTTGACTGAAAATCTGGAAGTAAAAATTAAAACAAGGATGGCAAGAAAGCAGAAAGAGGAGGTAGCATAGGAAACCAATGCCGTCCTTTGCCTCAGCTAAGTGGCATTGCTTAGCCATCCCAGCACTCCTAGAAAGCCACAGGGGCTGGGCACAGTGGCTCACACTGTAATCCCAGCACTTTGGGAGGCCGAATCACCTGAGGTCAGGAGTTCGAGGCCAGCCTGAAACAACACGGAGAAACCCTGTCTCTATAAAAAATACAAAATTAGCCGGGCATGGTGGTGCATGCCTGTAATCTCAGCTACTCAGGAGGCTGAGGCAGGAGAATTGCCTGAACCCCAGGAGGCAGAGGTTGCGGTGAGCCAAGATGGCGCTATTGTACTCCAGCCTGGGCAACAAGAGCGAAACTCCGTCTCAAAAAAAAACAAAAAACAAAAAACAAAAAAAAACCCCACTGAGACAAAAGCAGCCAGAGCACAAAGAGGCTCCTGTCCAGGGTTGGTCATTGTCCTGGACATTATGGAGAGGGCAGTGCCATCTCACTGCTCCCACTCTGCCTTCCTGATCCATCTGCCTGGAGGAAGTGTGTCTCCACTCTAGCTGATTGAGGGAAGCTCTGGAAAGAATGGCTGGCTTATCCTGGAACTCGACTTTTAGTGCCAGTTCTAGAGAACCTATACCCCAGAACTTAGCAGAGCTCCGTAGCCATGTGCTCAGGTACATAGACCAGACCAGGGACTGTGCTTGAGGCTTCCCAGGGCTTTTCCCAACCAGGACAAGTGAGATTTCTCCAGAAGGCCTTTTCCCAGATCAGGTTCCCTCCTGTGGAAAAGAAGCTGGAAGCAGATTCCTGGGTAAGAGGTAGAATTGGAAGCATAGGTTAAAAAGGGAAAATAAGGAATGCTTTTAATGATTGGAAAAGAGGACCTCCTTTGCTCCTACGAAAACTTCTCTCCAATCAAATCCCCAATGTTTTCCTATATCCTTTCTTTTCTTGTTTTTTTTTTTTTTTTTTAAGACCGAGTTTCACTCTTGTTGCTCAGGCTGGAGTGCAATGGTGTGATCTCGGCTCACTGCAACCTCCATCTCCTGGGTTCCAGTGATTCTCCTGCCTCAGCCTCCCAAGTAGCTGGGACTGTAGTCATGGACCACCACACCTGGCTAATTTTGTATTAGTAGAGACGGGGTTTCACCATGTTGGTCAGGCTGGTCTCAAACTTCTGACCTCAAGTGATCTACCTGGCCTCGGCCTCCCAAAGTGCTGGGATTAGAGGCTTCAGCCGCGGTGCCTGGCCTATCCTTTCTTACTTTTCAATATTTAGTCTGAGGCCCAGGAATGAAGCTGAGGGGATTCTCCTTTATCATCTCCTTGCCCTGCCCCATGTTTGCATCCACTCTAGAGTTCAAATCCTTTTTCAATAGGCTCTGAGATGCTATGCCATTTCGTTGACTTGGAATTTTGTTACTCCATATACACAATCTCAGTTAAATGAAGAAAGAGATGGATTGGGTTTAGGAGACTTTCACTTACACAGAGTTTTTTTTTTTTTTTTTTAAAAGGTAGTTTTTTTTTTTTTTTTTTTTTTTGAGACAGAGTCTCGCTCTATCGCCCAGGCTGGAGTGCAGTGGCGCGATCTCCGCTCACTACAAGCTCCACCTCCCGGCTTCACACCATTCTCCTGCCTCAGCCTCCAGAGTAGCTGGGACTACAGGTGCCCGCCACCACGCCTGGCTAAATTTTTTTTGTATTTTCAGTAGAGACAGGGTTTCACCGTGTTAGCCAGGATGGTCTCGATCTCCTGACCTCGTGATCTGCCCGCCTCGGCCTCCTAAAGCGCTGGGATTACAGGCGTGAGCAACCATGCCTGGCCTACAAATGGTAGTTTTAAAAATGAAGCTGTTCTCTTTTGTTTTTCAAAACTCCTTCAAGAGGGGTAGGAAGAGAATTTATTCTTACGCAGCTACCTGGGAGAGTGCCTGTTTTTAGCATCAAGACCCCTACTATATGAGCATTCGAGAATTTAAAGCCACTTGTGTCGCTATTCTTTATTAGAAAAAAAAAAGGCTCATATTGAGAATTCAGAATCTTTCCCAGGGAAGGAGAAATTGGCTGTCTAGGATATTATGAATAAGGGAAAAAATGCAACTAGAAGCCTGATAAGATACTTAACTGTGCCTAGAGTTGTTATTGATATGAAATGCCCTTGCTGTCGATATTTTATAATCCCTAACTTACTTTTAGTCTCAGATAATAAAATTTTACTTCTAGAATTTTCAAATAGATTTAAAATTCTCTTTCTGGGTGACTATTCTGAGGCTATCGGTAGCAGGTCTCTGAAGTCAGTAACTTCCTCATCCAAATGTTTATCGTTGCTGTCACTAAGATGGGAGTGGGGTTGGGGAGGGTAGAGGAGGCTGGAACGTCAGACTCACTCTGAGAGAAGAATTTTCTGTGGTTTTAGGGCATTGGCCTTCAGAGTTCAATTTGGTTTATCTGATCACTACTCACGCCATTTGCGGAGAATTGAATAAATATGATTTCTACTCTTCTCCAATGTAACAAGGGAGAAACTTAAGTCTGGAGAAGAGAATGAGCTTTTGTAGAGCCTCTCAGGTGCCTCCTGGCCCCGAATAAAGAGTGAATTGTGTGTGGCGTGGGAGTGCAATGCTCCTGTATTTGAGTAAGAGGTGGGGTGGGTGTAGGTTGGGATTGTAAAGTAAATCGGATTGCTGCCTAAGGTCTCTTTTGGCTCCAAATAGGTGCGAATGGGCAAGTATGCAATCTCATGATACAGAAGGAGGGAGGGAGGGAGGGAGAGAGAGACAGAGGGAGAGAGAGAGAGATTAAATAAGAAAATGTCCTCAGCTGGGTCTTGTTTCAGTCAGCAGTAGTGCGTGCCACAGTTTCACCCCTAACTTACTTTTCCCAAACTCATTAAGTTTCAGACTTCTTGGGCTTAAAGTCACTAGACAAAGCAGGATTGAACGCTTGAAATATTGAAGAAACAAATCTTAGTTGTTCTTCAGGAGAGTTCCACCGTTCATTTTTCCTTCGTCTTAACACCTTCTGAATGCCTTGAAACCCCGCCCACGTCCCTCCATCCCCACGGAAAACCGCCCACGTCCTGCCATCCCCATGGAAAACCCGCCACGTCCCTCCATCCCCACGGAAAACCGCCCACGTCCTGCCATCCCCATGAAAACCCGCCACGTCCCTCCATCCTCACGGAAAACCCACCACGTCCCTCTATCCCCACGGAAAACCCCCCACTTCCTTCCATCCCCACGGTGGCCACTCTCGTCCAGGTTGCCATCATTTCTCACTAGACCTCTGCAGGGGCTGCCTGATGAATCCCCCATTCCCCATCTTACCTCTCTGTAATCACACTCCAACCAGAGAGCCCTGTAGAGAACAGAAATCTGAGTCTTGAACGCACCTGTTTAAAACTCGTCTTTAGTACTTCCCCAGTGTCCTTGGGACACGATTGACATTTTTTTCTATGGTGTACAAGGCGCTCCCTATGGAGATCTCAGTGACTGGGTGAGCTGAGCTTCCATTCCCTTTCCATGCCCCAGCTGTGGACATTTTCCTCCTCCTGAGGGAGCATAGCTCACTCATTTCCATCTGCTTGGAGCATGTCCAGCCTTGTCATTCTTCACGACTAGGCTTAAAGGAACTTCATGCACGTTTTGTGGGATGCTCCCACCTCAGACCATAGGAGTCCTTTAGACCATACGAGTCCCTTCCATTGCAAGTTTCCATGGTGTGTGAATATCCTTCCACCACACCAAGTTATTTACCTTTCTAGGCTTGTAATAGCTTGCCAAGGTTTTGTCTCCCCAGAAGACTAGCAAGCTTGATGTTTGCTTATAAATAAGAGTAGGTGCCCGGAGCACCCAATGTGTGCCAAAACACAGCAAGTGCTCAATAAACACGTGTGAATTAATATGAAGTCCGAAGGGCTGGTGGTCGCAGTTTTTTTGTTCATGGTGCAGCTATCGTGTTAAAGAAAATCCAGGCCTCCCTGTCTAAAAAACTAATTTACCTCACAGAGACCCCAGGACTATCTGGAATTCCCCTTCCCCAGTGTTTTTGGAAAGAATGAAAAATAGACTAATTAGATCAAACAAGCAGCTGTCCCTTTGATGTCCCCCTCTCCCTGTCCCCACTCCTCATATATGCAAATAGGTTGCGGAAAGGGAGAGAGCCAAGAGCAAAAACACAACTCCAGGTATGCTTGGCTCTCCCTAATCAGAAGACAATAAGAGCGTTCTTCAATTTTATTGTTGTTATGATTCAAAATGAACTAAAGAACACAGGGGCTGGCGTGGGAGACTGAATTCTCTGGAGTTAACAGAATAGGGCACCTTTGAGGGGGTGGACAGGTGAAGGTAACCCTAGAAAGGTAAATAACTTGGGAAATAAATCTAGAAAGTTAAGTTTCATCATCGTTCTCCTTCACACTCACTGTGACCTTCCCATCCAATGATAAATCTCTTCTCAGAGGTATTTCCCTCCTGGAGGCACACATGGAGTCACAGGCCGAGCTTAGGATGAGCACCACGATCCCTCCTCTCATAGGGCACATGGCCATGCGGGGGAACCAGGCAGGCACAAAAGTAATTTCAACAGCCTGTGACGTGTGCTATGACACAGGCAGCATAGGCTTTGACGGGAGTGCAGAAAAGACGCATCTCACAGGTGTCAGGAACAGGTGTCTGGGGATGGGGGGTGAGTGGTCAGGGGAGACTGACTTCTCAGCAGAGGTGATATCTAGTTAAACCTAAATGACAAGTGGGGTTTGGGGAGATGGGCAGGTGGGAGCATTGTGGTCTTGCAAACAGTGTCTTACACAAGGAAAAGTTGATATCCGGTGCTACATGGACTATACCTACTATCAGGACAGCTCAAGAATAGTATTAAGTATATGAGGCTTGCAAAATTAATCAATATATAAAATCAGCAACTAGGAGTCATCTGACAGTTCCAAAGCATCTGCTTGAGTCCTGAAGATTTCATAGAGCAGGCGCCATGCTTTTTCCTGTCACTGTGCTGACCCTGCACCAACGCCAACGCAGACTGAATGTGATCAAACAAGATCTTCCAAATAGATTGATCTCACCTTGAAATTCCTGACATGCAATGCAGGTTACACAGGCAGCCTCTGCCTGCCTCCTTCCAGTTGACCTTCTGATCATTTCTTTAAGGCGAACCCAGCTGCTTTGACTCAGGCCAGTGATGGCCCTGGGCCCCTTCCTAGCAATCCTAGAGGTTGTTTGCACCAGACGCATTTCCAATGGGTTACCTGCTGAAATACCTTTCAGTAGGATAAACTGCATATTAAATAGATATTTCCGGCCAGGTGGGTGGCTCACGCCTGTAATCCCAGCACTTTGGGAGGCCAAGGTGGAGGGATCACCTGAGATCAAGAGTTCGAGATCAGCCTGACCAAACTGGAGAAACGCCCGTCTCCGCTAAAAACACACAAAAAATTAGCTGGGCATGGTGTCGTATGCCTGTAATCCCAGCTACTCGGGAGGCTGAGGCAGGAGAATCCCTTGAACCCAAGAGGCAGAGGTTGCAGTGAGCTGCAATTGCGCCATTGCACTTCAGCCTGGGCAACAAGAGCAAAACTCCGTCAAAAAAAAAAAAAAAAAAGATATTTCTTTCATGCACATCCGTGTGAAGGGACCACCAAACAGGCTTTGTGTGAGCAACATGGCTGTTTATTTCACCTGGGCTGAGTCCGAAAAGAGAGTCAGCGAAGGGAGATAGGGGTGGGGCCGTCTTATAGGATTTGGGTAGGTAAAGGAAAATTACAGTCAAATTACAGTCAAAGGGGGGTTGTTCTCTGGTGGGCAGAGTGGGGGTCACAAGGTGCTCAGTAGGGGAGCTTTTGAGCCAGGATGAGCCAGGAGAAGAAATTTCACAAGACAATGCCATCAGTTAAGGCAGGAACAGGCCATTTTTACTTCTTTTGTGGTGGAATGTCATCAGTTAAGGCAGGAACTGGGGCCATCTGGATGTGTACGTGCAGGTGACAGGGGATATGATGGCTTAGCTTGGGCTCAGAGGCCTGACATTCCTGTCTTCTTATATTAATAAGAAAAATAAAACGAAATAGTGGTAAAGTGTTGGGACGGCAAAAATTTGGGGGGATGGTAGGGAGAGATAATGGGCGATGTTTCTCAGGGCTGCTTCGAGCGGGATTGGGGCGGCGTGGGAACCTAGAGTGGGAGAGATTAAGCTGAAGGAAGATTTGGTGGTAAGGGGTGATATTGTGGGACTGTTAGAAGAAACATTTGTCATTTAGAATTATTGGTGATGGCCTGGATACGGTTTTATATGAATTGAAAAACTAAACGGAATAAGAGAAGGAGAAAAACAGGTATTAAAGGTCTAAGAATTGGGAGGACCCAGGACATCTGATTAGAGAGTGCCTAAGGAGGTTCAGCATAGCCCTGCCAGCAAAGATTATTTATTTACTTCAAGAGTTAAGAGTGGCAGTTTGGGGATAGCACCAGGAGATATCAGCTGTGATGGCTTGGAGAAACAGTGTAAACCGGCAGTGTAAACAAGAGCAGGGCATATATGAGTAGTTGAGAACGGCGAATAGGAGTATGACTAGACAGAAGATAGTAGGGATGACAAGTTTTTTGGGGGCACAGTCTAAGTTAGTCTGGTGTCTGGAATGAGTCTGGGGCCTAATAAAAAGGAGCGTCTATACAGGAGCTCAAATAGGCTGTACCTTGTAGCATTCCGAGGACAGGCCTGACTTCTGAGAAGGGAAAGTGGTAAAAGGATTGTCCAGTCCTTTTTAAGTTGGTGGCTGAGCTTGGTGAGGTGTGTTTTTTAAATACCTTTGGTCTGTCACTGAATACTAAGATCCTGAAAAAATGCTTGGCTGATTTGACTAATAAAGGCTGGTCTGTTATCAGACTGTATAGAGGTGGGAAGGCTAAACTGAAGAATTATGTCTGACAGAAGGGAAGAAATGACTGCGGTGGCCTTCTCAGACCCTGTAGGAAAGGACTCTACTTATCCAGTGAAAGTGTCTACCTAGACTAAGAGGTATTTTAGTTTTCTGACTCGGGGCATGTTGAGTAAAGCTAATTTGCCAGTCCTGGGTGGGGGCAAATCCTCGAGCTTGATGTGTAGGGAAGGGAAGGGGCCTGAATAATCCCTGAGGAGTAGTAGAATAGCAGATGGAACACTGAGAAGTTATTTCTTTGAGGATAGATTTCCACAATGGAAAGGAAATGAGAGGTTCTAAGAGGTGGGCTAGTGGCTTCTACTATAGCATAGCCTGCCTTTCCTGGTGAGTGGCGATTAGGCCTGGTGGAACTGCCATCAATAAACTAAGTGTGATCAGGGTGACAAACAGGGAAGAAGGAAATGTGGGAAAATGGGGTGAACGTCAGGTGGATCAGAGAGATGCAGTCATGAGGGTCAGGTGTGGTATCTGGAATAATGTGGGAGGCCAGATTGAAGTCCGGGGCAGGAACAATGGTAATTGTGGAGACTTAACAAAGAATGAGTACAGCTGAAGGAGCCAGGGAGCAGAAAGTATATGCGTCAGGTGTGAGTAAGAAAATAGATTTTGGAAATTATGAGAGCTCTAGAGAGTGAGTTGAGCATAGTTTGTGATTTTTAGGGCCTCTAAAAGTATTAAAGCAGCGGCAGCCACTGCACGCAGACATGAGGGCTAGGCTAAAACAGTAAGGTCAAGTTGTTTGGACAGAAAGGCTACAGGGTGCGGTCCTGGCTTTTGTGTAAGAACTCTGACCTCACTAACCATGCCTAGGAAGGAAAGGAGTTGTTGTTTTGTAAGGGATTGAGGTTTGGGAGATTAACTGGACACGATCAGCAGGGAGAGCACGTGTGTTTTTATGAGAATTACGCTGAGATAGGTAACAGAAGAGGATGAAATTTGGGCTTGACTGAAGTAATGGGAGCTGTCTGTGAAGCCTTGCGGCAGTACAGCCCAGGTAATTTGCTGAGCCTAATGGGTGTCAGGGTCAGTCTAAGTGAAAGCAAAGAGAGGCTGGGACAAGGGGTGCAGGGGAATAGTGAAAAAAGCAACTTTAAGATCGAGAACGGAATAGTGAGTTGTGGAGGAAGGTATTGAGGACAAAAGAGTGTACGGGTTGGGCACCACAGGATGGATAGGCAAAACAATTTGGTTGATAAGGAGCAGATCCTGAACTAATCTGTAAGACTTGTCCGGTTTTTGGACAGGTAAAATGGGGGAATTGTAAGGAGAGCTATAGGTTTTAGAAGCCCATGCTGTAGAAGGCGAGTGATAACAGGCTTTAATCCTTTTAAAGCGTGCTGTGGGATGGGATATTGGCGTTGAGCGGGGTAAGGGTGATTAGGTTTTAATGGGATGGTAACGGGCATGTGATCGGTTGCCAGGGAAGGAGTAGAGATGTCCCATACTTGTAGGTTAAGGTAGGGGGATACGAGAGGAAGACGTGAAGGAGGCTTTGGGTTGGGGAGAAGGGCGGCAATGAGATGTGGCTGTAGTCCAGGAATAGTCAGGGAAGCAGATAATTTGGTTAAAATATCTCGGCCTAATAAGGGAACTGGGCAGGTGAGGATAACTAAAAAAGAGTGCATAAAAGAGTGTTTTCCAAGTTGGCACCAGAGTGGGGGAGTTTTCAGGGGTTTAGAAGCCTGGCCGTCAATATCCACAACAGTTGTGGAGGCAAGGGAAACAGGCCCTTGAAAAGAAGGTAATGTGGAGTGGGTAGCCTCCGTATTGACAAGGGAACGGACTTACCTTCCACTGTGAGAGTTACCTAAAGCTCGGCGTCCGCGATGGTCTACGGGGCTTCCGAGGCGATCGGGCAGCATCAGTCTTCAGCTGCTAAGCCGAGAAGGAGTCAGTCAGAGGGCCTTGGGCCAGAGTTCCAGGGGCTCTGGGAGTGGCTGCCAGGTGAGTTGAACAGTCTGATTTCCAGTGGGGTCCCGCACAGATGGGACATGGCTTAGGAGGAATCCTGGGCTGCAGGCATTCCTTGGCCTGGTGGTCAGATTTCTGGCACTTGTAGCAAGCTCCTGGGAGAGGAGGTTCTGGAGGAACGCCTGGCCGCTGCGGTTCAGGTGTTTGGAAGTTCTTGTGTGCTGGAGATGTGGCTGGGGTTTGTCTCACAGTGGAGGCAAGGAATTGCAACTTTTTTCTATTATTGTACACCTTGAAGGCGAAGTTAATTAAATCCTGTTGTGGGGTTTGAGGGCCAGAATTTAATTTTGGAGTTTTATTTAATGTCGGGAGCAGATTGGGTAATAAAATGTATTTTGAGAATAAGACGGCCTTTTGACCTTTTAGGGTCTAGGGCTGTAAAGTGTCTCAGGGTTGCTGCCAAATGAGTCATGAACTGGGCTGGATTTTTTATATTTGATGAAAAAGAGCCTAAACGCTATCTGATTTGGGATAAAGAAAAAGGAGCATTAACCTTGACTATGCCTTTAGTTCCAGCCACCTTTTTAAGAGTAAATTGCTGGGCAGGTGGGGGAGGGCTAGTCACGGAACAAAACTGTAAGCCAGACCCGGTGTGAGGAGGGGAGGTGATAAAAGGATTATAGGGTGGAGGAGCGGAGGCTGAGGAAGAATTGGGACCTAGCTCGGCCTGGCGAGGAGCAGCCTGGGGAGGAGGGGAAAGGTCAGATGGGTCTGTAGAAAAGGAGAATTAGAAAGACTCAGCGACGCTTGGGGTTGGGACTGAGGGGACAGGTGGGAGGGAAAGAAGGAGGATTTGGGACGAGTTGCATTGGGCACAGAGACTAGGAAGGGACTGATGTGTAAAAGAATGCCTGGACGTCAGGCACCTCAGACCGTTTGCCCATTTGACGACAAGAATTATTTAGATCTTGCAGGATGGAAAAATTGAAAGTGCCGTTTTCTGGCTATTTGGAATTACTGTCGAGTTTGTACTGGGGTCAAGCGGCATTGCAGAAGAAAATAAGGCATTTAGGTTTTAGGTCAGGTGTGAGTTGAAGAGGTTTTAAGTTTTTGAGAACACAGGCCAAGGGAGAAGGAGGAATGGAGGGTGGAAGGTTGCCCATAGTGAAGGAAGCAAAAAGAGTAGAGACACAGAGGGAAGGGATTCGGGGGTTCTTACCTTTCAGAAAAGCGGGAAAGGGGTTGGGGCACAGATATAAAGGATCGGGGCACAGAGATAAGAGGTTGGGGCGTGGAAATAAGGGATTGGGGCACAGAGATAAGAGATCATGGCATGGAAATAAGGGATTGGGGCACAGAGATAAGAGGTTGGGGTGTGGAAATAAAGGACTGGGGCACAGAGATAAGAGGTGGGGGCATGGAAATAAGGGATTGGGGCGCAGAGATATAAGGCTGGGGTACTTGCCCTTCCTCTAGAAAAGCGGGACTTGCCGCTCAGGGTGAAGGAGAAGGGGTTGGGGGTTTCTTGCTCCCCCAGAAAGGTGGAGAAGGGGTAGAGACACGGAGAGAAGGGGTTGGAGTACTTGCCCCTTCCCCAGAAAAGCGGGACTTGCCGCTAAGGGTGAAGGACCAAGGCAGGCGTCCCTGCGTGGTCTGACACCTCTGAAATCTGGGCGAATAATCAGAGAGGCGTCCCTGCAATGATTAAACACCAAGGGAAGGCTGCCTTCCCAGTCCGTGACCAGTGCCGGAGTTTTGGGTCCACGGATAAAACGTGTCTCCTTTGTCTCTATCAGAAAATGAAAGGAATTGAAATTAAAAGAAGGGAGAGATTGAAGTGTGGTACCAAGATTGAAAGGAGAAAGATGTTAAGGGATAGTAAGGGAGGTTGGAGAAGAGAGTAAAAAATGGGCCACTTACTGGATTTGAAATTGGTGAGATGTTTCTTGGGCTGGTTGGTCTGAGGACCTGAGGTCGCAGGTGGATCTTTCTCACCGAGCAAAGAGCAGGAGGACAGGGGATTGATCTCCCAAGGGAGGTCCCCCGATCCGAGTCATGGCACCAAATTTCATGCGCGTCCGTGTGAAGAGACCACCAAACAGGCTTTGTGTGAGCAACATGGCTGTTTATTTCACCTGGGTGCAGGCGGGCTGAGTCCAAAAAGAGAGTCAGCGAAGGGAGATAGGGGTGGGGCCGTCTTATAGGATTTGGGTAGGTAAAGGAAAATTACAGTCAAAGGGGGGTTGTTCTCTGGCGGGCAGAGTGGGGGTCACAAGGTGCTCAGTAGGGGAGCTTTTGAGCCAGGATGAGTCAGGAGAAGGAATTTCACAAGACAATGTCATCAGTTAAGGCAGGAACAGGCCATTTTTACTTCTTTTGTGGTGGAATGTCATCAGTTAAAGCGGGAACCAGCCATCTGGATGTGTAGGTGCAGGCCACAGGGGATATGATGGCTTAGCTTGGGCTCAGAGGCCTGATAATTTCCTCCTGCCCTGCCTTGATGTGGATTTGGTAGAATAAAATGCAGAAGCTGTGTTTTCTTCCCTCTTCTTCTGGTGACATTCTTTGTTGTTGCCTCCATAAAAGGTCACCATTGAAAGGACTGAAGAATATGAAAAATGATGTCCTAATCTCTCTCGGAAGCACTATAGTCTTAAACAATTTGATGAAAGACGACGAGGAGGAACACAGAAGAGAGGGAGGAACAGGAACCAGAGCAGCAGGGCTCTGAATTTAGAAACCTGGCTGTGCTCTTTGGATCTGATTTGGCCTGAGAATGCAAGCATCAGATAAAAATAACAAGTCACACAGTAGAGGACGGATCTCCGGCTTCTCCTGCGCCTGGGGCCGCACATGCCCAGTGCGTGCCTCTTTGGTCGAGAGGCGCAGAGCAGCCTTCCCAGCAGAAGGCTGGAGTGAGAGAGGGCCTGTGTTTGATGTATGAGCTTTGGCTTGCCGTCGTGAGTCACCCCAGAACTAGCTGCAGGCAAAACAAAAATCTTTTGTGATTAATTAGAAAAACTGGACAATTATGAATTGACTGCACACAGCCAGGGTATGGTAATATAAATAGTAATGACTCCAGCGGAGCCTGATGAGCTCTAGTGTTTATGTGAGATCACTGGGGAAAGGCACATTTTTAACGTGGAATCTGCTGAAATAGGATGATTTCTGATCTCTGATAATTTGAAGATCTTGACCAGGATTCCAAGGGATACCTTCCAAAGGGGTCTAATTGCCTTTTCCCATCACCCTTCCAAACATGGGTCTCTGTGCCAAATGGACTGTTCTTTCTTTTTTTTTTTAAAGAACTGAATTCAAACATCCTTTTCAGCAGTTCTATGAAATTGCTTACATCTTTTGCTAACCCCGCTGCCAGGACATAGAGCTGTTAGCTGGTTATTTTGCCCTTTGGGGGCATTTGCCTCCACTGTGACACTGTCAGAGGACTTGAACACAGATACCGTTTTTATTCGGAGGCACTCGTTGGTTTTTATCTTCGAGGGAAGAAGGAACCACTATGAGTGAGCTGTTTTACCCAGGAAAGGAAAGATCAGCATATTGTAGTGAGTTATTGGATTGATGATTGATTCTGCTTAGGGAGGGTGAAGTAGAAAGATCTCCACAACACACAGTCGAGCAAAGCTTTTAAAAACCTTTGGGTGTTAACGCTGTATTTCTTGGCATGATTTAATTATGCCACCCAACCTCCCCACCCCATGAGCACATCTTACATAGTGGAACTAGGGAATGATTATTTTTCAAGGAAGTTTACAAAGAAAAATAATTAAACCCTGACAGTGCCTGCAAATGTCAAAATACAAATTTCCTCCAGTGATCATTTCTTTAACCACTGGGGTAAGCAAGTTATCCTTTGTCCTGGGGCAACATTGTGTAGCCAGCAATGGTCACAGACCCAAGAGTCACAAAAGAAAAAAATGTGATCTCGCTGATGCCTCCCCAAGCATCTACTCTGCTTCCATAAAACACCTTTCAAAACCTTTGAAATTTGGTTTCTGCCAGGCAATTAACTCATCTTAACGTGCATTCTACATATCCAAATGCCTTTTCTGGCCCTCTGTTTGCACTTGCCGGCATTCACATTGTTTTCTATTATTATTCAAGCAGCGCCGCCTCAGTAGTAAACCCATTGACCATTCAATCAGAGCAGTGGCTGCTGTGGATAATTAAAAGTTCCCAACCTCTTACCCCAAGGCCAGGCTAGAGCCAGTCAGAGAGGAGCCAGGTCCCGGCTGCTCAGGGACCAATCGATCAGCTGATTAACCCTTCTTACTGATTGGTTAGAGCTGATTGCATCTCCAGTAAAGAAATCTCTTCTGGCCCTGGGGCACTGGAGGCAGCTATACGTTCAGGGTGGCCGAGGGAGCGGCTAGCTGTGGCAGTCACTGTCCTCACACAAAGTAAAGGGAGGAAAAGAGAAGAACTCCTAATGCAACATTTTAAAGATTTTATCTCTCCACCACTGTTTTTTCCCCTAGACTCTCTTTATTTCTAGAGAGAGAAGTGTCCGTCTGAGATTCAGGAATGGCAGAAAAGATATTTGGTATGGCAGTTGCTGCTATGTAGCCCGTGAAACGGAGGATTCTTTTTGACAACAGTGTCCCCAAGTGTCCCCTTGCAAAATGGCTGACGTCAGAAAGTACACATCCTTCATAAAATGGGTCCCTCTCCTGGAAGATTGCTTGTTGACCGGTCAACTTTGACAGGGTTTGTATTTGCTGGCTCGTAAATATTTATCCTTGGGTCGGCATAAACAATCTGTTTTCCATTGTGCTGACATTTTGGTGCAGTGAGTAAAATATACTGTATTGTAACAGAGGCATTTTAAAAAATTGCTACCCCGTTGTTGTCTTTGAAGGGAGTAGCTGAGATGCTATCAGACAGGTGTGGTGGCCAGGCCATTATGAGCGGCTCGTCCGGTTTTCTTAAAGACTGATTTCCGCGAATTTGGTAGGAGGGTCCAGCCAGGGAATCCCCTGTGAAAACGTTATCTCTGCTGGTCCCAGGCTTATCATTCAATCTGCAGCAAAGGGGAGAAAAGCTGAATTTTGCAAAGCTGACTTTGCAAATATTATCTTTGCCTCTGTCTTCCAGAAGGCCAAGCTCCCACTGACGTCAAAGGCAGTTGGCCTGTGGGGAATGTGCGGGCTCGGTCAGAGTGCGTGTCCAATGCCTTGGTGGAAAATGCAGCCGGCAGGTTGGAAAACAAATGTTTTCAAAATGCTCGTGTTTTGCCCTTATTTTGGGATACTTATTCGTGGAACTGCAAGAACAGAAAATAAGGAGATATTTCTAGGAACTCAAACATTATTTACCCTACAGTGAAACTGATGGCAACAGAGACTGATCTTAGATTCTACAGAGGGTGAATTACATGGGAGTGGCTTTATTTTAAGGGCCTTCCTCCGAGTGGTGTTTAGGGATTGCACGCTTTGTGAGTTGTTACAGGCACCGTGGGGATGTAGTTGTTTACTTGGAGGGATCTGCTCCGCCACCGAGGCTGAGGGCAAACAAGCAGGTGTGAAACACTCTTGGGAAAGAGCTCTGAGACCCTGAAAAGTATTGTAAGAACACAAAGAATGATAGTTATGTTTTCATTATTAGACGAACCAAAGTAACCAACAATTATATGACCCTGGATATATTTATTAAAATCTCAAGAGCCTCAGTCTGCTGGTCTTAAAGCAAGTTTATGAGAGTGCACACACAAACACACACAGATTTTTTTATGGACTTGCAGCTATTTAATTTATTCTTAAACACGTACATTTCTGAAATCAAAGCTAAAATTGTAAAAATCATGTGCAAGCCAGATCTGTAGGCCATTACAGAAAAGCAAAACATTGTCAAACCTAAGGAGGCACTAGATAATAGCATGGGTCCTGTTAATGCAGTCACTATTTAGTAATAAGTTAACTATATGACACTGTTAAATATAATATAGAAACTAATACATCTGCTTATTCTTGGTCTGCTAGAAGCTTACAGTCTGATTTGTCTTATAAATGTCGCTTATTAAAATGCCCATGAGGCCACTTAGAATTTAAAATATTTTGAATAAAGTGCTTCAGTGTGAAACTATTTCTCTATACAAGATTTCTGTGCATGAAGAGAAAAGGAATACAATTGGTCTTAGAAATGAGTAAAGTAAGTACTTCTTAATATTTTGAGGCTGTGCTACTCCTGGGGACACTGCCAATGGGGTAGCCCTGTCCCATAAGGAAAAATAAAAAAAAATAAGTAAAATAAAATAAAAATTTTGAGGCTGGATAAAATTGACTATACTTGAAAAACTGGGTCATTTCTGTTTTTTTGTTTTTGTTTTTTTTTTGAGACTGAGTTTTGCTCTTGTCGCCCGGGCTGGAGTGCAATGGTGTGATCTTGGCTCACTGCAACCTCCACCTCCCAGGTTCAAACGATTCTCCTGTCTCAGCCTCCAAGCGCCCACCACCACGCCCGCCTAATTTTTTTGTATTTTTAGTAGAGATGGGGTTTCACCATGTTGGCC
Organism: Hylobates moloch; assembly: GCF_009828535.3. Lineage (NCBI taxonomy): Eukaryota > Metazoa > Chordata > Mammalia > Primates > Hylobatidae > Hylobates > Hylobates moloch. Next base: position 9,687,002 of record NW_026652295.1, on the reverse strand, counting down.
AGGCTTGTCTCGAACTCCCAACCTCAGGAAAGGGAATATAGCATCCTGTACTATCAAAGCAAAATGTAAAATTTTATTTAAAATCAGGGCAGGCTATGAGGTGCTTCCTAGTCTTGAGTAGTATGTGACGTTTCTGAATATGGAAGCCATATCAACAAACAGCGGTGACAGTTCATGCAAATTGAGCACCAGACTAAAAGCAGGTAGGATTCCTGGGAAGGAAGCGCTGTAATTCGAAACTCAGATTAGCCAGTTTCTCTGTGGTAAAACAGAGACCACAAAGTAAACCTACTCACTCAGCAGACTCCCTGGCTGCGGCAGCTCCCTTTGAAGATACATTTATTTTCTAAAGAAAGCTGGTAAAAACCACTGACTATATTTAGTGTATGAAATGAACGTGATTGATTTTTGTTTCAGTGATTCTGCTTATAGAACATTTCTTTCTTTCTTTCTTTCTTTTTTGAGAAAGAGTCTCTGTCACCCAGGCTGGAGTGCAGTGGCGCGATCTCAGCTCACTGCAACTTCCGCCTCCTGGGTTCAAGCGATTCTTCTGCCTCGGCCTACCGAGTAGCTGGGACTACAGGCATGCACCACCACACCTGGCTAATTTTTTTGGTATTTTTAGTAGAGACGGGATGTTGGCCAGGCTAGTCTTGAATTCCTGACCTCAAGTGATCCACCTGCCTTGGCCTCCCAAAGTGCTGGGATTACAGGCATGAGCCACCGCACCCAGCCTAGAACATTTTTAAGTGTTGCTCAGAAATGTCCCAAAGGTGGGAGTTTTTCAGACACGTGAAACAGAAGTTCCGTTTGTCTTTCCTTACCCCCCCCCCTTTTTTTTTTTTGGAAAGTTTTCCTAAGAGTACCCTAGAGATCATGCAACAATAAACACAACCAAATATTAAAGTTCATTTTTTTTTCTTTTGAGATAAGATCTCACTCTGTTGCCCAGGTTGGAGTGCAGTGGCATGATCACTGCTTACTGCAGCCTTGACCTCCTGGGCTCAGGTGATCCTCCTACCTCAGCCTCCTGAGTGGCTGGAATCACAGGCACACACCACCACACCCAGCTAATTTTTAAAATTATTTGTAGAGATGAGGTCTTACTCTGTTGCCCAGGCTGGTCTTGAATTCTTGGGCTCAAGCGATCCTCCAGTTTCAGCCTCCCAAAGTGCTGGAATTACAGGCATGAGTCACCGTTCCTGGCCTGAAATTTCATTTTGTATGGAAATCTGTGAAACAAAACAAGCGTAGCTTCTCACCTTTCTCAGCGCCCACTTCATGCTCTGATCAATTAATTCAGAGTAATAGAAATGCAAGTGATTACTGGAACGCATTTGTTTGGAAACAGTACATCCAACTAAATGATTCCGTTTTTTTTCAAAGTCGCAGATATGGGACGTTAAAAAAACAAAAAGTGTACCTTGCGTACAAATTTTCTTTTAAACGGATCCAGAATGCTATGTTTGCCTTTTGCTGTCTCAGTCTGCTTAGGAATTCCTAATGAGTAAACCATAGCATTTAACAGTAAAATATGGTTATGGCTCTTAAATGTGGGCTACATTTAACAACCATATATTGATTTTTTTCTTGTAATTTTATTTCCATGAACATTTCTGGTTTCTTAATTAGTAGCCTTTTAGAGAAAGATTTAACATTCTATCAGAGAATTTGGCTTCTGTGATACAGCTTCTCAAGGGAGAGAAAGCTCTAGACTCGTAGCCCCTGTTGGGGAGGAAGAAGGCCAACACGCTATGCATACGTGTGCAGATGTACACAGACACATGGCCCTCCCTCCCTTGCCTGCCAACACAATTAAGACAAAATCGCCGTGGTGAACCTGGCGACAAAACTCAACAATCTCCAATTGCACACTCACCCTGTAACGGGAAGAACTGTGTACCCCATGTTCCTTATTAAACCGAAGTATTTTATTTAATGAGCATGACTCACGCAAGGTGTTGCCATAAATCATCGGCTGGTTTACAAACTCAATAACTAGGCTTCCTGCTATAACTAGGCTGTGCACACCTTAAATTATTAACACGCCAGGGCCTTAAGGCAGATCTTTGATGATGATGATATAAACACTGTGAAGACAAGGTGCTCTCTCAGCAAAAGATTATTGACTCTAATTACCATTTACCACAGGAAAAAGAAAAGAAAAGACAATAAAATATGAGGGAGAATTTAAATCTAAGATTTAATTTTATGAGGAGCTTTAAATGCCCTTACCCCACAACTTTTTTCCTTTTCATTTTTTTCTTTTTTTCTTCTTATTTGCGGCCGCTGTACCAACCCGACTGAACTGCTGGTGTATAATGATAGCCCATGGTTGGCTAACCTTAAAAGGGTGACAGTTGTTAAGAGGAAAGGAGGGAAAAGGATGGAAACAGGAGAGACTCTGCAGTGGATATGATGTAAATTCTTTGAAATGTGATGGAAAAAGGCCGGGGGAAGAGAAAATGATAATACACTGGAAAGAAATCCCAGCTTTAATTGTTTTCATATATATACGTAATAAAAAGGTTAAAGGACTAATATGCCTGGCTCCAGTCATTTTGGTTAGTAAACTAGAACTTCAGGTCAGCTTTTTAAAAGGAGTAATTTGCTCTTATTATGTGCTTGGGTTTTACTGCGTCCTCATTACACAGTTGTTGGAAGGATGCAAAGAAGTTAAAATGAGAGAGGCTTAATGATAAGAGAGCTTATTAAAAAATGACAATCCAGACAAATGACACATGGCTCGTAGTTGCATACATAATATATGTTTGCTTTCTGGGTATTTGTGGAAGGTGGACATATCAGCTGGGGAAGGAGTGCCTCGGACGAATGAAAAGTGGAAAAAGAGGCTCAGTTTAGCTTCCTGCTGTCAAAGGCTTTTGTTCTGCCTTCCCCTGCGGTTTTGCAGATTTCTCATTTCAAGGGCTGACTCTCTGCTCAGGTCATTGTCTCTGTAGGCTAAATTGTTGGCTCAAATTTCTACCATTAAAACAACTACAAGTTGTCATCTAATATTTATTTATGGAATCATTCTGGAATGTTGGAGTTGGAAAGGACTTTGGAAATGATCAACCTCTTTATTTTGCAAAGGTGAACATTCCATCCCTGAAGGGTGAAGTGATTTGGCCAGCACCTCTCCCAGGTCTGTAGACATCTGAATGAAGGTGGAACCCAAATCAGCCTCTTGCTGTGTCAGAAAGTGGTGTCTGCTGGAACTCATCTCAGAAAAAATAGGAATGTGGTCAGTGATTGGGAAATTCACTATTGGCCTCATACATAAAATAGGTGACACTGATTACTGTATCTGTCCTGGGGATATTTAAAGCAGGTCTTACAATCCAATGAAACTGTTAAAATATGACCAGAATGTGGAAAAAAGAATCTGTGATACAGGTTTAAAACTCTTTGCTTTTAATTTAAATAGCTTTGCTAGATTTTAGGATCATGTAAGATTTTTGGTAAAGGACAGATTCAGGGACATAAGAATCTGCTCCCAAGCCCTATTTTCTCTAGTATTTCTTGGAGGTCACCTGTGCATCTATTCTAGTCTATTCTTAGACTGCTAAGGGACAGAAATGAGGAAGCTATTACAGGCACTTCTTCAAGAGACCTTTTGGTGCACCTATGCTGGTTTTGCCATCTGGTAAAGATGTTGCGTGAGTTGTGGCTGTCTTACCCAATACAACACACCAGTTGCATCTGGACCAGGTCTTGCTACACAGCAGCATTTGGGGACCAGGCATCATGCCTTCCTTCCCTGGATAGAAAAAGATGAATCTACATGTAAAGGGAAAGACAAACAGTGCCTTTCAATATTTTTGGGAAAATACTTCATGGTTACTTCTCTCTCTGGTCATTCTCTTCCTCTCCATGCTGGATCACCACTTGAGATTGGAAACCCAAGACTGACCACTCATGATCCTCAGACTATTTCTGATGCTTCCCAGGAGTGAGAGTATTCTGGGCAACTTCCACTTGGGGTTTTCCAATTGTCTTTGTAATTATAATATCTTACACGGGGCTTCCAAAACACTTTTATTGTACAGTCCTATTTTTGTTCGTGTTGAGGAAAGGTAATGTAATTTTGTCCTTCCTCATTAAATAATGGGTGTAATTCAACTTCCTAGTTGAATTATGCCTCAGAGGTAACCACACATAAATATTGTGAGAAATAATTCCTATAAGAGGTATATCATACAGCCTCATAAAAAACCTGGAATTCCTAGGGCCAGGCATGGTGGCTCATGCCTATAATCCCAGAACTTTGAGAAGTGAAGGTGGGTGGATCACTGGAGGTCAGGAGTTTAAGACCAGCCTGGCCAACATGGTGAAACTTCGTCTCCACTAAAAATAAGCTGGGTGTAGTGGTGCACGCCTGTAATCCCAGCTACTCAGGAGGCTGAGGCAGGAGAATCGCTTGGACTCGGGAGGTGGAGGTTGCAGTGAACCGAGATCACGCCACTGCACTCCAGCCTGGGCGACAGGGTGAGACTCTGTCTCAAAACAAAAACAGAAAACAAAACACCCTAGAATTATTTTTGAATGACCAAGTGGGTATGTAGTGTTGTTTCGTAGGAGACAAAATATTCGGCCGGGTGACGTGGCTCACGCCTGTAATCCCAGCACTTTGGGAGGCCGAGGCGGGCGCATCACGAGGTCAGGAGATCGAGACCATCCTGGCTAACACGGTGAAACCCTGTCTCTACTAAAAATACAAAAAATTTGCCGGGTGTGGTGGCGGGCGCCTGTAGTCCCAGCTGCTGGGGAGACTGAGGCAGGAGAATGACGTGAACCCGGGAGGCGGAGCTTGAAGTGAGCCGAGATTGCGCTACTGAACTCCAGCCTGGGCGACAAAGCGAGATTTGGTCTCAAAAAAAAAAAAAAAAAAAAAAAAAAAAAGACAAAATATTCTAGCGTTCATGAAATACATGAATACTAGAAGACCTAAAATTACATGTGTGTATATATATATAAGATGTTAGTATACAATATTCATTGTAAAACACAAAATTTACACATCGAGACCATTTCGTGCTCTCTGCCTTGGGCTGATTGTAATGCAAAGAGCCACAGTTGGGGGTTCTTCTTGAGTAGCTTTTAAAGGGGCCTGGCCTGGCGTGGGTTGACAAAGCTCTTCTTAGCCTGAGCGTCTGGGCTGTTTGCTGAGAGATGGCCTGGGGCAGAGCCTGGCTGATTGCCCCGACTGGCCCTGCTCCCAGAGGTCAACCCAGGGCTTAGTAGCATCCCCTCATCAATCTAACCTGGGGAAGGGGAACTAACAGAAGAACGTGTCTGTGCATCTGTCCTAAGAGCACAGGAGGGCAAGAGCTGGAGTGGCAGCTGGGTGCGTTCCGGGGTTCAGGCTGCTCGCTGCTGCTGCTGCTCCCCAGAACCAAGGCTTTCTGCTCCAGTTCAGGACCAGAGCCCACGAGAGCCCACACTGCCGCTTCTAAAATTGCCAAGTGTTATTTTGTAACTTGTGTAACTCTTAAAAAAAAAAAAAAAAAAGCAACCCGTTGTTTTATTTAAGTAAATAAAACATTACATTTTATTTAATAAATTTTAAAGAAATAATTTAATTTTCATTTCAAAAGTAATGCATGCTTATGCAGTCCTGTTCTGTGCATACCTAGGCAGATAATCTTTCAAAGAAAACAAAATTGTGATCATGCTGTATATTCTGGGGTTCTTTTTCTTTTCTTTTTTTTTTTTTTTTGAGACGGAGTCTCGCTCTGTCTCCCAGGCTGGAGCACAGTAGCGCAATCTCGGCTCACTGCAAGCTCCGCCTCCCGGGTTCACGCCATTCTCCTGCCTCAGCCTCCAGAGTAGCTGGGACTACAGGCGCCCGCCACCACGCCCGGCAAATTTTTTGTATTTTTAGTAGAGACAGGGTTTCACCGTGTTAGCCAGGATGGTCTCGATCTCCTGACCTCGTGATGCGCCCGCCTCGGCCTCCCAAAGTGCTGGGATTACAGGCGTGAGCCACCGCGCCCGGCCCTGGGGTTCCTTTTCTTAAACTTAAAAAAAAAAAAGGAACATTTCAAACATACACAAGAGAAGCAAGCAGCATATAATCAAACCTCTTGTGCTCATCACACAGCTTTAACAATGAGCAAATCATGGCCAACTTTATTTTATCTCTACCTAACTCCCTCTCCCACTACTATTTTGAGGCAAATTCCAGTTATCACATCATTTCACTGTATACATTTCCATTGCCTTCTGTTTCTAAAAATTGTGATAAAATACGCATAACATAAAATTTGCCACTTTATCTTTAAGCATACACTTCAGTGGCATTAAGTATATTCATATTGTTGTGTAACCATCACCGCCATCCATCTCCTGAAATCTCTGAGCTTGTAAAACTGGAACTCTCCACCCATTAAACAATAACTCCCCATTTTCCTCTTTTCCCAGCCCCTGGCAACCATCATGCAACTTTCTGCTTCCATAATGTTTATTAGTAAAAATCATATGAGAGTGCCTCATATGTGTGGAATCATCAGTATTTGTCCTTTTGTGTCTAGCTTACCTCACTTAGCATAACGTCCTCAAGGTTTATCCATGTTGTAGCATAGGTCAGAATTGCCTTCCTTTTTTAAGGCTGTGCATTCTGTTTTATAACTTGTTTGTCGAAAGCAGTTCGGTTATGTTTAACTCTCAGGCTTACATATCTCTTCCCTAATAGATATTATTGTTTGCTTTTGATGTGTTTATTTGGAAAGATATTAAATAATTGATTACTGGAAAGAAAGTCTTCTTTTCTGCTGCAAAAGCCATGAGTCACAGCAGGAAGAATGTGAGTGAGCTCTGTGCCTTCAGTAGCTTAAAATCACAAATGCATGACACTTACCTTCAATGTGTGCATTTGTGCAATTTTGCATCTGTATGCTGCATATACTTTGCGTTCTCTGTATGACATGCTAAATGCATCCTGAGATCAGAAATCTTTACAATACTTGACCGTACATCTTCTGTGGATGTAAAAGGCAGACAACCTGAGGATTCAAGTACACATGATGATACAGAGAGGAGGCTCATTACACCACGCCCAAAGCTTGTTTCTCACTGGAGCCCCAAGTATTTTTGGAATTAGCTAATTAGTCTTCAAATGTCATTCAGGAATGATAGGTGTGCTTAATACCCTTAAATATCATTCAGGAATGAATATTTAAATATCATTCAGGAATGATAGGTGTGCTTAATACCCTGATTTGGTCATTATACATTGTATACATGCATCGAAACGTCCCACTGTACCCCAGAAATATGTACAATTATATGTCAGTTAAAAATAAGGTAAAACCTACAAATTAAAAACAAGACTCTCCAAAATCCAAAAACCCCAAAATACTTCATTTGGGTTCACAATCAAATATTAGATTACAAAGCATGAATTGCTTTCACCATTTGATAAACAAGGAAGGTATATATGAGCAAAATTAATAGGCACCTAGAAAAAGACAGAAGCATGGCAGGACTCTCCTTTTGTCTCTGCACTTACTATATCTGCTGTCTTTTTTTTGGTGGGTGACGGGGAAGGGTCTCACTCTGTCATCCAGGCTGGAGTGCAGTGGCGCAATCATAGCTCACTGAAGCCTTGAACTCTTGGTCTCAAGGAATCCTCCTGCCTCAGCCTCCCAAGTAGCTGGGACTACAGGCATGCACTGCCACACCCAACTAATTTTTTATTAAAATTCTTTTTCATAGAGACAGGTTTTTGCTATATTGTGCGGGCTGGTCTCAAAGTCCTGGGCTCAAGTGATCCTCCTTGGCCTCCCAAAGTGCTAGGATTATAGGTGTGAGCCATGGTGGCTGGACTATATATGCTGTCTTAATTCCTGTTCTACTGTGAGCCACAATGTCTTTTATTAAGACTAAGAAAGAATAGGAAGGCCAGGCATGGTGGCTCACGCCTGTAATCCCAGCACTTTGGGAGGCTGAGGCGTGCAGATCATGAGGTCAAGAGATCGAGACCATCCTGACCAACATAGAGAAACCCCGTCTGTACCAAAAATACAAAAATTAGCTGGGCATAGTGATGTGCACCTGTAGTCCCAGCTACTCAGGAGTCTGAGGCAGGAGAATTGCTTGAACCTGGGAGGCAGAGGTTGCAGTGAGCCGAGATCACGCTACTGCACTCCAGCCTGGGCAACAGAGCGAGACTCTGTGTCAAAAAAAAAAAAAAAAAAGGAAAGCCCCATGCCTGTCACATACTAGGCAGTTCTTATTTGTTGAAGCAAAATTAACAATGAATTAGTCTAAAAGATGTGGCCGAGGCAAGGGGACTGAAGAATGATCTGATGCCTCACAGGGACCTTTCCCTGACTCAACCGTTCTCCATTTGCCTTCCCCCTCGTGGTGTGGTGAGCCAGCTTGCTGGTCTACCACCCTTCCTGTGGGGAGAGATGCTCTGAGGAAGCCCTGCCCGAGTTCTCGTGGTGCTGCCAGTAGGAACCCGCCTCAGGCTGATCTTTTTCCACAGCTGATGTCCTGGACTAGCCCCTCTTTGTTCCCTTTCTGCCCAGGCTCTGGTCATACCATTTTTATCTTTTCCCTTCCTTTTGGGAAAACAAAAGAGGCAACATGTATAAAAGATAGGAGAAAGCACTAACGAGCTTAATCTAGTGCTTTTTTGTTTTTGCACATGAGTAGTATGTGGCCACACAACCACGGGAGTATGATAATAGCTCTTTCTCCTTTCTGTAGGCTTCAATCCTGCCTACCTCCAAGTCACCTCCTCCATAAAAGCTTCTTGTCTGAACCACTCATCAGTCACTTAGTCATCTGCTTGCTTTTTGTCGCCATTTGTAGTTGCCTTTTGTGGTTATTTTATTCTGTATTGTTTTTTAACCTCTCATGATTTACTGTTACTCCCTCAATCTGATGGCCACTTCCTGTGCAACTGGAACAGGACTATGAGTTATGCATTTGTGTAACTACACACAGGGTAGGCATTCAGGACATTTGTACTAAAGGAACAATGGCTGTTCATTGGAGGACAAATGGAGGGACAATGGCCTTAGCTTAATCACATGAGGTCACACAGATGGAGGTGGGAGTAAGACAGAAAGCAAGGCTTCACTTTTCCCACCTAGAACCCGTGGTGACTTTTCTCACCTAGCATCCCGAAGAAAGCAAGACAGAGCTGGCATGAAGATTGCACGGTACGGAGCGGTGCTTTCTGTTCCTTTAGAAGCTATTGTTAGATAGAAAAGCCATACGAATTGGCCACAGCCTGTGAATCTACTTACCTGGCGTACTCAGCTGTTGCCCAGATGCATACTGGGTTTTCTGAGTTTTGTTTGTCTGCATTTAATTTTAGTAGAGGAGCAACATTTCACCAACAGCCCTGTTCTTTCTAGACTGTGTACCACTTAGCTTTGGGCTACTAATGGTTTAATAAAAAGGCCTTGAGAATGTTGACAGTCTTTTTTTGAAAAAAAGCTGCATGGCATAAGTAGCTATGATATTACTTAAGATAGTTGACAACCCACCAATCTTATTTGCTAAATGTCTCACTGAAGCATGCCAAGTGGGTCATAAATTAGACATGATAACTAAATTTTTTTTATATCACCAGAGAAGCTTAATCTGAATGCAGTAGTACATAAAACATTTCTGTAATGAGGAATTCACAACTTAAAATATAATGCTTTTGTAACTCTGGACCTCTGGGGGAAAAAATAAAATGAGTCATTAAGTCCATGAGAGACAATATACGCATTCAGCTTTAAATGTGCTCACCAAATAAGCTCTTTTCCCTATGATGTGACTCTTTTCCTTTATAGAAGAACATGTTCATTCTATTGCAGAAGGGTTTATTCCACTGGGTAGTACGAGCCATCAGTTTATACCTGTTGTCATATATTTGTCTGCTGAAAATGATATTTATCTTTTTGTGGTAGAGTTTACATGCCCAAATAATCTTTTACATATGAATGTGCCGACTCTAGAGCTGCTTCCTGAAACTTCAGGCTGATTATTGGCTTATAAGATCAAAGAAGGGCAAGAACGCCAACTCCCACCTTCCCTCCACTAGGTTACATTTATGGGGATTAGCTACGTACATTATTCAATGTATTTCTTAAGAATTAAATTAATTATAATGCATTTGGATTCCCTGAGCTTTCTCACAATTAATTTGTGCTATTGAGTTATCAAATATCCCTTTCTTAAGGGATTAGCTCATTTCTGATATTTTGCACTGGTGTCCCAAGAAGTAATTTTGGACGAAAAAAATTGGATTCTCATTCCAAGGATTTGTTTTTAATCTCCAAAGGAATTCTTGGAACACTGAAATAAAATAGTACAACAGTGGCTAATCCCTTAAGTGAGGATATATGATCACCCAATAACACAAATTAGTGAAATTAGTGGGCAAAGAAAATGCTCTCATCTTCTCATCTTCTCTTTGCATACTAAGCACCAAGAGAGTGCCTCTGTGAAATGCATAGTTCCTGGTTCCTAGAGAGCTTGTTAAATTCAGTTCTTAAAAACTGCATATTTTAATAGCTTGTTTTAGGTAATCATATATCCAGAAAATACCCCAAATTTAAAAAACATCTTAGTTTGAGTTTTAAAAATTCTTTTTTTTTTTGAGACAGAGTTTCGCTCTTGTTGCCCAGGCTGGAGTGCAATGCTGCAATCTCAGCTCACTGCAACCTCGGCCTCCCACATCTGAGTAACTGTCTTGCCTCAGCCTCCCAAGTAGTTGGGATTACAGGCACACACCACCACACCTGGCTAATTTTGTATTTTTAGTAGAGATGGGGTTTCACCATGTTGGCCAGGCTGGTCTCGAACTCCTGACCTCAGGTGATCTACCTGCCTCTGCCTCTCAAAGTGCTGGGATTACAGGCATGAGCCACTGAGCCCCGCCCAAGTTTTAAAAATTCTTATGGTAATGTCACATAACTTCCTTTCTAACATCAAATCTGATCACATTAAACACATTGTGTCAGGATGCCATGTGGCAAAGGGCTTTTATTTCAGGTAGATGGTGAGAGTGTTGGTCTTTTTATTTTTAAAAAACTTTTTATTTCTTTATTTTTGAGGGGCGGGTGAGGGGGGTCTCTGATTCTAACACCCAGGCTGGAGTGCAGTGACACGATCATAGCTCTCTGCAGCCACAAAATCCTGGGCTAAAGGAATCCTCCCGAGTAGCTGGGACTATAGGTGCACACCAATTTTTAAAAAATTTTAAAAATTTATGTAGATTTAAAAAAATTTTAAATGTTTAAATTTAAGTTTAAAAAAATTTATGTAGAGATGGGGTCTTGCTATATTGATCACACTAGTCTCAAACTCCCAGCCTCAAATGATCCTCCCGCCTCGGCCTCCCAAAAAATTGGGATTATAGGCATGAGCCACCTCGCCTAGCCTGGCTATCCTTTTAAGTAAATGCTAGGTAATCCCTTTAAACACATTTATTTACTTGAAGTATTCTAATTAAGGCCTCATTTGCCTATGAAAGTTAGAAGGTAAGTATTAGCACTGTGATGTCATTAGCAGGAAACAGTTCCTAGCTGAGAAAATATAATTATGAATTAGTTTAAAGAGCAAAACAAATCTCAGGAGATGGAACATTTTACCCATAGCTTCAAAGATTTCGAGGAAATGTTTTGGATCCGTTTTGAAAAATATTGGGTTTATGTCTTTGGAAATGCCAGTGCCAATGGAACCTAAACCTAAGCTAATAAAATCAAACTAAATTTAAATGTATCAGTAAGACATTATTCTATATGTGGCAATTTTGCGTTTATATAAGAGATTTGTTAAGAACTATACATTGTATGGCAAAAACATACCTAGATTTTTTTTTTTTTTTTTGAGAAGGGTTGTGAGGCTGGGCGCAGTGGCTCACACCTGTAATCTTAGCACTTTGGGAGGCTGAGGCAGGTGGATCACGAGGTCAGGAGTTCGAGACCAGCCTGGCCAACATGGTGAAACCCCGTCTCTACTAAAAATACAAAAATTAGCCAGGCGTGGTGGCACGTGCCTGTAATCCCAGCTACTCGGGAGGCTGAGGTGGGAGAATGGCTTGAACCCAGGAGGCAGAGGTTGCAGTGAGCCGAGACCACACCATTGCACCCCAACCTGGGTGACAGAGTGAGACTCCATCTCAAAAAAAAAAAAAACCAGTTTTGTTTTCTTGTCTGTTTCTTGTTTGATGGCAGTTGTCATTGTTGAAAGGGTTTGAAAGCAAGACAGGAGACAGTGTCAATTCTGCATACCAGGCATCACAGCAAGCTGAACTGTTTTCTGTTGGGCCACTGTTAGGCTCTATAGGGCCTCTGGGCCATTTAGAAATCTAGGGCAGCCCTTCTCTGGGTGGTCACTGCACTGAGCACATGTGCTTGGCCTGGTAGGTGAAAGGCGAGCTGTATTTCTGTTCCCATTTATCCCCTTAGCCAGAGGTGCTTGTGCAGTGCCCAACCTGCACGTCCATCTTTGACGACATGAGTCAGAGCTAACAAAACCACAAAGTTTGTTTCCCTCTCACCAGCAGGTATGTGATCCTTTTTGTTTGGGTGATTTTCTTCTTTAGCGACTCAGCTCTTTTCTCTTGGCTTTTTTCTCTCCTGTCATCATGGACTTGGTAATTCTGTCTTGGTGTCTTTGATTCGAGCTCCCTGAAAGAGAATTTGGTAGGTGTGGCCAGTGACCTATTGATAGAGATTGTGTGCCAGGCAGTTTGTTAGTTCTATAAAGCCACTCCTGAACCAATCAGCCCCACCCAGGGCAGGAATGTCACAAACCCTAGCAGAGAATACACACACTGAATATCAATATGAATAATATAATCTGCAATAATACCGTTTGCTCTGAATTACATCTTGGGTAAAGTGGCCTGATTTATAGTAAAAATATCAAATAGTATTACATGAGAGTTTTCTCTTTTGATACCCTGGGAAGAAACTGAAATGTATGAATAGTGTTTTTGCTTACCGAAGGGAGGCCATTTTAGTGTACTGATTAGTATTGAATAAATGGAACCAACGAATGGCATCCTTGTGCCATGACTAGTATTACTTCCTCACTGTATGCCATGTCAATTCCATATCCCAGTCAATAGTCTTATCATCTTACTTTCTAAATATGTATGTTTCGGCCTTTCTTTTTTTTTTTTTTTTTTTTGAGACGGACTCTCACTGTCGCCCAGGCTGGAGTGCAGTGGCGTGATCTCTGCTCACTGCAGGCTCTGCCCCCCGGGTTCACGTCATTCTCCTGCCTCAGCCTCCCGAGTAGCTGGGACTACAGGCGCCCGCCACCTCACCCAGCTAATTTTTTGTTTTTTTACTAGAGACGGGTTTCACCGTGTTAGCCAGGATGGTCTCCATCTCCTGACCTCGTGATCCGCCCGCCTCGGCCTCCCAAAGTGCTGGGATTACAGGCTCGAGCCACCGCACCCGGCCCCAGCCTTTCTATAGTCACGATGGTTCACATGCCTTTATCATCTGTTATAATTATTATTATAATTTTCTTACTGCTATCTCAGTTTGTACCTTCTCCTCTCTTTAAACCATCTCTCCATTGCCACCAGAATGACATTTCCAGAATACAAATCTGATACACGGTCACTTACTCTGACTTACTGTGTACTATACAAGGTCTCCACGATTTCGAGGGTTCTTCCTTCTACTCTTTTGAATCTTGGTTGATACCTCACGTTTTCTTAAACCTCTGTGCATTTTTATTTGATGGAAAGACCTTTCTCCTTTTCTTCATTTGACCAACTCCTACTTGACATAAAGGGTGAAGTCTGGCTGGGCGTGGTGGCTCACGCCTGTAATCCCAGCACTTTGGGAGGCCGAGGTGGGTGGATCACAAGGTCAGGAGATCAAGACCATCCTGGCTAACACGGTGAAACCCTGTCTCTACTAAAAATACAAAAATTAGCTGGGCGTGGTGGTGGGCGCCTGTCGTCACCTGTAGTCCCAGCTACTTGGGAGGCTGAGGCAGGAGAATCGTTTGAACCTGGGAGGCAGAGCTTGCAGTGAGCCGAGATCGTGCCACTGCACTCCAGCCTGGGTGACAGAGAAAGACTCCATCTCAAAAAAAAAAAGAAAAAGAAAAAAAAATGGGTGAAGTCTGTGGGAAGCCTTCCTCACTCCATCTACAGAGCTACGGCCTCTCTTCTGGGAGCTCTCAGGATTCTGCGTATCTTTGTGTTTGAATGCAAGGAGCTGAGTAGTAATTCATGTTTTCCATATTGTGTCATCTACTGCGTTGTGGGCTTCTTGAGGATAGTGACTCAGCACTCATCCCTATAAGTCCAGAACCAGCCAGGCATGGTGGCTAATGCCTGTAATCCTGGTACTTTGGGAGGTCTAGGTGGGAGGATCACTTGAACCCAGGAGTTCAAGACCAGCCTGGGCAACAGAGTGAAACCTCATCTCTACAAATGATTTAAAAATTAGCCAGGTGTGGTGGTGTGCACCTGTGGTCCCAGCTCCTCGGGAGGCCGAGGCAGGAGGATGGCTTGAGTCAGGGAGGTTGAGCCTACAGTGAGCTGTGATTGCACCACTGCACTCCAACCTGGGTGACAGAGAGATCCTGTCTCAAAAACAAAACAAAAAACCCAACACCTATCAACCGGCCTGACTCCTAAAGTTGCTCCATTGTGTGCTTAGTTAAAAAATTTTAAATTGAATTGAATGGAATAGACCTTGTTTTTAAAGGTTCCTCTACAAAAGACACTGAGGTTTTTTGCGTAAAGTTCACTTCCCTTTGCACCCCATCCCACAGCCTCTATTTTAGGAAAAACAGGATAACATTCCTTCTCTTCCCCCGTCTTTTATTCTATTCTTCAAGTCTTTTGAGCCAAGAGAAAACTCTGCCAATTCTCTTCTTCAAATCTTTCTTTAATATTGATTCTCAAACATGATCTGGTGATTGAGAATCATTGAGATAAAAGGAAGTCTAAAAGCTTAGATGACTTTTTTTTTTGAGAGTGTTGCAGCCTTTCAAGTTTGAGTGATCTCATATCTTAAACACTGAACTCGCTTTAGCTTCTTGGCGAGGCCAACTTAAAAACGCTTTCCTGTTTGTGAAATGCTGTCTAGTTTGTCTGAGAGTTAGGAAAGCCTTAATGGCTTTCAGGCCAGAGAGGAGAGTCTCTCATTGCAGTCTGGAGACAGGAGTCTCGCCCAGGTGGCTGTTATATTTTGAACATGCTCCCAAACATGGCCAGTCACCAGTTGGAAGGGAGTCATTTCTTTTGCCTTTCAACAGTGCTTTTTCATTAGATCGCACATGCCAGGATAAAACCAGTTCTATGGTTAACTATCCAAACCTTCCCTGAGGTCCTACCTCCTTTCTCTTTCTCTAGCAGGCATTTCTCTTATACCAACATTTTAAGGTGTCTACAAGGTTACCTTTATAACTCAGTTCAATGGTCACCTACCATAAGAAGTTGATGGGCTGTTTGGGTTGATTAGGAGTGTTTCTCTCTTTTCCATACCTCTTAAGAAAATATTCCACCAATGTGTCACCAATTTGAGATTCTCATTTGTTATTTTACTTTAAGCAGGCTCTACATTATAATTTAACAGCATAATGGAATCCCTATTCTAGTTGACAAACACTGTGGTGTGAATGATTTAATTTACTAGCTTAAGCATTAGGCTACATATTATTGTACTGATCAGTCATTGCATACTAAAATCACTCATCCTTAATGTAATGATTTGGTATCCCTACAGAGAATTCCAGTCATCAGAATGTCATTAGATACAGTAAAAAATGAAAATTACTATTACACAGCAGTAAACACTATTAACTGTTAGTTAAAATAGCATTTAATTTAGCCATGCAAGAGTTTACAAATTTCCACAGTTTACTTGGTCCTCGAATAATTGTCACCACAAAGTTAATGACACTTCTGCCAATGAGATGACAGAATGAGGAGGGACCAATGCTGAACTGGTGTTTTCATATGGCAGATGCCATATGGTGACAGTGCAGATTGCATGGCTATCTGGGGCATTTCATTGATCAGGAAAGGAAGCACGCTGGTGTCCTGAAAATATAAAGCAGGGTAGAAGGGTTTGTGAACCTCCCATATACAGAGGGGCATCAGGCATAGTTTGGAGGAGGAGGAAATGCTTTCTTTTGGGCTTCCCATCTCTTTCTCCATCAGCCCAGGTTTGCACTCAGGGGTTCCAGAGGTCTACTGCAATGCTGATAACCTGGGGCTGCCATAAAATTCTTACAAGTATCCCTAAGTGTTGGCTCCAATAAGTCACCAGTTGTTAGGGACTGTGGACCTGGTTGGAAAGTGTGTATTTTTGCACAAGGCTTGCCATCCCCACACTTACACATAGCACCAGCTTAAGTTGCAAAACATGCATTTGCCTTCGCATGGTCCTTCCCTGTTGCAGCCTGAGTCCAGCATTCCCCAGCTTTAAATAAAATCAGCAGCAACATCTATGATGCCTATAAATGTGGGCACTCTGTGGGTTACTTGGCTCCAGAGCTCTCTCTTTATCCAAGCTATTGTGATTCATTTTCTTGTTTATTCCATAACTGCATGTTACTGAATAAAATGTTGAACTTAGATATGGAAAGGGACACCAGGGACCCCTCTGTATATGTAGAAGGCAATAAAAGCAGAAAAACAGACTGGACCACTTTCTGCTTTGTGTATGCTTCTCATGCCAACTCGAAAGAAAATGATAGTTGGAAATGACCAGCCCTGGTAAGGCAATGGTGGAGGAAGGAAATGGTGCCCGGTTTGTGGGATCTTGAGAGAGAGCTCTAGTAAATGCCAATCCTAAATCAATGAAGTGGCAGTAACAGGGCGTTCATACAAAGGGTTTCCAGTTTGCAGTGTGGTGCCCGCCAGCCACTTTTCATCAAGAATATGCAACGGAGAATTGCCTGGAAATGGATTCTTTATTACACGTGGCATGGCAGAGTGAAAATACTTGGCAGCCAACAGAGTACAGTGTGTAGGGAGACAAACACTCCTACCGAGGTGACAGTCCAGAGGCCTGGGTGGTATATGCTTGGTCCTGCTCCACTGACCACTCACAAATTACACAGAGTCCCATTACCATGGGCCCTGAAATGGTATCACTCAGAGTAATTGCATCTTTTTACCCTAAAAAAACAAAGCAAAACAGAAACGTGAAGAGATACAAATAAAAGTTACTGCTACTCAATAAGAAAAGGAAATCATTGCCCACTGGCTCAGGGATCACCTGAACTTATTTTTCTTTTCTTTTTTTTTTTTTTTTTTTTTTTTTGAGACGGATCGTCTGTCCCCGATCTCGGCTCACTGCAAGCTCCGCCTCCCGGGTTCATGCCATTCTCCTGCCTCAGCCTCTCCGAGTAGCTGGGACTACAGGGGTCCGCCACCACGCCCGGCTAATTTTTTTTGTATTTTTAGTAGAGACGGGGTTTCACCGTGGTCTCGATCTCTTGACCTCGTGATCCGCCCGCCTTGGCCTCCCAAAGTGCTGGGATTACAAGCGTGAGCCACCGTGCCCGGCCCTGAACTTATTTTTCAAAATGCGTGTGTCTATACCAGGGGCCAATAGGATCCTTTTGCCACTGCTAGGGTTGAAAGCCCAAGTGTGAATTGTTCATCTGTAAAATGGACACACTTACTTCTGAGTGATTTTGGGGGTCGAAAGACTGAAAGCATACTTCCAAAAGTGTCACAGTACGAAGGGCTCCTGAATTCTTTTCCTTTACAACTGCCCTCATCCTACCTGTTCAGAAAGTCAGTGAAAAGGAGTGTGAAAATCATATCGATTGCGACATTTCACCCTGCTAGTAATACTGAGTAGGTCTCGGCTAGAGTCCGAATTCACCCGAGGTGCTTCTGTCTCTTTTGGGGAAGACTGTCCAGGACTGGCCAGAACCAATTCCAACTAGTCTAGCCTGACAGAGTTATAGCACTCGAAAGATCATACGTGTCGGCCAGGCACGGTGGCTCACTCCTGTAATCCCAGCACTTTGGGAGGCCAAGGCGGGTGGATCACGAGGTCAGGAGATCGAGACCATCCTGGCTAACACGGTGAAACCCCGTCTCTACTAAAAAATACAAAAAAATTAGCTGGGCATGGTGGTGGGCGCCTGTAGTCCCAGCTACTCGGGAGGCTGAGGCAGGAGGATGGTGTGAACGCGGGAGGTGGAGCTTGCAGTGAGCCGAGACCTCACCGCTGCACTCCAGCCTGGGCGACAGAGCGAGACTCCATCTAAAAAAAAAAAAGATCATACTTGTCTTTGGTTAGGTTTTGACCTATAACAGATGGAAATCCCTTTGCTGACATATCCCTAACTAAATTTTTCTGTCATGCATTGAATACTCATCAGAAATATGCAGATCCAATGATTCAGTCAAGCCAGGACCAATTTCCATCCATCTAATGATAGAAAATCAATTGAGAATGAAGAGGGCTTGCAAATAAACCAAACTGTTCATCTTTACTAATTGGTTTTCGATGGTATAAGCCTGACTTATGAGGTGCTTTCTTGGCCTTCAGTATTAATTTAAGTTGTAAAGTGAGCTCAGAAAATAACGCATTTATACGTATTATATAATAATGTATTATTTTTTAATGTGGCTTATAAGATAGATGTTTATTATATGAGATAATAAATGTATAAATGCCACAAAAAGTTTAAAGCACAGTATAAGTTACAGTAAGATATTATTACTATTTTTTACTGTTAAAGAAAACTGCTTTATAATATAACTGTATAGCAAGGTTAGGCAATGAGTCTACAAAGATTCTTTTTATTTTATTTTATTTTATTTGTTTTTTTTTTTTTTTGAGACAGTGTCTCCCTCTGTCCCCCAGGCTGAGGCTGGAGTGCAGTGGTGCCATCTTGGCTCACTGCAACTTCTGCCTCCCAGGTTCAAGCAACTCTCGTGCCTGAAGCCTCCTGAGTAGCTGGGATTACAGGCACATACAACCACGCCTGGCTAATTTTTGTATTTTTAGTACAGGCGGAATTTCACCACGTTGTCCAGGATGGTCTCAAACTCCTGACCTCTAGTGATCTGCCCACCTTGGCCTCCCAAAGTGCTGGGATTACAGGCATGAGCCACTGCACTCAGCCATCTACAAAGATTCTTTTTGTTTTTGTTTTTTGAGATGGAATCTCGCTCTGTCGCCCAGGCTGGAGTGCAGTGGCATGATCTCGGCTCACTACAAGCTCCGCCTCCCAAGTGCACGCCATTCTCCTGCTTCAGCCTCCCGAGTAGCTGGGACTACAGCTGCCCACCACCAGGCCTGGCTAATTTTTTTTGTATTTTTAGTAGAGACGGGGTTTCACTGTGTTAGCCAGGATGGTCTCAATCTCCTGACCTGGTGATCGGCCTGCCTCAGCCTCCCAAAGTGCTGGGATTACAGGCATGAGCCACCCTGCCTGGCCACCATCTACAAAGATTCTTAACCACATAGAAATGGAAAGAGAAGAGCGCAGACCCGAGAGGGCTACAGACCTGGAATAGCCTGGGCTATTCCAGATTTTCATGGTTTGACCCCCGCCTGCCTTTCTTTGTTTCTTCCCATGTACTTTCCAGCTAGAGTCTTCCACTCCAGTTGGCTTTGTCTCCTTATAGTCCCACAGGACTATTGTATTAGTCCATTGTCATACTGCTATGAAGAAATACCCGAGACCGGGTAATTTATAAACAGAAAGAGGTTTAATGAACTCACAGTTCCACATGGCTGGGGAGGCCTCATAATCATGGTGGAAGCTGAAAGAGGAAAAAGGCAAGTCTGATACGGTGGCAGGCAAGAGAGTGTGTGCAGGGAACTGCCCTGTATAAAACCATGAGATCTCATGAGACTTATTCACCATCGAGAACAGCGTGGGAAAAAACTAGCCCCGTGAGTCAGTTACCTCCCACCAGGCCCCTCCCATGACATGTGGGGATTATAGGAGCTACAGTTGAAGATGAGATTTGGGTGGGGACACAGCCAAATCGTATCAACTATCTTGGCTCCTCCTGCTCTTCCAGTACCTTCAACCGATTCCTGCTCCTAAAATGCCTTTCTCTAATCTCTCTGCTTTTCCAAATTTCACTTCTCATAGGAGGCCTCCTTAAGTGTCTCCTCCTTTCTAAAGCCTTGCTTGTTTATTAACTCCGTCAATATTAATTGATGTCCATTATGGGCTCAGCTCTGTGGGGGACACAGGGATGAATCAGGCATGGGACGTCTACCCAGGGATAACATTAGCTAACATGGCATTTACCGTATGCCTAGCATGGCTTCAAATTGTTATGAAGATATTAACTCATATGATCTTTAAAATGACGTAAGTGCAACCATTCTTTTCTTCATTTTATTTTTATTTTATTATTATTTTTGAGACAGTCTTGCTGTGTCTCCCAGGCTGCAGTGCAGTGGTGCAATCTCAGCTCACTGCTACCTCCACCTCCCAGGTCAAGCAATTCTCCTGCCTCAGCCTCCCAACTAGCTGGGATTACAGGTGTCTGCCGCCACGCCCGGCTAATTTTTGTATTTTTAGTAGAGACGGAGTTTCACTATGTTGGCCAGGCTGGTCTTGAACTCCTGGCCTCGTGATCTACCCGCCTCAGCCTCCCAAAGTGCTGGGATTGCAGGCATGAGCCACCGTGCCCAGCCCTTTTCTTCATTTTATGAAATGGGAAACTGAGAGGCCTAGAGATTAGGTGACTTGCCTTTGGCCACACAGCTATTAAGTTGCAGACCTGGGCCTTGGAACCTGGCAATCTGCAGAAGGAGTATTGACAAGTATTGACAAATTCATCTGTCTGAGTTCCAAAATAAAGGTTCTGGATGATTCAAAGATTCTTATAAGGCCTGATTTTTCCTGCCACTGGGAGCTGGCCTCTGTACACCTGGGCTTGCTGGGCCTTGAGGATTTAGGGGTGGGATAGTGCGGCGGCTCTGCCCACAGTTGGCAGGAGGCCCAGGTTTGGGTTTTTTCTTTTTTTTTTTTTTTGAGAAGGAGTTTTGCTGTTGTTGCCCAGGCTGGAGTACAATGGCATGATCTTGGATCACTGAAACCTCTGCCTCCCAGGTTCAAGTGATTCTCCTGCCTCAGCCTCCCAAGTTGCTGGGATTACAGGTGTGTGCCACCACACCTGACTAATTTTTTTGTTTGTTTTTTGAGACGAAGTTTTGCTCTTGTTGCCCAGGCTGGAGGGCAGTGACGTGATCTTGGCTCACCGCAATCTCTGCCACCCAGGTTCAAGCGATTCTCCTGCCTCAGCCTCCCAAGTAGCTGAGATTACAGGCATGCACCACCACGCCTGGCTACTTTTGTATTTTTAGTAGAGACGGGGTTTCTCCATGTTGGTCAGGCTGCTCTCGAACTCCTGACCTCGGGTGATCTGCCCATCTTGGCCTCCCAAAGTGCTGGGATTACAGGTGTGAGCCACTGTGCCCAGCTGAGGCCCAGGTTTGAATCCCAGCTCCACACTCATTAGCTGTGTAAACCTAGGCCAACTAATTCATCTTTCTGTGCCTCAGTTTCTCATCTGTTAAATGAGAATGATGATAATGCGAATACCCTCATTTGTTGTAGGAATTAAATTAGGTGATATATTTAATAAGCAGAATAGAAGTGCTATATGAGTGTTAAGTATTAATATCACAGAGATGGAATTATGTAAAATATTTATTTCTGCATGTGACTCATTTTCTAATGCCTTAAGAAACTTAAATGTACTGCACTGGAATCGTCTTTTGGACATCTTTGTTACAAATGCCACAACAAGGCTGTAAATGTGTCACATGGCTCAATTCTGTTTTTAACTGCAATGCAAACTCATTGAACTGTCCTTTCACGTTTGACGCTCCATCAGTTGACCACCTTACACAATTTTCATACAAACATGATTTCCTCTGAGGACATCTGCAACAGACTGGAAGATTTGTTCCCAGCACAAATCTGTAAATGTACTCTTTAAGACAGACCCTTTTCCATAGCTCCTGTGATCTTAGTAACATGGAGAACAAACTCATTATGCTCAATCACAGTCAAGAGGAGTTAGTAATTTTATTAGTGTTGTACATGGGTAGATTTCATCTCAGCAAATGCTTGGGGGAAATAAACTGGAGCCACTTTTTCTCCCCCTGAAATTATCTAGAGAAGATAAGGTCTTGGGAAGAAGTGATTGAATCTTTGGGGTGTGAGAGACCTCTGTTGTCTATCTTGTCTCTTTTTCCAGGTTCTTTGCCATTCCCTCCATCACCAGCTAAACAGAATACGATCCTGTTTTCAGTATTCGTGACTCGTATTTCTTCACAAGGAAATTTTCTTTTTTTCTGCTGTTTCAAGGAACTTGACATAAGGTAGGCGTATCTTGGGTGTTTTCCAAGGGAAAGGGGGGCACTTCTGGAAGTATCTGAAAGTCCTTACTCTCTTACAACATGATTTGGCAATAGGGACCCCAAAGATAGTGTGTAATGAATCCATGGAAATGCTATTCGTGTGCATCCCGAATGTTCCCACAACTATTTCATTCACTTTATTTTCTGTTGATGTTTGGTTTTCTTTCTGAATAAGGGTGACTTTTCAGACTGTGTTTTTCCAATAGCGTTTTTACTCTTGATGCATTTCCCTTGATGAATACATTCTTTGGGAATGGAGTTTCTTTTTTTTTTTTTTTGAAAATACTGTTTTCAAACAATTGGGGGTCACATCAGGGGTTAGGGCTTCAACATATAAATTTGGTGGGGGTGGAAGCTGGGGCACAATTCAGTCCATAACAGATATCTTTGTAAAAATTGTACACAGAAAATTGTTAGTAGACAGTAAGAGTTTTAGGGAATAATGGGATGCATGCAATGCCGCTTAGACTTTAAAGTTCAAAGATCCCCATGAATTCCCTGGGCATCTTTTTTAGATGCAGATTCTAGTCCAGTAGATCTGGGTGTGTCCTGAACTCCTGCATTTCTGCAGCTGAAACAAGCTCCAAGGTGATAGCATTGCTTCTGCTCCATGGACCAAACTTTGAGGAACAGGATGTGGAATATATTTGAAATCACACTAGGCACTGGGTATTCTGGAAGTATGAAAACATAGGGCCTTTGCGATGTTAAAATTATTGACAAGGTTGGGTCAGGCAGAAGAAAGGAGAATGTAATAGGAAGAAAGAGTGATAGCCCCGGGGGTCTCTGGAGTTGACTAGATGTGAGTAGGTTGGTGACTTGTGGGCAGCGAGTTCTGTCCTCTTCTGACTGTGGATTCTGTTCTGTCCTGAGCAGGGCCTTTGCTGGGGCTGTCTGGGCGGAGCTCTTTCCATTAGGTACTGGGGATGGGGAGAAGTCCAGGAACAGAATGTGTGGTTTGGCTCTTTGTTCCCACCTAAATCTCATCTCGAATTCTAATCCACACATGTCCAGTGTGGGAGGTGATCGGGTCATGGGGCAGTTTCCCCCACGCTGTTCTGGTGATAGTGAGTTCTCACGAGAGCTGATGGTTTTTAAAATGTTTGGCAGTTCCTCATTCATTCACTCACTCTCACCTACCACCATGTAAGACGCGCCTTTTCTTCTTCTTTGTCTTCCACCATGGTTGTAAATTTCCTGAGGCATCCCCGGCAATGTGGAACTGTGAGTCAATTAAACCTCCTTGGGTAGTATCTTTATAGCAGTGTGAAAATAGACTAATACAGGCAGGGATTGGGGACGGGGGGAGTCTATTTCATACATTACTTGATAATTTAAAATTGTTAAGCATTTTTCTGGTGGTTCATATGATCATGTCACAGTGTTCCCACATGGAGTGCATGGGTCAGTGTGACCACGCCAGAGTGTCTTCCTCTGCTGCAGCGGTACCAATGGGCTGTTGCAATGCCCCCAAAGCCGCTAGCCAAGCCCTCTCTGTTGTCCTCCTCTATTCTTCTCTGTCTTGTATCTTTCTCTATGACCTAAATTCCCAGATTTATGCTTTATGATCTTGTCATGTTTGGTATCAGCTTGTATTTAATGATGTGTTTATGTCCCTGACACCCTAAACTATACCCCTCTGCTGCCTAAATTACGTCTATCCCTGGCTAAGCAGTTTATGAAGGCAAAGAGTATCTGGGGACAGCATTCTCTTTATTAAAAGAGGTGTTGCCGTAAATGTTAGCACTGCTTGATCTGCTTTACTTAAACAATATTTTCTTGTTATTTCTTAGTTTAGGGTCTGATTTTCCCTATTTGTGTTTGTTAGAATTATCCTCTGGGTCAACCTTAAAAACGACATCTATTAATCAAAATGTTATTCTTTCTTTTTTTTTTTAAACCTCTCTCTGTGTTTTCAGTGTATTGTTAAAAGATAAGAGAGAAGGAATTATCAATAGAACGAAGAAAATTCAAAAAATTTAACTTTACCAAGGTGAAGCTTATAGGCTAAAAAAACAGTATTAGGAAAGCAAAATGTAAAAAGAAGTAGAGATAAAGAGAGACCAGAAGGCCAACATTGAGTTTGAAAATCAATTCTTACTAATAACAGGAAGAAAAAAGAAGACTTATTAATTGATATTTAAAATTTACTTACATCTCTTAGAGATATTTAAATTGAAGTCCTTAACACAGTATGGAACATAATAAGTAGGTGCTAAGGAAATGTTAGCCACTATTATGATTATTCTGACAATCTGAATTTACAGCAGAATCAGTAATATCAGTGGTTGTCAATTGTTTATGCAAATGAAGATCTAGGCATGGTGTTAAGCACTTTAAATTCATTACTGTGACCTTTTTAACAACCTTATGGGGGCAGTATTTTACTCTCATCCTGTGTGTTTTTATCTCAGACATTGCTTTTCATCTCTAGAAGTTTCACTGGGGACTTTTTTTTTAAAATATATATCAATAAGGTCTCGCTCTGTCACCCAGGCTGGAGTGCAGTGATTCAATCATGGCTCACTGCAGCCTCCATCTCCCAGGCTCAGATGATGCTCCCACCTCCCAAGTGTCTGGGACTACCGGTGTGCACCACCATGCCTGGCTAATTTTCGTATTTTTGGTAGAGATGGGGTTTTGCCCTGTTGCCCAGGCTTGACTGGGGACTTCTTAATATTGTTTCTTCTGCCATGTTTTTTGGCACGCTTATGTTTTCCTCTGCCTTCTTGAGTGTACTGTATAGAATATAATTTCAACAACCATTTTAATATTCTTGTCAATTTAATCCTCAGTATCATTTCTGGGCCAGGTTTAATAGATTTTTTTTCCTGATTATGGGTCATAGTTTCCTGCTTCTTTACATCCCTGGTAATTTTCAACTGGATCTGTGACATTGTGATTCTACCTTGTTGGATGCTGAACATTCTTTTTTATTTTAAATAATCTTGAGCTTTGTACTAGGATGTAGGTAAGATACTCAAACACTTTCATCCTTTTGAGGCTTGCTTTCAAACTCTGTAGGCAGAACCAGAGCAGCCTCGAGTCTAGGTTAGCTGTTTCCCACTATGGAGGCAACACCCTTCTGACATGCTATCCAGTGCTCTGTGTATTATGACGTATTTCCACTCTGGCAGGTGGAAACTTGAACTATTTCAGGAAATGTGTGAGCTCCTAGGTTTGCTCAGCCTGCTTCTTTTGAGTGGTTCTTTCCTGACCTCTAATAGTTTCCCCATAGGCATGCACTGGTTGATACTTAGCTAAAGTCTCCTTGCTTCCTTCCCTCCTTCCCTCGTTCTTCCCTGCTTCCTCCCTTCCTTCCTCTCTTTCTCCCTTCCACCCTTCCTCCCTTCCTTCCTTTCTTCTTTCCTTCCTTTCTTTTCTTTCTTTTTGAGATGGGGTCCCACTCTGTCACGCAGGCTGGAGTACAGTGGAATGATTATGGCTCAGTGCAGTCTTGACCTCCCGGGCTCAAGTGATCCTCTCACCTCAACCTCCTGAGTAACTGGGATCACAGGCATGCACCACCACACCTGGCTATTTTTTGTATTTGCTTGTTTGTTTGTTTTTGAGACAGAGTCTCGCTCTGTCACCAGGCTGGAGTGCAGTGGTGCAATCTTGGCTCACTGCAACCTCTACCTCCTGGGTTCAAGTGATTCTCTTGCCTCAGCCTCCCAAGTAGCTGGGACTACAGGCACACGCCACCACACCCAGCTAGTTTTTGTATTTTTAGTAGAGATAGGGTTTCACCATGTTGGCCGGGATAGTCTCAAATTCCTGACCTTGTGATCTGCCTGCCTTAGCCTCCCAAAGTGCTGGGATTACAGGCGTGAGCCACCGCACCCAACCTGTATTTTTTTTTTGGTAGAGATAGGATTTCACCATGTTTCCCAGGCTGGTCTCAAATTCCTGAATTCAAGTGATCTGCCTGTCTCTGCTTCCCAAAGTGCTGGCATTTCAGGTGTGAGCCACTGCATCCTGCCTCATCTTCTTATTAAACATTTATTTATGAGAGAAATTTAAAAGAAAAACAGAATTAGGTCTAAAAATTATAGGTCGTAAGCACATCAGTAATGTGGATTTGCCACAGGTGTTCATGGCACATAGGTGATAGTTGAGGAATAGAACAGTAAGCTTTACCTTATGCACAATTTGCTTGCCAGCAATAATTCTACCCCTTTCTCTCCATTCAAGGAAACATCAAGACAAAAAAGAATGACATTACAATAGGGATAACCAAAGATCTCTAGTTTCAAAGTTAAAAATAAAGTCAATTCCTCTGGTACTTAAAATTACAATACACCATTAGTGTGTTGCTGGGATGAGGGAGCTGCTAGCCCCAACTTTAGCTGTAGGACTTGATACAAACTTAAATTTGGTCATTGTATTAATTTGCTAGGGCTACCTTAACAAAGTCAGATTGGGTGGCTTAAATAACAAACATTTTCTCACAGTTTGGGAGGCTGGAAGTCCAAGATCAAGGTGTCAGTAGGGTTGGTTCCTTCTCAGGCCTCTCTCCTGAGTTTGCAGATGGCCTTCTCCTTCTTCTCTTTCTCCTTCTCCTTCTCTTTTCTCTTCTCTTCTTCCTCCTCTTCTTCTTCCTCCTCTTCTTCTTCTTCCTCTTGTTCTTCTTCTTCCCTTTCTTCTCCTTCCCCTTCTTCTCCTCCTTCTCCTCCTCCTTGTCTTCCTTGTCCTCCTCCTCCTCCCCCTCCTCCTCCTCCTTCTTCTTCTTCTTTTCTTCCCATCTTCTTGCTGTGTCTTTACATGGTCTTTGCTGTGTGTATCTGTGTCCTAATTGCCTCTTTTAATAAATACACCAGCCCTATTGGATTTGGGCCCTCCCAATGACCTCATTTTAACTTAATTACCTCTTTAAAGACCCTATCTCCAAATACGGTCACGTTTTGAGATACTGGGAGTTAAATCTTCAACATATAAATTTTGGGAGAAGACAATTCAGCCCTTAACAGTCATTAATATCTGGAAAAGTTAGGCAGGCTATTGAAACTTTTTGATCTTCAACGTGCCCCTCTAACCAACATAGTTCCTTTATAGAAGGCTGACTGGTTTGTTATTCTGCACTTATTAAGGACTGGGCTGGCTTGTTCAGGCCATTAAGCTGTTTAATCACTGTTTTGGCCTGCTTCTGTGGTCAGTTAAAAAAAAAAAAAAAAAAAAATATATATATATATATACACACACACATATATATATATATACACACACATATATATACACACACAAACACACACACATTTATGTATATATTTATATATATACACACATATATACACACACATATATCTAGACATAGACATATATAATACATATTTGACTTCTCACTTTATTACTCCAAAAATATGCTGTAATTTTGATTTTTGGTTCTGTATTTATTTTAACCACATCTACAAATGTAGCTCATAAACATTAGTGAACATAAATTTGCATTCAAAAATCTATTTATATATATTTATTACTTTTTTTTTTTATCATTTCGAAGGTATATCAACAAGTAAAGGGATATTTCTGTTGTTCTTCCACATAAGATAAATCGGTTCTTCCAGGGCACCAAGACCCCTCTTAGCCAGTGGAGTCTCCTGGTGTACTCAGCAATACCCTCGTGCTTGGAAGGGGTTCATCCATCCCAAGTCAGGGAGCAACATATTTCTGGTCATTTCCTTACCTACAATCAGCTGAGGAGTGTGTGCAGTGCTGAGCATGCAAAGGATTTTGCAGGGAAGCTCCAGCAGCTCCCTGGTCTCCTTCATTCACCCTGGTGCATGGTATTCCATAGGAACTGCAGCTAGATGCAGCAGGGCATGAGCCGGCAGGACCAGCAGAGAAGCTGCCCCGAAATGTTTTTCTCAGAAGCCCTCTGACTGCCAGCATACCCTAAACATCAGGGCCAAGTAGGACAGTGTGGAAGCCTTTCTCAGTGACATAGCATATGGAAGTACCTGTGACCCTGGGCTTCTTATTTTACAATTTTCATTTTGGGTGGGTCAGGAAGAAAATGAGATCTATTTACTGTGAGACAGAATTTGGCTATGCCTGCCATCTCTGGTAGGAGGTTTTCTTTGTGAATCTGCATATCATATTTATTTCTGCAACATATTTGAATTCTCACTTTATTACTCTGAAAATATACTGTAATCCTGATTCCTGGTTGTGTATTTATTTAAACCACATCTACAAATGTAGCTCATAAACATTAGTGGAAATGAATTTACATTCGAAACTCTATTAATCTAACCCTACTCATTATATAAGTGAACCAATAAATAGCAAATAAATCAAATTATGTGAAACAATAAAACAAATTAACCAGTATCATTTAAATAATTACCATCACTAACAGTCATGACAAAGCCTAACAAATTAACACTTTAAGGATGTTCTTATTTTGGTCCCATCCTTATAGAAATAGCAGCAGACTTCAAATGGATTTTGGAAACCATTTGAGGAAAACAATGGAAACCAAGGTTGTTTGGGCCTCAGTTTTTCCAATCTCCTGAGGATGTTAAATGTTTAAATCTCTGGAGGAAGGTGGATCTTCTTGAGTCCAGGCTTGGGTTCTCTGAGTTATTCTCCTGTCTCTTGGTTTCACGGGTCCGAGGACCTCATGGCCAAAGGTCTGACAAGGTCATTTTCTTTTTCTTTTTTTTTTTTTCTCTTCTTAGGAGATTGCTGATTTATTTTTATTTTTTAACTTTTATTTAAAGTTCATGGATACATGTGCAGGATGTGCAGGTTTGTTACATAGGTAAATGTGCGTCATGGGGGTTTGTTGTACGGATTATTTCATCATCCAGGTATTAAGCCTAGTATCCATTACTTATTTTTCCTGATCCTCTCCCTTCTCTCACCCTCTACCCTTCAGTGGCCCCAGTGTGCATTGTTCCCCTCTATGTGCCCATGTGTTCTCATCATTTAGCTCCCACTAATAAGTGAGAACATGTGGTATTTGGTTTTTTGTTCCTGCATTAGTTTGCTAAGGATAATGCCTCCAACTCCCTGCAAAGGACATGATCTGGTTCTTTTTTATGGCTGCATAGCATTCTATGGTGTGTATGTGCCACATTTTCTTTATCCAGTCTGTCATTGATGGGCATTTGGGTTGATTCCATGTGTTTGCTACTGTGAATAGTGCTGCAATGAACATACGTGTGCATGTGTCTTTATAATAGAATGATTTATATTTCTTTGGGTATATACCCAGTAAAGAAATTGCTGGAGCTAATGGTATTTCTGCCTCTAGGTCTTTGAGGCATTGCCACACAGTCTTCCACAATGGTTGAACTAATTTACACTCTCACAACAGTATCTAAGTGTTCTATTTCTCCACAGCCTTACCAGCATGTGTTATTTTTTTGACTTTTTAGTAATTGCCAGTCTGACTGGTGTGAGATGTTATCTCATTGTGGTTTTGATTTGTATTTCTCTAATGATCAATTATGTTGAGCTTTTTTCATATGATTGTTGGCCACATGTATGTCTTCTTTTGACAAGACAGCAGGGGGACCATCAGCTCTCCTGACTTCATGATCCACCCGCCTCAGCCTCCCAAAGTACTGGGATTACAGGCGTGAGCCACCCTGTCCAGCCAACTCTCAAATCAGGGTTTGTTCTCTTGCTTGGCCATTTCTCAGCTGGGTGATTAACTTCTACAGGCTTCAAGTTCTTCATCTATAAAATTGGGATATTGACAAAATGTACTTGGCAACGATGCAATGAGACAATGAATGGCAAGCACTTCACTGGTGGCTATTGCAAGTATTCAGTAAATGGTCAATGCTATTACCATGATTATTACTACCACATCCCTGAAATGTATATATTTATTCGTCTCCCTGCATTTTTTTGCTTTTTGTTTTAGTTTCTTTTGACACTCTGCTTTGTGCTTGGGACATAAGGATGTTTGTGTATATGTGTGTTTGTGCACTTCAATATTTTGATGCATTTGTATGATACTTGAAAATGGAGGGAGAATCAATTCTAAATAATCTATCTAACTTCCCATCAAGTAGAAATATAACACCTTTTCAAAGACTTTCCACCTCCACTTCCTGCCAGTGCCTTCTCCTATTTCATTTTTTAGCTTAATTCATTTTACTTAATACTCATATATACCAATTATTATGTAGCAGCCACAGTTATTATGTTTTTAAATTGAACTTCTTATTTTAGGATACCTGTAGATTCGCATGCAGTTGTAAAAAACAATGCAGAGATCCCATGCACCCTTTATATAGTTTCCTCCAATGCAACATCTTGCAAAACTATAGTACAGTATCACAATCAGAATATTGACACTGATATAGTCAAGATAGAGAACATTTCTGTCATCAGAAAGATCCCTCCTGCTGCTCTGTTATAGCCAGATACACTTCCTTCCTTCCCCTCTCTCTTCTAACCTCTGGCATGCACTAAACTGTTCTTTACTTGCATAATTTTGACAAAATTATAATAAATCAGGTCATACAGGGCTGGGTGCAATGGCTCACACCTGTAATCCCAGCACTTTGGGAGGCCAAGGTGGGTAGATCACCTGAGGTCAAGAGTTTGAGACCAGCCTGGCCAACATGATGAAACCCTGTCTCTACTAAAAAGACAAAATTAGCTGGGCATGGTGGCCTGCACCTGTAATCCCAGCTACTAGGGAGGCGAGGCATGAGAATCACCTGAACCTAGGAGGCGGAGGTTGCAGTGGGCTGAGATTGTGCCACTGCACTCCAGCCTGGGCAACAGAGTGAGACTCTGTCTCAAAAAAAAAAAAAAAAAATTTAAATCAGGTCATAGAATATGTAACCTTTCAGCACTGTTTTTTTTTTTTTATTTTTCACTCAGCATAATCCTTCAGTGGTTTTGCATGTAGCAACACACATACTTATATTGACATATATGTGAGTATATATGTATGCGTAGTATTCCATGATGTGGATTGGCTACGGTCTGTTGAATCATTAATCTCTTCAAGGACATCTGGATTGTTTCCAGTTTTTAGCTATTATAAATAAAGCTGCTCTAAACATTTGTCTAAAGCTTTTTCCTTTTTTTTCTCCACAATAAATGCCCAGAGTTCAATTGTGTGGTATTTGCATGTTTAAAGAAACTGCCAAGCCGCTTTTCAGAGGGACTGTACTATTTTACATTCCCACAGCGATGAATGAATAATCCAGTGTCTCTGCGTCCTCACCAGCATTTGGTGCTGTCACTATTTTAGCCATTTTAATAGGCGCGTGATGATATCTCATTATGGTTTTGAGTTGCATTTTCCTAATCACTAATGATGGTGAACATCTTTTCATGTGCTTATTTGCCATCTGATATGGTTTGGCTGTGTCCCCACCTAAATCTCAACTTGAATTGTATCTCCCAGAATTCCCATGTGTTGTGGGAGGGACCCAGGTAGAGGTACTTGAATCATGGGGGCTGGTCTTTCCCATGCTATTCTTGTGATAGTGAATAAGTCTCACGAGATCTGATGGGTTTATCAGGGGTTTCTGCTTTTGCTTCTTCCTCATTTTTCTCTTGCTGCCGCCATGTAAGAAGTGCCTTTCATCTCCCACCATGATTCTGAGGTCTCCCCAGCCATGTGGAACTGTAAGTCCAATTAAACCTCTTTTTCTTCCCAGTCTCAGGTATGTCTTTATCAGCAGTCTGCAAACAGACTAATACACCATCTGTATATTCTCTTCCCTGAAATGCCTGTGCATATCTTTTGCTCATTTTCTAACCGGATTGCTCAGTTTTTGTTTTTAAGTGTTGAGTTCTGAGAGTTCTTTATTATTCTAAATTCTAAGCTTCTGTTGGATATGTGGTTTGTGATATTATTTTGTAGTATTTCTCCCAGGCTGTAACTGTCTTTCCATCCTTCCATCCTTTCTTTTTTTTTTTTCCTTCCTTTTTTGAGACGGAGTCTCGCTCAGTTGCCCAGGCTGGAGTGCAGTGGCAGGATCTCGGCTCACTGCAAGCTCTGCCTCCTGGGTTCCTGCCATTCTCCTGCCTCAGCCTCCTAAGTAGCTGAGACTACAGGCACCTGCCACCACGCCCAGCTAATTTTTTTTGTATTTTTAGTAGAGTCGGGGTTTCACCGTGTTAACCAGGATGGTCTCGATCTCCTGACCTCATGATCCGCCTGTCTCAGCCTCCCACAGTGCTGGGATTACAGGCATGAGCTACCACACCCAGCCTGTTCTTTTTCAAAATTACTTGAACTATTCTAGATCCTTTGCCTTTCTATATAAATTTTGTTGTACTCTTGTCTATATTTACAAAAAATCTTGCTGGGATTTTTGATGGGAATTGTGTTCAACTTTTTGGTGGGTTGAATAGCATCTTCCTGAAATTAATGTCCACTCAGAACATCAGAATATGAACTTATTTGGAAAGAAACCATATTTGATATGGTTTGGCTCTGTGTCCCCACCCAAGTCTCATGTTGAACTCTAATCCCCAAAGTTGGAGGTGGGGCCTTTTGGGAGGTGATTCAATTGTGGGGTGGTTTCTAATGGTTTAACATCATCCCCCGGTGCTGTTGTTATGATAGAGTTCTAACAGGATCTGGCTGTTTAAAAGTGTATAGCACAATGCCGGGCACGGTGGCTCAAGCCTGTAATCCCAGCACTTTGGGAGGCCGAGGCGGGCGGATCGCAAGGTCAGGAGATCGAGACCATCCTGGCTAACACGGTGAAACCCCGTCTCTACTAAAAATACAAAAAATTAGCCAGGCATGTTGGTGGGCGCCTGTAGTCCCAGCTGCTCGGGAGGCTGAGGCAGGAGAATGGCGTGAACCCGGGAGGCGGAGCTTGCAGTGAGCCGAGATCACGCCACTGCACTCCAGCCTGGGGGACAGAGAAAGATTCCGTCTCAAAAAAAAAAAAAAAAAAAAAAAGTGTATAGCACCATCACCTTAACTCTCTTCCTCTTGCTCCAGCCACGTAAAACATGCCTGCTTCCCTTTTGTCTTCTGCCATGATTGTAAGTTTCCTGAGGCCTCCCCAGCCATGCTTCCTGCACAACCTGTAGAACCAGGAGCCAATTAAACCTCTTTCTTTTTTTTAAAAAAATAAATTACCCAGTATCAGGTAGTTCTTTATAGCAATGCAAGAACAGACTAATACACCATCTTTGTCAATGTAATTATTTAACCTAAAATGAGGTCATATTGGATTAGGGTGGGCACTATATCCAGTGACTGGTGTCCTTATAAGCAAGACACATGGGGAAGAAAGCCATGTGAGGATGAAGGCAGAGACTGGAGTTTTGCTGCCACAAGCCAAGAAAGACCAAGGATTTCTGGCAGCCACCGAAGCTGGGAGAGAGGCCAGGAGCAGATTTGTCCCTCAGAGACCTCAGAAGGAAGCAGTCCTGCTGATCCCTTTATTTCAAACTCCTGACCTCCAGAACTGTGAGAGAAAAAAATTCTCTTGTTTTAAAATACTCAATTTGTAGAAACTTGTTTCAGCAGCCTTAGGAAAGTAACATGAACTCATATCAATTTGGGGAGAACTGACATCTTTATTATGTTAAGACTTCCAATCTATGAAGAGCATATGTCTCTTCCTCTATTTATAACATCTTTGATTTCTTAAATCAGTGTTTCATGGTTTTCAGCATACAAAATCCCATACATGTGTTAGACATACACATAAGTATTTTTATTTTATTTTTTTAGAGCAATTGTAAATGGTCTTGTATTTTTAATTTCAGTGTCCACCTGTTCATTGCTAGTATGTAGAAATATGATTGATTTTGTATGTTTATCTTATATTCTGGACGTATCTGACTCATTTATTAGTTCTATGAGTTTTTTGTTTGTTTGAGACAAAGTCTCACTCTGTTACCCAGCCTGAAGTGCAGTGGTGCAATCACGGCTCACTGCAGCCTTGAACTCCTGGGCTTAAGCAATCCTCCTGCATCAGCCTCCCAAGTAGCTGAGACTATAAGCTATGCCACCATGCTTGGCTAATTTTTTTTTTTATAGACATGGGGTCTTGTTTTTTACCCAGGCTGGTCTTGAACTCCTAGGCTCAAGTGGTCCTCTCACCTCCACCTTCTACCATACTCAGCCTATTTCTATGAGACATTTGCACATTTCTTAGGATTTTCTATGTAGACAATTACGTTTTCTGCTAGTTTTGTTTTGTAGTTTAATTTCTTCCTTTTGATCTATATATATATGCCTTTATTTCCTTTTCTTGCCTTATTGCATTGGCTAGAACTTCTAACATTATGGTGAAAAAGAATGATGAAAGTGGAATTCCTTGCCTTGTTTCAGCTCTTAGGAGGAAAGCATTGTCTTTCATCATTAAATGTTAGCTGTAGTTACTGTTATAAATGTTCTTTATGAATTTGAAGAGGTCCTACTCTATTCCTATTTTTCTGAGTGTTTTAATCAAGAATTGGTGTTTATTTTGTCAAAGATGTTTTCTGCATTAAAAATATATAATCATGTAATTTTTCTTCTTTTTTTTTCTTTAGCCTGTTTGATTGATTTTCAAATATTATCCAGCTTTGCATCTCTGGAATGAATCTCACTTGGTCATGGTATATACTTTCTTTTCATATTGCTGAATTCTATTTGCAAGCATTTTGTTAAGGAATTTTGTGTCTATATTCATGAGGGCTATCAGTCTGTGGTTTGCTTTTTTTCACAATAGTCTTTGGTTTTGGCATCAGGGTAATATCAGCTTCATAAAATGAATTGGAATAAGTTCCCTCTTATTCTATTTTTTTTGTAAATGTTTTGCAGAATTAGTGTTAATTCATCTTTAAATGTCTGGCAAAATTCACCAGCAAAATTGTTTGAGCCTGGAGATTTTTATTTTGGGAGTGTTTAAATCACAAATTCCATTTTCTTAATAGTTTTAAAACTATTCAAATTATTTGTTTCATGTTGAATTAGTTGTGGTACTTTATACTTTTAAAGAATTAGTTCATTTCATCTACGTCTTCAGATGTATGTGTTAAAGTTGTTGGTAGTACACCCTTCTTATACTTTTGATATTTGTAGGATTCTGTCAGAGACAAAAAATTATTTTTGACATTTGTTAAAGAATGATAAGGCAGTTTATTCAAAGGGGGCAACTACAATGGAGTTTTGTAATAGGAGAGAGAGATCAGGCTCAATTCTGAATACAACAGGACAAGTGGAGATTTATAGCCCCGGGAGCAGGGTGAGGAGTGGAGGGGGGAGGTCAGTAGATGGAAAATTACTAGGAGGAATCATCAGGGTTAAGGAGGATTCTGGCTAAACTGACTTGACAGAATTATTGCCGAAGGCATGCCAGAGTGATAAGATATTATGGGTAGGGGATAAGGAATTTGATCAGCTATTATGGGTGGGGGATTTTGCCTAAACTGACCCAGCTGGATTCTTGCTAAAACTGGACTAAACACGGATGAGCATGGAAGCCCCCAAATTAGGGCCTAGTCAAGAAGAGAGTTCATAGGAGCCTGACTATAGTTAGTCAGGTCAAGGAAGAGAGTCTTTCTCAGTCTATAGTGATAGCCCCTGTTTCATTCCTCATACTAGTAATTTGTGTCTACTTCCTTCTATTCTTTGTCACTCTTGCTAGAATTTTGTCAACTTTATCAGCCTTTTCAAAGAATCATCTCTCTTTTTAAATTAATTTTAAAAATTTTTTCTTGTTTCAATTTTACTGATTTATGCTCTATTGTTTCTTTCTTTCTTTGGGTTTTTTTTTTTTATCATTTTCAAGGTTCTTGGGGTGGGAGCTTAGAAAATTCACTTGAGGCTTTCGCTTTTTCAGTGTATGTATTTAGTGATGTAAATTTACTTCTCAGCACTGCTTTAGCTGTGTTCCACACATTTTGGTATACTTTATTTCGTTTTCATTCAGTTTAATGTATTTTTAAATTTTCTTAATGTTCTCAAGACATTCCTTTTGACCCAAGACATTCCTTTTGACCACAGAAGTATGATGTTTCATTTCCAAGTGCGTGGAGATATTCCTATTACCGATTTCCAGTTTGATTCCGTTGTGCAGAAAATGCATGCTGAATGACTTCAATTCCTCCAATCTGTGGAAGTATGTTTTATGGCCGAGGATATGATCTATCTTTATGTACCTTCCCTGGACACTTGAAGAGAATGCGTATTCCGCTATTGGTGGGTGCAATATTCTATCAGTGTTGATTGGATCCTGTCGTTTGACAGTGTTACCGAGTTTCCTATATTCTTGTTGATTTTTTTGTGTTTAATTGCCCTCTGAACTGTTGAAAGAAGATGTTGAGTTATCAAACAATACTTGTGGATTTGTCTATTTCTCCTTTCAGTTTTATAAGTTTTTGCTTCACATATATTGTAGCTCTGTTGTTTGGTACATTTGCACTTAGCATAGCCATGTCTTCATGATAAATTTACCCTTTTTATCATTATAGAAGGTCTTTTTTTGTCTTTGATAACTTTATTTCTTTTTGCTTTCAAGTTTACTTTATCTGATAGGAATACAGTCGCTGCTGTTTTATTTTGATTAATGTTTGCATGGAATATCATTTTCCATCTTTATTTTCAACTGCCTATATTTTTATATTTGAAGTGAGTTTCCTGTAGAAAGCATATAATTGGGTCACGTTTTTCATCTACTCTGCCAATATTTCTCTTTTAATTGGTATATTTAGACTACTGAAATTTAATGTAATTATTGATATGTTTGGGCTTAAGTCTGCTGTGTTTTTTTGTTTGTTTGTTTTCAGTTTGTTCTATTTTTTATTTTTCTGTTTCCTTTTCCCTGCCCTCCTCTGCATTACTTGAACATTTTTTAGAATTCCATTTGGATTTACCTATAGTATTTTGAATGTATCTCTGTGTATATATTTTTAGTGGTTTCTCTCAGTATTGCATTCTATACGTATAACTTACTGTAGCCTGCTGACGTTATCATTTTACTGATTTCAGAAAAGTATAAGAAACTTGCATCTCTTTACGTTTCTTTACCGCTCCTCTTTACAACAGAATTGTCTTATATATTTCCTCCACAAACACTTAGTACCATATGAGACAGTGTTATAATTTTTGCCTCAACTGTCAGACATAATTCTGAAGATGCGAGGAAAGCCTATTGTATTTACTCATATTAATACTTACCGTGTTCTTTCTTCCTCGCTGTTTGTTGCTTTCCTTTCTGCTTAGAGAACTTCCTTTAGCCATTCTGTTAGGGTAGATCTGCTGGTGAAAAATTACCTTAATTTTTCTTCATCTGTGAATTTCTTGATTTCCCTTTCATTTCTGAGGGACATTTTTGATAGTTATAGAACTCTGATAGACAATTCTTTTCTTTCAGCACTTGTAAAATGTCGTGCCACTTTATTCTGGCCTCCGTGATTTCTGATAAGAAATATGTTGTCTTTGAATTATTTGTCCACCTATAAGTAAGGCACTATTTCTCTCATGCTGCTTTCAATCATTTTTATTTGTTTTTAGTTTTCTGAAATTTGACTTCGATATGTCTTGGTGTAAATTTCTTTGGGTTTATCCTGTTTGAGAAAGTTGGGAAGTTTTCAGGAATTATTTCATTTTTAACTCTACCCTCTTTCTCCTTATTGTCTGAGACGCTCTTAACACAAAGTGTTGTGAGAGTTAACATACATGTTAACTCTTTGGTTATAGTCCCACAGATTTCTTAGTCTCTGTTCATTTCCTTTTTCCAGCCCATTTTTTGTTGTTGTTGTTCAGTTTGGGTGACTTCCATTGTTCTATTTCAGTTCTCTAATTCTTTTCTTTATCTCTCTCATTCTGTTATTGAGCCTGTGCAATGAGTTTTCTACTTGGGTTATTGTGTTTTTCAGTTCTAAAATTTCTATTTGGGTTTCATTTATATTTTCTATTTGTTTGCTGAGTATTCTATTTCTTACTGAAATTTCCTACAACTTCATCTGTTCCAAGTGTGTTTATTATTGCTTATTAGAGCATTTTATGATGGCTGCTTTAAAATTGTCATCAGGTAATTCTAACGTCTCTGTCACCTTGACGTTGTTATCTGTTGGTTGTCTTTTTTTCATTCAATTTGAGACCTTCCTATTTCTTGGTATGATGCATGATTTTCAGCTGAAACCTTGCCATTTTTTGGTAGTATGTCATGAGACTCTGGATCTTATTTCAACATTCTGTTTTGACTGGCTTCTTCTGACACTGTGAGAATGGGTGTAGGGGTGACTCCTTCTGTCATATAGGGGAAGAAATCTAGAGGGTCCTTGTTAGTGCTGACTGAGACTGGGTGTTTCAGCTCCCCACTAGGCATCCACTGAGAGCTCTGTGGTGGGGAGCATAGCAGTGCCTTGTTACTGTCCCTGTGGCCTCCACTCGCATTGCGTCCTGATGTGAGTATGAATGTTCTCACATTCATGATGAGATGAATGTTCAGCTCCCTATTTGGCCTTCTCTGAGGCCTACCATCCTTGT
The DNA here is from genome assembly GCF_009828535.3 of Hylobates moloch. Taxonomy (NCBI): domain Eukaryota; kingdom Metazoa; phylum Chordata; class Mammalia; order Primates; family Hylobatidae; genus Hylobates; species Hylobates moloch. The sequence continues at coordinate 9,648,224 of NW_026652295.1, read as the reverse complement.
AGGTATGTTTGGGCACTTGTTGCACCCTTGTGAGAGTGGAAGTCTAGGCTTTCCATCTGGCCTTTGCTGGTGTGGGTGTGGTAGTGCTTCAGGTGTTCTGTAGGGTTTCACTGGAGTAGAATGACTATTGTCTGCAAGTTTTCCTGTTGTTAGGCTGTTCTTCCTTTCCTGGTTCTTGATGTTTTTGTTTGTTTGTTTTTCCTGTGCTTGTTGGAATTTCTGGGTTGACTGCTTAGCTCCAAGTCTACGATTTAGGAGGCAAAAATAAAACTTATGGAATTCAACACTATATTATTCCTCGCGTCCTTAGGTTTCCAGCTGGTCTGCTTTCTTCTTTTTATCTTTCAGAGCCTTCTTACATTTCTTTTATATGTAACGCCCAGGGTCTGTAGTTGTACTTAGCAAGAAGAATAGAAAAAAATATGTCTACTTCATTTACCCAGAAGTAGAAGTTGTAATTGGCTCCTCCTGTTTTAAGGAAAATGTCAAGTCCTTCAAAATTTTTCATTTTTCACTTCAGTATTTCTTTTCATTAAGTTCGTCTTCATTTTTCTATTGCCTCAGCAGAAGAAATTCTATTTGAGTTCTCTGAAGTGATAGTCTTCCAGGCCATTACATTTCCTCTTGTTTGCTCTGAAAAACTTGCTCCACCAATTATCTCTTCTTACTTGTGTCTTCAATCTTTTATTTTATTTTTATTTACTTGTTTTTAAACTTTTTCCCCCCCTCTCATACTGCCTTGTCTAAGAATCTGCAATCTTATTTGATAAATACTCTCCTTCAGTTTGAGGGACACTTGTCTTAAAGAAACTGACCTTTGACCTGTTCTTTCCTAAGACAGTCTCCTATTTTTTTCCTTCTCCTAAAGGCCAGCATTCTTGAAAGCATCATCTGTATTCTCTCTTCCACTGATTTATCATCCTTTCCACCCTTAATTCCTTGTAGTTGGTTTACTGACCTTACTAATCTATGGAAATTGCATTTTAAAGGTCACCAATCATTTCTTGGTGATCAAATCCGATGGCTTTTTCTCAGTTCATGTATACTTTCATCTCTCTGCAGCTTTTGGCACCACAAGCTTTGGAAATTCTCCTCTTTGGATTTCATGGCTCTGAATCACCTTCTTCCCTCCCTGACTTCCTTTCTTCCTCCTACATTTAGCCAGTGTTCAAGGTTCTATCCACACTTTTCTTTTCTCTCTTATTCAATTTCATGGCTTCAACCACATGCTGATTCTGAAACTATACACAGAGGATCCTAAAGTTTTGTTTTTACATTTAGTTTAGATGTCTTTCTTGGGCTTTAGTTTGACATTTCCAGGTGTTTTCATTTGTCACCAAATATCCATTCATTCTTTAAAAGTAGTACATCTAAAACCAAAACCTTCATCTCATCTCTGCAAAATGCTCTTATTTTTGTGGTACCAATTTCTGTGAGTAGAACGTGCACCTCCCCGGCCACCAAGCATCGAAACCTTGGTGTGTTGCTTGGCATGGCCTGGCTCTAACTTGTCACCTTCTGCTAGAAATTCACCAGTTTCTTGACTTTTACTCCTTGTAAAATTGGCTTTACCCAGCTCAGGTAACCTTTAACTTGTGCGTGGACTGTCCCAATAGCTCCCTAATTGGTCTCTCTGTTGTCAGTCTTTTTCCAGTCTAATCAGTTTTACACTCCCCTTACTGGCTTCTCTTTCTGAGCTTACTTTTCTTTGGCAGGCATTCAAGGCTTCTGTGATCTGCTATCACCTACCTTTCCAGCATTGTTCCAACATTATTCCCACTGAGAGACACCACGTTCCTGCAAAACTGAAACACCTATTGTTTCTGTCATCCTAACTCTTATCTTCTCACTCTAGCACTTAAAATGGAATTATGTCTCCTTTCTCCTCTAGCACTTAATGTGTCTCTTTTTAAAATTATTATGATTATTTGCCCATTGAACTTCTGACCCAACTGTGTCTCTTTCTTATAGTACTCATCAATTTAGAAGTTGTATGAGATACACTTATATGCTGACTTTACTCCTAGGCTGTCAGCTTGTGGAGGTGTTGATCATTGATTCATTCATTCATTTCACAGATTTCTAAGACATGCTAGGAAGAATAGGGATATGATAGTGAAAAAAAAGCTTCTCATAGCGTTTACAGCCTTGGAGTCCTTATTTTTTTCATTGTTACTAGTTTGTTTTTATACTGTAAAAAGTGCCTAGTCCTGTATCAACGCCAGGCACACAGTAAGTACTCCTTATTAAATGAATGAATTAATTAGCAAGTATGTAAGATGATAATTACAAAAGTTGCACATTACTTGTTTTTAAATTATCTGGCATTTAAGCCTTTCTGATGAAAGAGAAAATAAACATCGAGCAACAGAGACATAATATTTATTAGAAATAAATGCAAATGCAGAAATATATCATCTGGGTCTTTGGATTAAGGCTACAATACAGCAGACATTTTTAACCAGTTTTACAAATGATAGCAATATTTAAAGAACATCGGTCTCAAAAGATGGTTTTTGTAAGAATGAATAAAAACTATGACTATGGGAACTGTCTGTTCCAAGTAGCTCTACACACTTAATTTGAGGCTTTTTAGCATAATAAGACATTTGTCCTCTTTGTATTTGAGACAGGGGTTTCATTTTACTTCCTACTGAGGTTTCCAGTGTGAATTTTTCATTGCAGCTTGCCCCATTATAAAGTGTGTCTTCTATCTTACTGAGGTTTCTTTTCTCAGCTTTTTGGGATGGGCGTCTGAGCTTGAACAAAAGAATTGCTGGGAAAAGGAAACAGCAAACCAGGAAAGTGACTAGCTTCTATGAATGCCTGCACTTTCTATAGACCGCAGACTGTTGGCACGTTAGCCAGTTCTTAGGGACTCTTGCTTTTCATTGCTCCTATCTTAGCAATGTTGTTACAAAGTTGACTGTAGAAATGTAAAGCTTAGCAGGGCGCGGTGGCTCACGCCTGTAATCCCAGCACTTTGGGAGGCCGAGGCGGGCGGACCACCTGAGGTTGGGAGTTCAAGATCAGCCTGATCAACGTGGAGAAACCCCACCTCTACTAAAAATACAAAATTAGCCGGGCGTGGTGGTGCATGCCTGTAATCCCAGCTACTTGGGAGGCTGAGGCAGGAGAATTGCTTGAACTTGGGAGGTGGAGGTTACGGTGAGCCAAGATTGCGCCATTGCACTCCAGCCTGGGCAACAAGAGTAAAACTCCATCTCAAACAAAAACAAACAAAGAAACAAAAATAAAAGAAAAAGAAATGTAAAGCATAGGCAATTGCTTTCTAGCCTTCAAACATCACACTCCAAATGTTTCCTCTGCTCCTTAAAACACATTCATTCCATGATGAATGGCCAATGAGAATAAAACAAATCCTAAAGATTTTATTTGCTTTTCCCTCATATTGTTTCTTAAATTCTTAGATGTTTCATACTTAAAGAAAATTTCCTTATATAACTTCTTTCAAAGACATTTAGAGTTTTAGAGTTGCTAACTGGGTTTCATTCTCATAATGAGTCATTTCTAAAACTGTGCCAAGGACTTTGGGGCCTTAGATGAATATCTAGTCAGTGATATCTCAGACTGCACACTCCGACAGGCTTTCATCTATCTGGGATAGAGACAAGAGATTGGCAAGTTAAAGATTAACTTTCCAGTAGGGGATTGAAGACTACTTGCTCTATTTTCCCAGCTGTTTTACCCACAAATCTCTATGTATTGAGATGAGCTCTAGGGTACCTATAAATCAGGTTAATAGGCAGTACATGCTGGAATAGGTACTTCCCACTTAATACCAGGCAGCTCTGGTGCCACATTCTATCTAGACCAGTTATCAGACTTGGGCTTGATACGAGGTGGTACAGAAGCATCCTCAACCTTCCTTCCTTCCCTGACTTCCTTAGAGAACTGATGCTTACTGCAAAGTCCCAGTGCAGCAAACCACTATGGCACGTGCTTACCTATGTAACAAACCTGCATGTGTATCCTGGAACTTAAAGTAAAATAAAAACAAACAAACAAAAACAACAAATGATGTTTAGTCCTTAAAACTGGTCTTGGTGACACAGAAGACACCTAAATTTTCTAAAGTGATAGAATACTTTTATTTATTTTTATTTATTTTTTGGCAGGAATACTTTTAGAGCATTTTTCCAGTAGTCATTTATCCTGGTATTATTATTATTTTTTTTTAATTTTGGCTTTGGATAAAGGACTGAGGAAGACAATTCTCTTTTTCTTTTGGTAGGAAGCACCGTTTCGCATGCAAATTGTGTGGATGTGCATGACAAATTTGGTCCTAACACTAATTTATTTATATTTTAATGTTAGAAAAGGTGAAGGTGGTGCTAGTGAGAAGCTTTAGCTAACACACAAAATGGGGAAGTTAGTTAGTTTTACCACACAGCTGAACAACTTTTCGCACAAAACCAAAATGGCAGCTGGTTCTGAGGTTTCATGAACACATAAAAGCCCAAATGCCAGAAACCAACAAATTCTCTTTAAGCAATTTTTTCCCTCTCTATAGGAACTGAGGCTGTCAGCAGCATAAACACTTGCAATCCTGCCCTTCCTAGGATGCATGTGCTATCGAAAAGGGAGGTGTTAATTGCTGTGCTAATTACAACATGATTGCTTTGCACTTGTTTTGCACTTGTAGGTGATTAAATTTTTAACGAAGCATATTACTTGGCACTGTTAGCACAGTTAACACATTTCTCTCTCTCTCTCTCTTTTATGCCTTGGGAGAAGTCCCGCACTGCAGACCCTTCTCTGGCTGTGATGTGCTGTTGTGTTTGGAACAAGCTTCTGTTTAGCCTGTCAGTTACAGGACTCCAGCTTCCTGCTTGGGAAAGAGCAGCAGCCTATTATAATCATACCCAGCATGATGGCACTGGCCAGATGCGAGCGCAGAACCCACAAAGGTATTAGCTAAAAATTAGGCAGTGCTGCCAATGCCGGTTTCCAGCCTTCATTTAAAAACTACGGCGACTCCAGCCAGTCAAGCGGCAGTGTCGAAGGGTTTAGCAGGAAGGTAGAGAGATGACAGCAAGTTCCATGTGATTTATTTCAGCTTTACAGCCTGCATTCCCAGCTGAACCGGAGCACGGGAAACTTGCATCTGTTACATGGGCAGCCTTGTATCTGTTGGTCCCCACTGTGCAGCAGGCTGCTGTCCTCCGTGGAAGCCGGATTTTGTGTTTGTGCGCCTGTGCGTGCACACTTTCTCTCTCTTTTTCTCTTTCTCCCTAGGCCTCCTCATTCAGAAGTGCCTGGGAAGACAAGTTTGGTTGTAAGAGAACTGGACATGTCTGAGGGGTTCACAACCTTGGGGTGCGCTGTCAGAGAAATGACATGTAGCTAAATTGTCTTTAATGCTGCGTATCTGCAAACAAACCTACCTATAAAGCCCGAAAAGTCAAGCGTTCAACTTTTTATGACTTACCTCTCATGACTTGGCAAGTTTTGCAGCAAGGAGACTGGGATGATGGTTTTGGGAGAGCAGAGTGAAAAAAGGAAAGAAACTGACCAGTTTGAATTTGAATGAGAAGCGCCTGCTCTTGCCACGGGAGTTCTTGTGAGCCCATTAACCCCCACCAGTGGGCTGAGCAAGACAAAGGGGCAAAACTGATTCTCCAGAGGAGCATAAATTCCTCAAAGGCTGAGTTAAGGTTTAGTTACTGAGCCTCAATGAATGCATCTCCAGAACATCTTATAAACTTATTCAGCCCACTTGAGGTTGCCCGAAAAGAAAAGAAAGTTGCCTCTATACCACATGGCTTATATGTATCTGTCAGCTCAGCATGGTGAAGAAATGCACAAACCAAGTGGAAAAAGATAGCTAAAAGGATCTACTGAGGCCAGGAACAGTGGCTTACGCCTGTAATCCCAGCACTCTGGGAGGCTGAGGCAGGTGGATGACCTGAGGTCATTGAGACCAGCCTGGCCAACATGATGAAACCCCTTCTCTATTAAAAATACAAAAATTAGCTGGGCGTGATGGCATACATCTGTAATCCCAGCTACTTGGGAGGCTGAGGGAGGACAATCACTTGAACCCAGGAGGTGGAGGTTGCAGTGAGCTGAGATCGTGCCACTGCACTCCAGCCTGGGCGACAGAGTGAGACTCCATCTCAAAAAAAAAGAAAAAAGGATCTACTGAACATATCCAGGACACTGTAGACTGTGACCTTACCAAGAATTCAAAATCAACTTCTGTACTGGTGCTCTGCTGATGATGGTATTATCTCTTATCCATTCCATTTCTAAATGTCAGTTTCATGATATCCTTTCATTAAGAAAAACCTTTTCTATTCTAATGAACTATTGGCTGGGGTTTCTTTTTTTTCTCTGCTTTTGACTAATGAGTGTAATTACTTCCATTTGCAAACTCCACCCTTCTCATCAACTTTGTATTTTAGACCTGTCTATTGACTGCCTGGCTTCCCTTGGCTGTCATTGTGATGATCAAGGTAGATGAATAGGTGATGTTCCAATGGAAGTATTCCAGGGCATCAAATTCATACCCCAAATGGAAAAAAAGAGAGCACTGCGGGACAGAAACTTTAATATTATTATAAATGTATTTTTCTTATTTGTAGTGGGGCAGTGATTTGGGTAGATAGAAGAATTATGAATATGTGTTAAAAATAAAGCCAAATGTTCTGAAAATAACATTATTTATTTAATGCTATTTCAAGACAATATTTGAAAATGCTTTTAGAACGACTGACATGTCCAAGCTCCTATGGATGGAGCGTCCGTTTAGAGAATTCGGCATCAATTTTTCAGCTGATCTTTGTCCTTGAACTCTTCAGCCATCACAAGGGACTGCTAATCCATTGACTTTTCAGCAAATATTCACTCTGTCCTGAGTCTGCTTTTACCATCTTCATTCTTCTTTCTCCATCCCTTTCCATTCCCATCCCCTACCCTGTCTCTGCCCTGCCACCTGCTCAGCTGCTGCTTCTGCTGCCAATTAAGGGCCAGCCACCTGAGAGGCTCCCACAGACCTCCGAACATGAACTCCAGGCGGAGTGGGCCTCAGCACAGTCCACTCACTTGAGATGGAAGATTTAAGATTCTGCTACTTTAGCAATCACCAGGCTTGCTTTCTTGCTTTGCTTTCCTTTCCTTTTCTTCTTTCTTTCTTTCTTTTTCTTTCTTTCCTTCTTTTCTTTTCTTTTTCTTTCTTTCTCTTTTTCTTTTCTGCCTCTCTTTTCTTTCTTCTTTCTCTCTCTCTTTCTTTTCTTTCTTTCTTTTCTTTCTTTCTTTCTTTCTTTCTTTCTTTCTTTCTTTCTTTCTTTCTTTCTTTCTTTCTTTCTCCTTCCTTCCTTCCTTCCTTCCTTCCTTCCTTCCTTCCTTCCTTCCATCTTTCTTTTAAAGCAAAGTAGTTTAAAAATTATTTTTAGCCCTTATGGAAATACTAAACCCTCAAACTTTTTTTGTTTTGTTTTCCAGTTTTGTTTCTGATAGACAAGCTAAGCCTCAGTTCTCTCTGAATGCTGAGAGGGAGAGGAATTCCTTGAGGCCTGATTCATCTTTTTTTCTGAGCAGGTGTGTAAAGACATGCACACCACACAAGATTTCCCAGAAAACCACTCCAGGTGTGGGCAGGATAAGGTGTTCATTCTCTGTGTGAACACAAGTGAGTCAATTCTATGTCTGAAGAGAGCTCCTTGAGAATACTTAAAAGGCATATGAATTCATGGATTAAAAAGGTGGAATACTCTAGAAGAAAACCTTGGAAATACCATTTTGGACATCAGCCTTGGCAAAGATTTTATGAATACGTGCTCAAAACAATTAAGACAAAAACAAAAATTGACAAGTAGAGTCTAATTAAATTAAAGAGCCTCTGCACAGCAAAAGAAACTATCAACAGAGTAAACAGACAACATACAGAATGGGAAAAATATTCACAAACTGTGCATCCAACAAAGGTCTAATATCCAGAATCCATAAGGAACTTAAGCAAAAACCAAATAACTTTATTTAAAGGTGGGCAAAGGACCCAAGGTAATTTATAGATTCAATGCCATCCCCATCAAGTTACCTATGACTTTCTTCACAGAATTGGAAAAAACTACTTTAAAGTTCCAAACTACTTTGGAACCGAAAAAGAGCCCACATAGCCAAGACAATCCTAAGCAAAAAGAACAAAGCTGGAGGCATCATGCTACCTGACTTTAAACTATACTACAAGGCTACAGTAACCAAAACAGCATAGTACTGGAACCAAAACAGCATAGTACTGGTACCAAAACGGATATATAGATCAATGGAACAGAACAGAGGCCTCAGAAATAACACCACACATCTACAACCATCTGATCTTTGACAAACGTGACAAAAACAATAAATGGGGAAAGGATTTCCTATTTAATAAATGGTCCTGGGAAAACTGGCTAGCCATATGTAGAAAGGTGAAACTGGATCCCTTCCTTACACCTTACACAAAAATTAACTCAAGATGGATTAAAGACTTAAATGTAAGACCTAAAACCATAAAAACCCTAGAAGAAAACCTAGGCAATACCATTTAGGACCTAGGCATGGGCAGACTTCATGACTAAAACACCAAAAGCAATGACAACAAAAGCCAAAATTGACAAATGGGATCTAATTAAACTAAGGAGCTTCTGCACAGCAAAAGAAACTGTCATCAGAGTGAACAGGTAACCTACAGAATGGGAGAAAATTTTTGCAATCTATCCATCTGACAAAGGGCTAATATCCAGAATCTACAAAGAACTTAAACAAATTTACAAGAAAAAATCAAACAACTCCATCAAAAAGTGGGCAAATGATATGAACAGGCACTTCTCAAAAGAAGACATTTATGCAGCCAACAGACAGGTGAAAAAATGCTCATCATCACTGGTCATCAGAGAAATGAAAATCAAAACCACAATGGGATACCATCTCATGCCAGTTAGAATAGTGATCTTTAGAAAGTCAGGAGACAACAGATGCTGGAGAGGATGTGGAGAAACAGGAACGCTTCTACACTGTTGGTGGGAGTGTAAATTAGTTCAACCTTTGTAGAAGACAGTGTGGCAATTCCTCAAGGATCTAGAACTAGAAATACCACTTGACCCAGCAATCCCATTACTGGGTATATACCCAAAGGATTATTAATCATGCTACTATAAAGACACATGCAGACACATGCACATGTATGTTTATTGCAGCACTATTCACAATAGCAAAGACTTGGAATCAACCCAAATATCCATCAATAATAGACTGGATAAAGAAAATGTGGCAGGTATACACCATGGAATACTATGCAGCCATAAAAAAGGATGAGTTCATGTCCTTTGCAGGGACATGGATGAAGCTGGAAACCATCATTCTCAGCAAACTAGCACAAGTAAAGAAAACCAAACACCGCACATTCTCAGTTGTAAGTGGGAGTTGAACAATGAGAACACATGGACACAGGGAGGGGAACATCATACACTGGGGCCTGTTGCGGGGTAGGGGGCTGGGGGAAGCATAGCATTAGGAGAAATACCTAATGTAGATGACGAGATGATGGGTGCAGCAAACCAACATGGCACGTGTATACCTATGTAACAAACCTGCATGTTGTGCACATGTACCCTAGAACATATAATTAAAAAAAAAAAAGTGGGCAAAGGACATGAACAGACACCTTTCAAAAGAAGACATACAAGTGGCCAAAAAACATATGAAAAAATGCTCAACATCACTAATTATTAGAGAAATGCAAATTAAAACCATAATGAGTTACCATCTCACAGCACTCAGAATGGCTATGATTAAAAAGTTAAAAACTAACAGATGCTGGCAAGACTGTGCAGTAAAGGGAATGCTTCACTGTTCCCTTAGGTGGGAATACACTGTTGGTAGGAATGTAAATTAGTTCAGCCACTGCAGCAAGCAGTTTGGAGATTTCTCAAAGAACTTAAAACAGAGCCACCATTCAATCCAGCAATCCCATTACTGGGTATCTATCCAAAGGAGAATAAATTGTTCTGCCCAAAATACACATGCACTCATATGTAAATGATAGCACTATTCAAAATAGCAAAAACATGGAATCAACGTAGGTGCCCAACAGTGGTGGACTGGATAAAGAAAATGTGGTACATATACACCATGGAATACTACACAGCCATAAAAAAGAATAAAATCCTGTCCTTTGTGGCAACATGAATGCAGCTGGCCATTATACTAAGCAAATTAACACAGAAATATAAAACCAGATACTGAGACCAGGTTTGGTGGCTCAGGCCTGTAATCCCAGCACTTTAGGAGGCTGAGGCAGGTGGAACTCTTGAGCCCAGGAATTCAAGACCAGCCTGGGCAACATGGTGAAACCATATCTCTACAAAACATACAAAAAACAAAACAAAGCCAAACAAACAAAAAACCTTAGCCAGATGTGATGGCATGCCCTTGTAGTCCCAGCTAATTGGGAGGCTGAAGTGGGAGGATTCCTTGAGCCCAGGAGGTTGAAGCTGCAGTGAGCCATGATTATGCCACTGCACTCCAGTGGGACCCTGCCTCAAAAGCAACAAAAAAAGCAAAACCAAATACTACATGTTCTCACTTCTAAGTGAGAGCTAAACACTGGATGCACATAGACACAAAGATGGGAACAATAGACACTGGGGACTACTACAGTACAGAGAGAGGGAAGGGGACAAGGACTGAAAAACTACCTTTTGTGTACTATGCTCATTACCTCGGTGGTGGGATCATTCAGACCTCAAACCTCAGCATCATGCAGTGTACCCATGTAACGAACCTGCACATGTACCCCCCGAATCTAAAATATAAGTTGAAATTATTATTAAAAAATGGAGGAGTGCTGAGAGAAACACTGGCCTTCTGTCATGAGCAGAACTCATGTGAAATGTTGCTTAGGAATTGACACTTATGGTTTTCGAAAGTCTTATCCTAAAGACTCCTTTTTGTCTTTTTGTACATGCAGTTTGCTTTCTCATGTCTTCCTGACATTGAACCGTGTTTTTCCCCTCAAGACTTTCATCCAACCTTTTCTGCTATAAAGCCTAAGAAAGAATAAGCTACCCTGTCCACTGTATGTACACAGCATCTTGTGGATATATTTTAGGACTGGGCCATTTTTTACATATATGACCTTAAGCATGATTAGTGCTTTGGTAAATAACAAAGGTTTAATAAATGCTGACTATTACCATATAGAATTGTAACTGATTTTTTTTTGAGATCGAGTTTTGTTGTATCACCCAGGCTAGAGTGCAGTGATGTGACCACAGCTCATTGCAGCCTTGACCACTGTGCCTACCTTGTAACTGGTCTTAAAAACAAAAAAACAAAAAAACAAAACAAAAAAAAAACTCTTATAAAAATTCTCAGACACAAAAAAGTTTAGAGAATAATAAGCCTCTAGGTCCCAGAAAATTTGACTGCTTCTCAGAACATTATGCCCATTATAAGAGGAAGGCAGTGGGTCAATTTTGAATTGAGCTCTGTACTCTGGGAACTGCTAGCAGATATGGGCACAAGCAAAAGGAAGTGTAACCTTGCATATAAAATATGGTGGGGAGAAAAGATCATTGTACTTATTGTCATGAAAAACTACAGGTGGGAGAGATAAGAGTCGATATATTTAAGATCCACTTGGGTCCTGTCCCACGGTCCCTTTTCTGTTCTGTTCCAAGATACTTATAAGCCTCAGAGAGCCATAGTGGTTACAAGTTTGGAACCTGGAGATAGACAGGCATGGATTTGACTCAGCTCTCTTACTTAGGAAAAATTTAAGCCTTTATTTCCTCCTCTGAAGAAAAAAATGGGTCAAATAATAGTTTCTATTTGTTTTAAGAATAAACACCATTAGGTACATCAAGAACTTGGTACATACCGTTTTTCATTGATTCTGAGATTCACACTTTAACATCTCTGAAATATGTCTTAACAATCAATGATGTAATGATTTAATTGTTAGCGTTTTCTTTCTCTGTTGCAGGTCCACAAAATAATGATGAGCCTTATGACTAGTGGGTCTTAGATTCCATGAAATATTATAGCAAGTGATTAATAAATATTAACAATCAAAATAATGATGATTGTAGAGTTTCCTTAATTCACCCAAATCAAAGTTCATATGACAGAAATTTGCTCTATTTTGTCTGCGATGGAGGAAGCATGTAATCTTGGGCAAATCTTTTAACTTCTGTTGGGATTTTGTCTCAAATTTGAATGAGATGATCGCTATGGTTCATCTGGCATTCAAGTCCTAAGATATGATTGATTCTCTGGAAGTCAGTGAAGATGAGACCAATATAAGTGTGTGAGAATGTGGAGGGCACCTCCTTGTGCTCATGAGCAGTCTGTGGGATAAATCGTTTTGTCTCCATGAAGCAAATAACTCTTTCACACTGCTGCTCTGGCACATCCAGGACCTCTGGCTTTCTGTCTGTTTTGCAGATACTCATGTAGTTCTGGGAAATTCTTCTCTAGGGGTATAGCCATGTGGCCAGCATAGCAAGATGGCAGAGTGGACAAAAACAACTCTAAGAGTGATCTGAGACATTCACTGGGCATTGGCTCTCTGAAATACCACCCTCATCTTGTTGCCCACTTGTCATTGTTTTAAACTTTTTAAACTAAGGTTTCTACCCTTAGAATTACCCTTCTGGGTTATACAACAAAACTGGGAGCTTAGTAAGTGTTAAAAAATATTCAATGTGGGATCACTGAAAGGGCCTGAGAAGGATTGTCATCTTCAGCCATCTCCATGGTCACATGGACATGAGACCATTCTCTGGCTAACAGTCTCCATAAAGAGTTGGAAATCATTGAGGTTCTAGTCTTGAGGGAGTGAAGAGGATTTAGTGATCATGGGGTGATGAGGAAAATGATAGCAGGAGAGAGGAAACATGGTTGCGACAGTTCCTGGGATATTTGACAAAGGAGGGAATTCTTTAAGAGACGCTAGTGAGAAAGTGAATATGCTTAGGCAAATGCCACCTGCATCGTTATTTTGCATAGGGCCATCCTGGATAAATCAAGGTATGATATGTCTACTACATTTGTGTTTTCTCAGAGTACTGTTATTTATAGTATCTCATTTTACAATAGTTTTGTGAGGTATGTAGGGCAACTATTACCAGGGCTGATTCACAAGTGAGGAAGTAAATGTGGATCAGCACCACAACACCCCTAGGAATGGAGCCAGGATTGACACTCTGCTCTCCCCATTCTCAATTCCATCCTTTTTCTGCTTTTTTAAAAAGTCACTCTTGCAGAAACAAGGCAGGCAGGGCACCTTCCTCAGATTGCAATCCAGGTCTCCAAATGCAGAACTGGTCTGATATATTTCCGTGAAGTCAGCGCTATAAATTTATTTATGTCCACATTGTCATAAATTTAGTCCACATTGTCATTATTTTGTGTTGTGATGATATTTTTCTTTCTTTTCTAGAAAATGCACTGTGGTCTTTAACATAGAGACTAGATTTGCAGAAAAAAAAAGAAAAAATTTAAAAATATCAGAAAGGACTAATGCTGTCTGCCTTTAGAATATGCTGAATTTAATTTTCTCCTGAAAGTTTTTGTAGAATGATGGTTTATTTCTGGCATGGAATGTAGCCAGCGTTCCAGTGGGAAACAGAGAACTCTGAAATGAGTGAACTCTCTTCCAGAGAGAACGTCAGAGAGAGAAAAGCTTTGCCAGCAGAGTGGTCTCTCCAAAGACATAATTTTGGTCTTGTGTGTGTCTCAACTTTGGCTGTTAACCTCAAACTGAGAGACAACGGCATAACCTGAAAACCTATGGAGAACTGGGCTGAGATTTTCTTCTTCTAAGCAGGTCAAATCAATTTCAAGTGTCATTGTTTTCCCTCCAGTCTTAATATTCAGAACTTTGGGAGAATGATGACTTGAACAATAATTAGTGGTAATGGGGACACTACACACTTTGCTGGCCATCAGCATTCCGGGCTTGTTAAGAATGCTTTAACTGGATATTAATACAAAGGAGGCTTTTTTGGTTTTCTTTTCAGGTTCTCTTATGTTTTTTAAATTATTATTTATTATTATTAACCCTTTGTAGAGTAGTTTTAGGTTCACAGAAAAATTGAGCAGAAACTACAGAAAGTGCTTGTATATTCTAGTCCCTCCACCCTTCCCTGCAGCCTCCCCCACAATCAACATCCCCCACTAAGTGGCATATTTGTTAAAATTAATTAACCTACATTGATGCATCATTATCACCCAAAGTCCTCAGCTTACATTAGGGTTCACTCTTGGTGTTGGACATTCTATAGGCTTTGAAAGTTGTATACTGATAAGTATCCACCATTGTAGTATTATACTGAATAGTTTTACTGCTTTAAAAATCCTCTGTGGGCTGGGCGCGGTGGCTCATGCCTGTAATCCCAGCAAACTGGGAGGCCGAGGCAGGCGGATCATTTGAGGTCAGGAGTTCAAGACCAGCCTGGGTAACATGGTGAAACCTTGTCTCTACTAAAAATACAAAAATTAGCTGGGCATGGTGGCGAGGGCCTGTAATCCCAGCTACTTGGGAGGCTGAGGCACAAGAATCGCTTGAACCTGGCAAGCAGAGGCTGCAGTGAACCGAGATTGCGCCACTGTACCCCAGCCTGGGTGACAGAGTGAGACTCCGTCTCAAAAAAAAAAAAAAAATCCTCTGTGTTCTGCCTATTCATTTTTCCCTGTCCCCCAATCCCTGAAGACCACTAATCTTTTTATTGTTTTCATAGTTTTCCCTTTTCCAGAATGTCATATGCTTGGAATCATACAGTATGTAGTCTTTTAAGATTGACCTCTTTCACTTAGTTATATGCATTTAAGTTTCCTTCATGTCTTTTCATGACTCGATAGCTTGTTCTTTTCCTCAATAATATTTTGTTGTCTAGATGTACCACAGTAGTTTATTTATCCATTCACCTCCTGAAGGACGTCCTGGTTGCTTCCAAGTTTTGGCACCTATAAAGCTGCTATAAATACCCACATACAGGTTTTTGTGTATACATAAGTTCTCAATTCATTTGGGTAAACAGGATGTGGGATGTTGCTAAATCATATTGTCAGAGTATGTTTAATTTTGGAAAAACTTGCCACACTGTCTTCCAATGTGGTTGCACCATTTTTCATTTCCATCAGCAACGAATGAGAGTACCTGCTGCTCCACGTCCTCATTACCATTTGGTATTGTCCTTGTTCTGGATTTTGGCCATTCTAATACATATATAGTGGTATCTCATTGTTTTAATTTTCAATTCCCTAATGACATATGATGTTTTAATAGGCATAAGAATCTTTTATTATGCTTACTTGACATCTGTATAATCTTCTTTGGTAATGTGTCTATTCCAGTCTTTTGCTCATTTTTAAGTTGGTTGCTCATTTTTTTTTTTAACTGTTGAGCTTTAATAGTTCTTCATGTATTTTGGAAAAGAGCCCTTCATCAGACATGTCTTTGTAAATATTTTCTTCAGTCTGTGGCTTTTCTTTTCATTTTCTTGACGCTGTCTTTTGCGGAGCAGAAGTTTTTACTTTTAATAAAGTTTAATTTATCAATTTTTTTCATGAATTTTACCATTGGAGCTGTATCTAAAAAGTCATCACCATACCTAAGGTGATCTAGGCTTTCTCCTATGTTATTTTCCATGAGTTCTATAGTTTTACACTTTACATTTAGGTCTATGACTCATTTTGAGCTAATTTTTGTGAAGGGTGTAAGGTCTATGTTTAGATTCACTTTTTTTTTTTTGCATGTAGATGTCCAGTTGCTCTAACATCATTCATTGAAAAGACTATGTTTGCTTCATTGTATTGCCTTTGCTCCCTTGTCAAAGATCAGTTGATTCTATTTATGTGGGTTTATATGTTTGTTCTCTATTCTGTTCCATTGATTTGTTTATTCTTTAATTGATATTACACTATCTTGATTACTGTGTCTTTATGATAAGCCTTGAAATTGGGGGTAATATTAGTCCTCTGAGTTTGTTCTTCAATATTAAATTGGCTATTCTGGGTCTTTTGTATCTCCATTTAAATTTTAGAATCAGTTTGTCAATATCCACAAAATAACCTGTAGAGATTTTGATTGAGATTGTATTGGATCTATAGATTAAGTTGGAATAGTGCATCTTCTGCATCTTCCTATCCATGTTACCAATAGTGCATCTTCCTATTCATGAACATGGACTGTCTCTCCATTTATTTTGTTCTTCTTTGATGTCGTTAATCATAGTTCTGTAGTTTTCCTCATATGGATCTTGTAGGTACTTTGTTATATTATATCTAGGTATTTCATTTTTGAGGTGCTAGTGTAAATGGTAATGTGTTTTTAATTTCAATACCCCTTGTTCATTATTGATATTTAGGAAAGTAATTTACTTTCATATATTAACCTTGTATCACGCAACCTTGTTATAATTGCTTATTAGTGCCAAAAGGGTTTTTCTGTTGATTGTTTCCAATTTTCCTACATGACAACCTTGTCACCTGCAAACAAAGACAATTTTATTTCTTTCTTTCCAATCTGTGTATCATATATTTTCCTTTTCTTGTTTTATTACATTGGCTAAGACTTCTAGTATGGTGTTGAAAAGGAGTGGTGAGAGGGAACATTACTGTATTGTTCCTGATCTTAGTGGGAAAGCTTCAAGTTTTTCGCCATTAAGTATGATGTTAGCAGTGGCTTTTTTATAGATTTAAAAAATCAGGCCAGGCGCGGTGGCTCACGCTTGTAATCCCAGGACTTTGGGAGGCCGAGGCGGGCGGATCACGAGGTCGGGAGATCGAGACCACAGTGAAACCCCGTCTCTACTAAAAAATACAAAAAATTAGCCGGGCGTGGTGGTGGGTGCCTGTAGTCCTAGCTACTCGGAGAGGCTGAGGCAGGAGAATGGCATGAACCCGGTAGGTGGAGCTTGCAGTGAGCCGAGATCGCGCCACTGCACTCCAGCCTGGGCGACAGAGCGAGACTCCGTCTCAAAAAAAAAAAAAAAAAATTCAAGTTAAGGAAGTCTTCCTCAATTCTAGTTTTTTTTTTGAGAGTTTTTTTTTAATCATAAATGAGTGTAGAATTTGTCAAATGTTTTCCTGTATCTGTTAATATGATCATGTAATTTTTCTTCTTTAGCCTGTTGATATGTTGGATTATATTAATTGGTTTTGAATGTTGTATCAGCCTTGCATACCTGGGAAAAATACCAGTCAGGTACGGTGTATATTTCTTTTTATACATTGTTGGATTTGATTTACTAATATTTTATTGAGAGTGTTTATATCTGTATTCATGGTTATAATTTTCTTTTTTTTGTAATGTCTTTGGTTTTGGTACTAGTGTTAAGCTGGCCTCATAGGGTGAGTTAGGAAAGCTGGAGGTTATTTCTCTTCTCCCAGGTTAGCTGGGCTGGGATAAGACTCTAGCAGGTTAGACTCTCAAAAAATAGCTTCTTCTGAGGGCAGGCCTTGTCAAGAACAGAATACTCTGGCATATTTTTATATTTAAAAATAGTTCCTTTTCTCCTCCCCCTGGTGGAGGCGTGAGGGAATTTTTCTCTGATACTCGTTACGAGAACCTGGCTGATCTCTTGGAGGTAAAACTCACAAATTATGGAAGGCCCTCATGACTGGGTCCCCTAGAGTTTAAACTCTTGGACTTGTCCTCACTGAGCCTCTAGCGATTTATGGAATTCAATTCAGGTTTACCTACCACAGCACTACTTCCTGAGATTTCTGCCGTGGGTTTCTGTTCTGGTAAGTTGTAATTCTCTGTATCTGTCTGTTAGTTGCTCCAATTTTAGGGGCAGCAGTGTACCCTGTAACCTTACTTCTCCGACAGATCTAAGCAGTTTGTTGACATTCAGTTTGATCAGCTTTTTACCTGTTTTAGGATGGAGTAAAGACTTCCAAGCTCCTTCCTTATACATCAGACTGGAAAGTGGAAGTGTCTGTCAGTTCATGTGTTTAAAAAAATGTTTTTCAAACTATATTTATTGTAACATCAAATACAGATATAAAAGTCTCCAGCATATAGTATCTCCACCCTACAATGTTAATTAAAACCGGAGAAAATTCTCTGGTGGAATCATTGGAAACTTTCAGGTGTGATTCTGTGGAGGAGAACTTGAAGTTCTGCTTCTAGCAGAGCCTATTTCTATTCTTTTTTAGGAGTTTTGTTCTAATTTAAAAAGCTTCTTTTTCAAAGTTGTTAAATGTCATGAATGAGTTATATTGTTAACTGATCTTTTGAATCCACAAACAAAGAAGAACTTGCTACTTGGAGGCCCCTGATGAATCAGTAGAGCTTGAAGTGCAAGAATGGAAAGTTGCCGACAGTGAGATGTTCCTAGACCTCCAAAGGTTTTGCAAGTATCTTCACAAATATAGTTAAATAAAATACGGAAAAAGATGTAGTTGCCTGGCTGTTTTTCACTGTCTTTTTTTTTTTTTTTTTTTTTGAGACAGAGTTTGTTGTCGCCATGCCTGAGTGCAGTGGGCAATCTCGGTCATGCAAGTCCGCCTCCTTCCCCGCACCCGGCCTTCACTGTCTTTACTTTGGATGTAATTAAAAAAATCACTAGTGTATGATAATCTTACATAATTGAGTTTGATAAGAATGACTTAAAAATGCTTCCCAATCCGAAAAAGAAATCAAAGTCTAATAAAGGCCCAGAAGATAATAAAAATTACTAAAAGTTACAGGTTTTTGAAATTTAGTCTCAAGATATTTATCTGAAAAATCATAGATCAATGTAGATAAAAAATTAATATTGTCGGCCGGGAGCGGTGGCTCACGCCTGTAATCCCAGCACTTTCGGAGGCTGAGGCAGGTGGATCACGAGGTCAAGAGATTGAGACTATCCTGGCCAACATGGTGAAACCCCGTATCTGCTAAAAATACAAAAATTACCAGGGCGTGGTGGTGCGCACCTATAGTCCCAGCTACTGGGGAGGCTGAGGCTCGAGAAACGCTTGAACCTGGGAGGCAGAGGTTGCAGTGAGCCGAGATTGCACCACTGCACTCCGACCTGGCGACAGAGTGAGACTCCATCTCAAAAAAAAAAATTAATATTGTCCTTCCATATTAACATTTGGTATTAGCACTTGATAGATACTTGAATGTTGAATGCCTAATGAGAATTTACTTCCTAATTAGATTTTTTAGTTAAGTTTCTTTTCACATTTCTTGAGGCAAGTAGTACATAACATAGTGGCCAAGGTCATAGCTCAGGAGTGGTTTGAAACCCGGTTTCTCTATTTACTGTGAGTCTGACCATGAGCAAATTACTTAACCCTTCTCCTCCTCAGTTTGCTTATCTGTAAAATGGTGCTGATAAGAGTCCTTATCTCTTGGGGCAATAACGAGAGTTCACTAGGATAGTTCACATAAAGCTCTTAGAATGGGGACTAACATTTAGTAAGAGCTCAGTAAATATTAGCTATTTTTATTTTATTTTTTATTTTACTTTAAGTTCTGGCGTACAAGTGCAGAATGTGTAGATTTGTTATATAGATATACGTGTGCCATGGTGGTTTGCTGCACCTATCAACTCGTCATCTACGTTTTAAGCCCCACATGTATTAGCTATTTGTCCTAATGCTCTCCCTCCTCTCACCCTCTACCCCTGACAGGCCCTGGTGTGTATTGTTCGCCTCTCTCTGTCCATGTGTTCTCATTGTTCAGCTTCCACTTCTGAGTGAGAACATGTGTGATGTTTGGTTTGCTGTTCCTGTGTTAGTTTGCTGAGAATGATGGCTTCAGCTTTATTTTTATTTTAAGAAGAAAAACATCATGCCAAAATGAAGATTATTGTGATTATTGATCAAACACATAGGACATTGGAGGAAAAATAAAATAAACTCTCAATGTTTACAGAAGAATATAGGGAACTGCTTTTCTTAAAATATATTCACACTGTCTTTCATTTCTAAAGAAACTGGTGTTGGCCAGTCACGGTGGCTCATACCTGTATCTCTGCACTTTGGGAGGCCAAGGCAGGAGGATTGCTTGAGCTCAGGAGGTCCAGACCAGCCTGAGCAACATAGTGAAACCTTATCGCTACAAAAAAATTAAAAAATTAGCCAGGTGTGGTAGTGCATGCCTGTAGTCCCAGCTGATTGAGGTAGGAGGATCTCTTGAGCCCAGGAGTTTGAGGCTGCAATGAGCCATGGACTGCACTCCAGCCTGGGTGACAGAGCAAAAGCCTGTCTCAAAAAAAGGAAGCTGGTGGGGCAGGGTGCAGTGGCTTACACCTGTAATCCCAGCACTTTGGGAGGCTGAGTTGGGTGGATCATCTGAGGTCGGGAGTTGAAGACCAGCCTGACCAACATGGAGAAACTCCGTCTCTATTAAAAATACAAAATCAGCTGGTTGTGGTGGTGCATGCCTGTAATCGCAGCTACTTGGGAGGCTGAGGCAGGAGAATCACTTGAACCCAGGAGGCGGAGGTTGTGGTGAGCTGAGATTGTGCCATTGCACTCCAGCCTCGGCAACAAGAGTGAAACTCTGTCTCAAAAAAAAAAAAAAAAGTTGGTGTTAATCTCCCCTTCATGGTACCCACTGCACAGATGTGTGCAGCTCCAAGTGCACACAACCTTCCAACTCTAGGTCTAATGAAACAGGAGAGTGGAACTGGGGGAATTACAGGCAATTTCAACAAAGGGGAGTAGGTAGGAAGGAAACAGCTGGAAATCCCTGGAGTAACCTTACTCTTCTGACCAAAAGTACAAGTCAGGCTGGTAGAACTCTCACTCATGTTTGAAGCCAGAGGTTGGCAAACTTTTTCTGTAAAGGGCCAGATTGTAAATAGTTTTAACTTTTGGGCCATACAGTCTGTATCACAACTGCTCAGCTCTACTTCTGAAGCACAAAAGCATCATAGACAATAAGGAAAAAACGGATTGTGGCTGTCTTCCAGTCAAACGTTACGTACAAAAGCTAGCAGTGGATCATGGTTTGCCAACCCCTGGTCTAGAATACACCTGAGTGTGGTGCATAGCCTTAGTTACTTTTCTTGTAAAATTCTCTCAGATTGAAGTTGGAGGTCCTTTTTCCCCCTCTGATATCCTTTCTTCCACTCTTTCCCCACATTTTCTACCTGCAGCTTTATTCTGGTGGTGACCCAAAAGGTTAAGGCACGGCCCCATCATCCCGCAGCATAGCAGGATATTCACAGAGGCTCAGCCCTCCCAGATTCTTAGAATGGAGCTCATACAAAGCTAAGCCTTTTGATTATATTGACAACCTCATAGAGCTCAGTGCTTAGTATCTTTTTTTTTGTTTTTTTCTCTGCAATGGGGTCTTGCTCTGTTGCCTAGGCTAGCGTGCAGTGGCACAATCTCAGCTCATTGCAACCTCTATCTCCCCGGCTCAAGTGAGCCTCCCATCCCAGCCTCTGGAGTAGCTGGGGCCACAGGCACATGCCACTGCATCCGGCTAAGTTTTGTATTTTTTGTAAAGATGGGGTTTCACCACATTCACCTTCATCACATTTCTTGAGCCCAGTCTGGTCTTGAACTGGGCTCAAGGGATCTTCCTGCCTTGGCCTCCCAAAGTGCTGGGATTATAGGCATGAGCCACTCTGCCTGGCCTAGCTTTAATATCTTATTTCATTAAAAGACACTCTTCTCTATTAAGGTTCAAAGAAAAGTGAAGGGGGTGAGAAGTACAGAAGGTTCTAGAAGCTGGAGCTTAATCTAAATGACAATACCTGGCATCCCATTCAAAATATTTTTCACCAAACATAAACCTGTGTGCTCACAGAGAGGCGAGGTCCATGTCGCCAAATTCTCCTGGACTTTCCCGGTCCTCCCACTGTTCCTGCTTTCTCTAGGGTCCAGAGCAGGATTCATCTCTCTTTTTTTTGTTATAATGTTTTATTCCGAATTCTTAGGATTTATCCATCCACTTATCCATTTATCCATTTTTTTTTTTACTACACTTAGTTTTATTAAAGACAGGAGAAAAGCTAATATCATTAATTTCCTTAAATGATAGTGAGACAAACCTTCCATGAAGCCAGAAGCCCCCTCCACTGAGGATCAGTCAAGTGACATCCTCCACTCCCAGCCACTCATCTGACACTAGGTAGAGAAAGAAGGTCTTGGTGCCCTTTACCCATGACTAGCCCATGACAGAAAGATCCCTTGGACAGAGCCCTCACTCACTCCAAAGAGGCCAGCAATGCTAGGTGGGGAGGAATTTACATGCTGAGCTAGCTCTGGACCAGCCCCAGGCCTATGGTATGGAGAAGGACAATAGCAGCTGAATAGTTTGGAAGAATCCATATCTCATTTACCATTTCACCCAAGAATGCTAGCATCCTCTCAGAAACCTGTCCTGGAGTCCCAACATTTATCAGATGGACATGAAGAGTGAGCTCCACTGGGTGCTATGAGTAATTAATTTTTTTAATGGATAATGAGTCTGTGTCTTTTAAGATCTTTGGAAAGAGATCCATTCTTCTTCCCTCATGGCAGCTAGCACAATGTCTTACACCCAAGTATTTGTTGATGTTATTTTGAGGTCATGGCAACTGTGACTTTATCCCTTTGTATATAAGTTTGATGAAGACCTGACTTTCTAGTTCCAGAAGCAGAACTGAAGCACATTCCTTTTCTTTTGAGAGAACAGACCTTTTGCAAAGAGATATAGACTCTCACAAGAAAACAAACCTGTATTCCTGAGACTCACTGGGGAATGAGTGGGGAGGTGTCGAGATCCTTGGAGGAAATTAAGGGTTATGGTTTCTTTCCGCTCTAGATAAGGGTTGGGTGCAGGCAGATCCCGGAAGAAGTGGAGTCCTTTATTGCCCAGTGGGAGGAGAGATGACATTTCCAGGAGCAGTCCTGGCTGGTGCAATGGTGACTGCTTGGGCTGTTTCTATAGGCTCTTGTAGAGAGAGATCCAGGGCACCTCCCTGAAGGAACCAACTGGGTGGAATCCTTATCCTTATCAACAAGGGTAGATCACAGGGGCCGGTGGCCTTATCATATCAGGGCAACCAGTGATTTCACCATGTCACCAACTAGTCCTTTAGAAACAAACTACATTGTTACATTTCAATCATAACACTAGTGCCCAAATCCATTCTGCCATGTTATAATTCAGCTGCATCAGCAAGTTTATTGCTAAGAGCCTGAAGTCTCAAATACTTTATGGGACAGCCTGAAGACCTAAGGAAGAAAGTCTAATTTCACAACAGCATTTACTTGGCTGTGTGTACATGCACATGCCAGGGCCCAGGAAAGAGGAAGTTTTCCCCCAAAAGTTCTAAGCGATTCACTTTAGTAATTTCTTGTTTGTTTCACTCTGATCCTGAGTTTTTTTCTCAAACATTCATTCATTCATTCAAATGTTAGTTGAGTGTCCTCTATGTATGCATTGTCCTAGGTACTGTGGATACCACAGTAAAAACATGCAAAACACTTGCTTTCACAGAGTTTATATGGAAGAGTCTGACAAAGAAATATGCAAGTGAAATAAGCAAATGTCAGCTGTTGATAAGTGCCATGGAGAACAACGAAGTAGGGAAGCTCGTGAGGTGCTGCAGAGATGGAGACTGGTTGGGGGGATGCTGTGCTGAGCCTGGAGGGTGGGGAAGAGTTCACTGCTAAGTTGTCGGATTTCAAGAGCCCTGGAGGAGCTCAGAGGATGAACCATATGGATGTGGTGGAAAATGGTATTGAGCCCAAGGGGACAGAAGGTGCAAAGGCCCTGATGTTGGAATGCTGCTTAGTGTGTTTGAGAAACAGGAGTCAATGTGGCTGGAGGGGAGTGCATAAGAGGCAGAGAGGAAGAAGAGGAGACTAGAGAGGCAGAGAGGTCCAGGGTACCCCTCAATCATTCAGCCATTTGAAGATAATATATGGAGCCCCTGGTATCTGTAAGACACGTGTGCTAAAGGGTTTCTATCTGTTGGAATAGGATGTTTAAAAGTGTGAACTAATTAAGGGAGAAGGGCAATGTTTTAGGCCTGCTGGGCGGAGACGATAGACGGAAACGAAGTAAAGATGTCACCTGGTGTGTTGAAAATGTAGGAGAATTCTGATGGGCTCTAACTTGCACACACTGGTGAGAAAGTCATCAGTACAGACATGAGCAATGATTTTGGTTTGACTTTGGAAGACAGCATCTAAATTTTAGGAAAGATTTTTGAACTTCTTAATTAGGTCTTGTTAAATCTGTTTAAATCTGTTGGTATTTCCCAGTGTGACATACACTCTTGGTGGCAGGATATAGCTCAGAAGCTTGAGGCAGGAGGGGGACATGTTACAGTAGATAATCCTCAGTAGATCAATGAGAGGTGTTAATAATAGCAGTGGGAATTTGCTTATGCTTTTTTCCTGGGTTTTCATGTAATTCATAGGAGATGGCTCTTAAATTCTTGTTTCTAGGGGCAAGAATAATTTTACAACACATTGATATCTGAACAAATGAAATCAACTTATGGCAAATACTGTTTTCATAATTAAGAAATAAAGTAAGTATGTCCTAAATAAGGAATCCTGATCAGGTTCTAACTCATCTGTAAAATAGGTACAGTGTCCTTGAGCATGTGTTTGAACTTTGTGTGTCCGTGTATTTGCAGATTTTTTTCCAACAAGTATATTAAAAAATTGTTTTGAGATTTGCAACAAATTGAAAAAACTCGACGAATCACATAGCCTAGAAATATTGAAAACATTAAGAAAATGTTAGGTATGTCATGAATTCATAAAATATATGTAGGTACTGTCTATTTTATAACTTACCAACATGAAATATACACAAATTTATTATAAAAAGTTAAAATTTATCAAAACTTGTACATACAGACACTTATGGACTGTATATGGTGCCACTTGTAGTTGAGAGAAATGTAAACAAATGTAAAAATGCAGTATTGAATTATAACTGCATAAAATTAACTATAGTAACGCCATACTACTGTAATTATTTCATAGCCATCTCCTGTTGCTATTGCCCTGAGCTCAAGTGCTGTGAATATCCACTTAAAATGCTGTGTGTAGCATTCTGGGAGGCCGAGGTGGGTGGATCGCTTGAGGCCAGGAGTTTGAAACCAGCCTGGCCAACATGGCGAAACCCGTCTCTACTAAAAATACAAAAATAGCCGAGCGCGGTGACACATACCTGTAATCCCAGCTACTCAGGAGGCTGAGGCAGAAGAATAGCTTGAACCCAGGAGGCGGAGGTTGCAGTGAGCTGAGATCGCGCCACTGCACTCCAGCCTGGGAGACAGAGTGAGATTCCGTTTCAAAAAAAAAAAAATGCAATGGTGATCTCTTGAAGTTCTTGCATATTTTCATCGTGTTTAGTGCAATACGGTAAACCCTACATAACCCAATGGAATGCATGTGAAGTGTGCTGGAAGTGCTCCCAAAAAGCAGGGGGAAGTCATGACATTACAAGAAAAAGTTAAATTGCTTGATATATACCATAGACTGAGGTCTGTGCACTGTGGTTGTCGCCCTTTTGGCAGATGATTCATCTTGTAGACAGACCACAAGAAACTTACAATATTGATAAATACAGCACAGTACTGTAAATGTATTTTCTCTCCCTTGTGATTTTCTTAATAACATTTGCTTTTCTCTAGCTTACTTTGTTGTAAGAATACAGTATACAGCACATATAATATACAAAATATGTGTCACTTGACTGTTTATGTTATCAGTAAGGCTGATACAACAGTAGGCTACAGTAGGCTACTAGTAGTTACGTTTTTGGGGAGTCAAAAGTTATATAACAACAACCCCCGTGTTGTTCAAGGGTCAACTGTACTTCCATGTGTCTGTTACGCTGATTTGATTCTTCAGTATTTAGTGCCAAGAAAGGCAAAGAAATTTCTTCTAAAGTCAGCCAATTTCATTGTTGACAGTAAGACTTTTCTGAAGCACTTTCGGTGCTGCTTGTTTCTTTGCAAAGCTTCCCTGATGCTTGTAGTTCATCCTTATCAAATTTTAGTCTACAGAAAGAACACTTTGCTTCCTTCAGAAACACTCAGCACATCTGAGTTTTCCCCACAGCTCAGGAGGACTGCAATGCTTGGGTTGAAACTACATGCAGTTTCTTCACTGGTCCAGTGTTCCTGGTCTGGTTGCTTGGCCTTCATCCTGCCTGAAATTCTAGTCCAGGAGCAGACACCAGCCACCACATGATTGTAACTTGATTGCTTGAAACATGTGACCTCATCCCCTCTTCGCAGCAGCCCTGTGTGACGTTGAAAACAATGGCAAAAACAGCAATTACTTTTGCAGCAACATAATCAATCCCAGCCCTAGCTCCAAAAGCTTCCCCCACACTATTGGCTCCTCTGACCCCCTTTACAACCAATGGCAGAGATCTTTGCCTGCACTGTTCCTCTTCCTAGAATATATTTTCTTTTGTTTCTCACTTAGCTCTCCTTTGAAACTTAGTCTAAGCCTCATCTTCCCCAAAACTCCTCTGACAGCTCTGTCTCTGTGATTCCACATCACACTTGTGTTTGCCACTCTAGCAGAAGACCACATTGCATTGACATGGCTATGTCATGGTTTCTGCTTCCAGACATGGAGAGCACAGAAATCTAAGTCTGGCCCAATCCTGTATTTCTAAACTGGCAAGACTGCCTCTATGCCATTCATCCCACCATGAGTGAGCTTTGTCATTGTTGCCTATGTTGCCGTCTGTGTTGCGAATCCGTCACTCTTTCTTGCACTCTCTATTCTTCTCCTTGGCTTCTGGCTTCTTGTCTTGTTTTCCGATGGTGGCTTCTCACTTAACTGAAACTGGATATTGTGCTTCTAGTCTTGGGCTTGACTTTCTCTTGGGTCTGATTTCTAATTCCCACTTCCAATGAGTCTACTTTTTTTTTTTTTTTTTTGAGACAGAGTTTCACTCCGTCTCCCAGGCTGGAGTGCAGTGGTGCGATTACAGCTCACTGCAACCTGTGCCTCCCAGGCTCAAGTGATTCTGGTGCCTCCGCCTCCAGAATAGCTGAGCCTAGAGGTGCGCGCTACCAGGTGTGGCTAATTTTTGTATTTTTAGTAGAGACAGGGTTTCGCCATGTTGGCCAGGCTGGTCTTGAATTCCTGGTTTCAAGCAATCTGCCCGTCTCTGCCTCCCAAAGTGCTAGGATTACATGCGTGAGCCACCACGCCTGGCCCAATGAGTCTACTTCTAACCCCTCTGACAACAACGCAACCTAACACAGAAGTTCCTTGGTTCTTCCTTCAGCACCAACTCATAGGCTAAAGCTCAGGCCTTGTTCATCTCATGTTCGGTGGCAATGAACTGAAGAATTTACCTAGAAAATGCATGTACTGTGTTAAGATTATGGAAAACAGTGAGAATATGGGAAGGTGAGCTATAAACAGAAAGCAGGATTGTATGTGATGTTAATTTTGTTGTGTAGACAGCAAGCAAAGATTTTGTAAAAAATTCTGGACAAATATTGGCAGGAAGGTGATCAGAGTCCAACTTGACTTGAACCAGAACCTGGAGAGAGGCTGCAGGTCTAGAAAATCTCCAAATGTGCTAATATAACAGTATGTGGAATGTCAAATTCTCAGGTGGTCATGTTGGTGTTATAAATATCAGCTACATCCAAATACAGTGAAACTTCCAATTTCTAGTAACAACCATCACTATTTGAATTCCTCACTTTGCCTTCATTGCTGTCATCAACCCTGGACAGTGACTCTATTTTAATTAATTTATTTTTTTCTTTTATCTAATCAGCTGAATTTAAGATCCATGGTGACTCTATTTCGGGGGCCATTTTTCACAAAGAAAATTTGTGACAGCTATGAAGAACTTGGGATCTGGATAACACCTAGGACAAAACCCTTGCTCCTCTGCTTACTGCTTGGGTGACCTTGAGTGGGTTCCTTAACCGATTCATGCTCATTTCCTTTCTCCATGAGATGAAATACTGCACAGAAAGCTCTTAGCACACACTGCTTGGTACAGAGTCAACAATAATCAAGCTATTATTATTGTTATTTCTGAGAATTACTGTGTGAAAGACGATTAGTGGAGTACAACATATTTCCATTGAGAATTCTTTTTTTTAAATTTTTTTTTTAAGACAAGGTCTTGCTCTGTCACCTAGGCTGGAGTGCAGTGGTGTGATCATGGCTCACTGCAGTCTTGACTTCCTTTACTCAAGCGATCCTCCCATCCCAGCCTCCTGAGTAGCTGAGACTGCACATGTGCGTCACCACACCTGGCTAATTTTTTGTATGTTTTGTAGAGATGGTATGTTGCCCAAGCTGGTCTCAACCTCCTGGGCTCAAATAATCCACTTGCCTTGGCCTCCCAAAGTGCCTAAGCGATTCCAGACCCAGCCCCCATTGAGATTTCTATGTTGGATAGTTGGATAGACTCAGTCCCTGATCATCTCAGGGCTCCCTGCACACACCTGTGGTTAGAATTCGTGGCTTAGAAAAAAAATACAAATTATGACATGTCATGAACCTCCAGAGTCACGCACAATGATTTGAAACCTCACATGTCAAATCTGCCAGTGATGAGGGTCTACGATACTTTCTTCTCTTTTGTCAGTTGGAAGGAACAGCTGGACACCAGGCTGCATGTGCTTGTAAACAATGATTTAATTACCCTGTAGACTTGTCTTCTCCAAGCAGGATGAACCCAGTTCTTTTAACCTTTCCTAAGCATGGTTTTGATTTTCAGTCTCTTTAATCATCTCTGTGGCTGTCTTCTGAACCTTCTCCAAGTTCTCCATGTCCTTTATTTTGCTGTGGAGCACCTAATTGCTCAAAATTCTAAGCTAGAAATTTTCACAGCATGGAATATAATTATACCATTTCTAGATGCCCTACTGTCCAGCAAAGGTAATTTTCAAAGGGTTTCTTTACCTGTTATTTGCTTTGATCTACATTATAATCTAGTGAGGTAGGTACTATCACCCCCCTTTTTCAGCTGGGGAAATTGAGATTCAGAAGGATTCAGAGACTTGCCTGAGGCACAGAGCCAGCACATATTATGGCTGAGACTGGAACTGAAGTCACTACTTCCAATGTTCTTTCTACTGTATCCAAGCTCACGCCTATAAACAATTTATAAAGTGCAGGGCCATCTAAATAATTTTCTGCTCTACTTCACAAGAGCTCTTTATTTCCCACCATAGTTGGATCAGTTTCGTTAATTCATTAATTTCCCCCTACCAAACTTTTCCAAATTCTTCCATTTGACTCACTGATCCCTTGTTATTTGGACCACTGCATGATGAAGTTGAGTCGCTGGCTGGTGAGAGAGTAGACCCATGGCAAATGTGTCCCATGAGTAAGGACCTTAAAGTGATGCTTTTGGAAACATTGTTATTTCAAAGATACCGATTGGTAGTTTTACTCATAACGACCCATGTTGCAACGAGAAACTTTTGCCTATAGAGTTTTATGTTTAATTTAATTTAATTTAATTTAATTTAATTTAATTTAATTTAATTTAATTTTTAATTTAATTTAATTTAATTTAATTTAATTTAATTTAATTTAATTTTTTGAGGCAGAGTCTCACTCTGTCGCCCAGGCTGGAGTGCAGCGGTGTGATCTCGGCTCACTGTAATCTCTGCCTCTGGGGTTCAAGCAATTCTCCTGCTTCAACTTCCCAAGTATCTGGGATTACAGGTATGCGTCACCACGCCTGGCTAATTTTTATATTTTTAGTAGAGATGGAGTTCCACCATGTTGGCCAGGCTGGTCTTGAACTCCTGACCTCAGGTGATCCACCCACCTCGGCCTCCTAAAGTGCTGGGACTACAGGCATGAGTCACTGCACCCTGCCGCCTATAGAGTTTTTTGCTTGCTGTTTCCATTAAAAAGAATATTTTATTGTTGGGGGAAAAGGTGCTTACAAACCCTCTCCAGTGCATTCTCCTCTTGTACAGCCCAGGATGCTTGGTGCTCTTTCTGAGCACATGCGGCTTCTCATGTTTGTGACCGAAGTCTCTGGAGGGTAGACTAGTGCAAGGCCAGGGCTCCACCTCTTAGTGTTCATTGGTTTTCCTATCCCATGAAAGTATAAATACCCTGGCTCACACCTGTCGTCCAAGCACTTTGGGAGGCCAAGGCGGGTGGATCACAAGGTTAGGAGGTCGAGATCATCCTGGCCATGTGAAACCCCATCTCTACTAAAAATACAAAAAAAATTAGCTAGATATGGTGGCACATGCCTGTAATCCCAGCTACTCCGGAGGCTGAGGCAGGAGAATTGCTTGAACCGGGGAAGTGGAGGTTGCAGTGAGCAGAGATCAAGCCATTGCACTCCAGCCTGGGTGACAGAGGGAGAATCTGTCTCAAAAAAAAAAAAAAAAAAAAAGTATAAATATGAATTCTTTTTTTTTTTTTTTTTGCTCTTAACCATTACCATTTATTGTTTTAACATTAGACTTAATTGACTAAGTGTTTTGGTATTTATGCAGATGAAAATATAGTACGGTCTTTGCTCTTCATCACACCACCTTTTATTACAATCCTCTTATTTCATCTTCAAAACATCACTCCAGTCATCAGATGATTTTTATATTATAATATATCTAGTAAGTATTTGTGTGCATAAATACTGAATTCTAAAGAGGCAATCACATTTATAATTCTAGCTACAGAATTTTTTATGATTTATATTCCATCATCAAGGAAGGATTTTTAAAATGCCAATTCACCTATATGTTGTATATTTTTAAAAAGTGAAGTGGCTCATGCCTACAATCCCAGAGCTTTGGGAGGTCAAGTCAGGAAGATCACTTGAGACCTGGAGTTTGAGACCAGCCTAGGTAACATAGTAAGACCTTGTCTCTACAAAATTTTTTTAAAAAGTAGCTAGGCAAGGTGCCGTGCAGCAACTCAGTAGTCCCAGCCACTCAGGAGACTGAGACAGGAGGATTGCTTGAGCCTAGGAGTTTGATGCTGCGGTGAGCTATGATCGTGCCACTGTACCCTGGCCTGGGTGACAGAGAGAGACCCTGTTTTAAAAAAAATAAAAAATAACCTTAAAAATATGAACTCACTAGTTGACTAAATTAATGAGTGACTTAAAATGTTTTAAAGTATTTCCACGCAGATTTGCAACAGCAGTTAAAGAGATGCCTTTTCAATAAGAATGCAGAGCAGGGCAGTTGATAGCAGAGATGAAGGAAGAAAAGTGGACACAACTCACAGTGTTTCCCAACTATGGCTGTGCACAGAGCCATCTAGATGGGGGTGATGGGGGTCATAAACACAGCAGTCCCCCCTGCCCCCGTCATTCTGATTTCATTAGTTTGGGTGGAGCCCTACATGGATTTTTATTAAAGCTCCTCAGCTGACTTAAAGCAGCCATAGTTGAGATCCAATCATGAGAGCATGAAATGCTTGGAGTCTGATGGCTGCTGCAGGCAAACACCTCCTGTGCCCTGGCTTCAGTTTGCCCAGCTTTGGGCAGCTGGTCCCAGTGTTGGGTAGCATTAGCAGATCCAGGCTTGCACCTGGCAGGTGTGGGAAGCCCATGGATGGCTAGCTTCAAGTTCACCATCTTGAAGGACTTAGAAGCAAGTCAGCCTCTCCAGATCTTGGATCTGATGACTTCGTTACATCTTCCAGTGTCACATGGGCCTCCTGTACACAACTTCCCAGCAAACCTGGGATGTGGGAGCCCTTGGGCTCTGGTGCCAATGGATTTCCAGTACTCTCTAGGGAAAATTTATGAACTGAATATATCCTCCCCTCCAATTTGTATGTCGAAATTTTAACTCTCAATATGATGGTTTGAGGAGGTGGAGCCTTTGGGAGATAATTAGGTCATGAGGATGGTGCTCTCCTGAGTGAGATTAATGTCCTTATGAAAGAGACCCCATAGAGCTCTCTTGTGTGAGGATATAAGAAGGCAGCAGTCTGCAACCCAGAGAGGGCCTCTGCCAGAACTCAACCATGCTGGCATCCTGATCTCAGACTTCCAGCCTCCAGAGCTGTGAGAAATAAATTTCTGTTGTTTATAAGCCACCCAGTCTATGTTACTTTGCTATAGAAGCCTGACCTAAAGTAGGAAGCATTTCCTAAACACTTGATGAGAAGAATTTCCTGGGGTGCTTGTTAAATGTGAATATTCCTAGACCCTTCCCCTGGAGATTCTGATTCATGAGTTCTGGGGTGGGGAACTGTAGTCAGTGTATTAACAAGTCTTACAGTCAAGCAAATTTGGGAAATTTAGAATGCATCAGATTTAGTTGAGGAGGTTATAAGAGGCGCAGATTTCCAAAGGCCACCTAGAATCAGATGCAGTTGGCCAGGTGGAAGCCTAGGAATCTTCATTCTCAACAATTCCCCTGTACTCTTCAGGTAGATCTGATGTGGGTGGTTCTCATATTCGCTTTTACCAATGTGGCCTTGAAGAGAACTGCTATTTATTAAGGGCCTACGAGCAGCCTGATCCAATCCAAGATGTTCTAAACCTCTGAGTGCACTTGCTGTCTGTTTGAATCTTCT
This sequence comes from Hylobates moloch, assembly GCF_009828535.3. NCBI lineage: Eukaryota > Metazoa > Chordata > Mammalia > Primates > Hylobatidae > Hylobates > Hylobates moloch. The sequence goes on along the minus strand of NW_026652295.1, from coordinate 9,615,755 downwards.
GTCCTCCCAAGCATATCCAGGGCTCCTGCCACTCTTTGATGCCCAGTTGGGGTTGGGGACCCTGACAACCATGTTCACAGCTTCCCCTGTCTTCCTGTTTTTACACATTGCCAAGGTCCCTGCAGTGCTTGTGACCAAACCTGCCAACATCATGTATCTCTGCTTTCCAGACAGTTGAGGCAAAAAGGAAATTATGTGGGTATATAGATCTAGTTTGGAAAATGATAGCATGTAGATTCTCTAGAAGTAAGCTCTGTTCCCCTCTAACATTAAATTCAAAGAGTAAATTCACCACATGGATTCATGTTTTTTAAGTTATTTATTGTTAGAGATGGGGTCTTGCTGTGTTGCCCAGGCTGATGTTGAACTCTGGCCTCAAGTGATCCTCCCCTCTCATCCTTCCAAGTACCTGGGATTATAGGCGTGAGCTACCCCACTTAGCTGGATTTGTTTTTTAAAGGACAATGGTAGTATAATGCCTTCAAGACTGGTTTTCCAGAAGATGCAGAAACATATATAATGGGTTTTGTGTATCAACTCTTGATAAAGGGTGGTGGTATAATAGTGTAGCACAATAAATCATACAGTTAACACACATGAGGCCACACATACCAGCTAACCCAATTCTAAATGGGCTTAAAGGAATTTATTGGCTCAAGAAATTGAAAAGTTCAACATTCTAGGAAGCCTCAGGTGCTTTGATCAGCTCCCCGGCTCTGTTTCTTTGAGATTGTTTTTGCTTTGCCTTCTTCTGGTGGTTGGTTTCATCCTCAGTTTGGATTCTCTCAGAGAAGGAAGTGGCTGCAGCAGATCCAGCTTTTTATGGGCAAGCCATGCCTTCCTAGAGGAAGAGAGAATTGCTCTTCCCTCAACCACTAAACAAAATCCTGGACATCCCTAGGATTAACTGAGCATGGGTTACACACCCCTTCCTGAACCAATAATTAAACTGACCAGCACAGGACCATTGGGAACCACTCTGGAGATGGGACACCAAGATACCCAATCTCCACGACTGAAAGTGATGGGATGGGAGGGAGGCTTTGAGAAAAATTGACAAGGTCCATTACAAAAGCAATATATTTTATTCTGACATAAATAAGACATTCTATTCCAGATGCATTGCTTTCTAGTTTACTACATTAATAGAGGATGAGGAGGGATATCTTTGAGTGGGGTCAAAATTATCTCCCTAAACGGTCGAACTGACAGTAGATTTAAGCCAAACATTTTATGCCACTTAGCACGTCCAGTCAGTCAATTACAACAGAATGACTGATTGAACCAACTGTGTATAGAGCTTGCCTTCCTGACTCTTTTGGGCCTCATAATAGTTGCTATTATCTATTAATATTATGCTAGTTATTCTCCACAATTTATTCTGTTGACCTTTGACAAGGTAGATACATCGACTGAGGAAGTACAGGCGTCTCAGAGGAGTTAAGTAACTTGCCCACAGTGACACATCTAGGGAAAGGCTGAGCAAGCCTGGACTGGGACCCAGGTGCTCCTGCTTCCAAGAAAAAGATGCCCATCCTCTTCCCTCTTTGTGCAGGTGCTGCCTCTTAGGGAGCTGTGAAACAGGATTCAGGAAGAATATTAATCCTGAGTGCCACCTAATCTCTTATTTCCTTGTTTCTGAAGCAGAAATGAGAAAACCCACCAGTTTCTTAGAGATTCAACAAATGATGAGTGATATTTAAACATCTACAATTAAGAAATGTTTCTATAGCAATAATAAAAATATTAAAATGTTGAGCAGCACCAAACTTAACAGCCAAAGTCTTGGAGACCAGGGAGGGTATCTATAGAGCTATAGAAGGCACTGTTGATGGGCTTTTTCTCCACGTCATCTTCAGAGGACAAAGATACAGAAGCATCACCCACTGATGAGGTATGAATACAACTTCATGTAACTTTTTTAAACATAGGGAGTGGGGAACACTGGCTAAAGAAATGGACAAGAAATAATAGCAGCTAATGGGTTCATATAATTAGCAAAAGCAAGGGTGCTAGTTATACACTAACAAGTTTAATGTGAAACCCTAGGGTTGGGCACTCCTTCTGAGAATTCCACTGAACTGCCTGCCGCCTTTCAGTAGAAACATCTTGCCAGCTGAGTGATCATAACTTCTCTTCCAGGGGAATCTGTCCTCACTCCTTACCCCTCATCTGTACATTTCCTAGATCATGGTCTAGAAAATGTGATGAGGCAATTTAACCAATGGATTTGCAACTAATAATATTAATGGCTTTCGGTAGAGTGATTGATGGGTGGGGGAAAGCCTAATTCTCATCATCTTTTGAATGTCATATCTGCTTTGTGGTAACTTCAGAGTTTTAAAAAAAAGCCTGCTTTATTTGTTTATTGAAGACTTGTCAAAAGCTTCTCTACTCAATGAATATAATATTTTGGGGGAAGTGGGAGAGAAATGAGATGTTATTCTGGCCTTTCAGTTTTCCAGAATACCTGACATAGTTAAGGAAGAATGAGAGGAAGGGCTTCAGAACATCTGGGCACCTTCCAGAGAGGCGAACCAAATTGCAAGTGGGCTGAGTGACATCTAACTGCCACTAGGCTAGAGAGAAGAGGCACTTTTTTGCCTTCTTCAATAAGTTATCTAATCTGTGCAATATTTTCCCAGCAACCACAAGACTGATGAAGTAAATTAGTTAATATGTTGTCATTGGGCTGAGACATGGGACAGCCAGGAAGGTGGGGATAGGGCAGAGTGCAGAGGTAACGCGCTTTCAATGAGCTAATCGAAAAGAGCTTGGATTTCAGAATGTTGAATCCTAGGAGCTGGATTGGCTGAGAGTGGAGGGGTTGTATCTGTGGGCCTGGTGCAAATGTGAAGACACAGCATCAACATACTTAGATGACTTCATGTCATATGTCTGTTGTTTAATTTTTCTGAAGTAAAAGTCTTGCACTTAAACATGAAGACAGTAGGGGCCAAATTGGCTGGAACTTGCAGGGCTTCAAAGGATAATGTTAAGAACTTGGCATTGTTTGAAAATGCTTGCAAAGGCCCTACGGCTTTTTTAGGACGTTAAAAAAAAACCATAAAACAAAAACAAAGGCCAACTTTAACATATATATGTTAAACATATATATTAAACATGTGTATATGGAACATATATTATGTTTATAATATACGTTATATATAGTATAGATATGTTAAACATATATGTTAAGCATATATAATACATATAAATATGTAATATATAATACTTTAACATATATGTCAAGCATATATAATATATAATATAATGTATTATATATTATATATGTTAAACATAAAATATATAATATATATGTTTAACATATATGTTAAAGTTGACCTTTGTTTTTGTTTTATGGTTTTTAAATATATATGTTTATGGTATGTGTATATATATGTTTATGTATATATGTTTATGTATATATAATGTATATATATGTTTGTGTTCTTATATACATATATGTTAATTGTTAATTTGGCCTGAGATACAGGTATTGTAAAGCTTCAAAAGAACAACCAAACCCCAAGCTAAGTTCCTCGGGTCTTTCATTTTCCCTAGAAAAAAAAATGGCACAGTCTTCGGTTTAGGACTGGGCGTATTCACCCCACCCTTCAGATTAAGCTGGAGTCAGCCAGAAGGGAAAGGTGTGACTCAGTGATTTGGTGACTCACATTGAAGTTGTGCTTGCCGTCTGGCACTCCGAGGGGAGGTGAGGCCTCTGTCCACGCCCTGCTCGTCACTGGCCACTCCTCAGCCACGGCCTCTTGTCCACTCAGGCTCTCAGACTGTGCTTAGTGTCCATGCCAAAGCATGGCTTGTGACATTTTATCTTCTGACATTTGATATTGTCCCTTGTGAAGGGGATAGGTATGATTTTGAAGAATTAGTTTCACCATTCCCAGTTGCCTTTTTGGAGTGGAAAGAATTGAAAGTACAGACCGTCTGATACTATTGAACACACGACTTACGCTCAGAAAGATTTGGCTTAATTCATGGCTTATTAGCTATGTGACCTCAGGCAAGCCACTTAACATCTCTGTGTCACAGGTCCCTGTGTATAAAATTAGAGGTTTGCACCAGATGGATTCTAAGTTCCCCTCTGGCTCTAAAGATCCTGACCCAAACCCAACAGGAGGTATGTTTTATTTTTATTTTTATCTATTTATTTAGTTTGAGATGGAGTTTTGCTCTTGTTGCCCAGGCTGGAGTGCAATGGCACGATCTCGGCTCGCTGCAACCTCTGCCTCCTGGGTTCAAGTGATTCTCCTGCCTCGGCCTCCTGAGTAGCTGGGACTACAGACACATGCCACCCGGCTAATTTTTGTATTTTTGGTAGAGATGGGGTTTTGCCATGTTGTCCAGCTGGTCTCGAACTCCTGACCTCAGGTGATCTGCCTGCCTCGGCCTCCCAAAGTGCTGGGATTACAGGCATGAGCCACCGCGCCTGGTCCCCATAGGAGATACATTTTAGACCAACAGAGTCCTGCCCATTCCTGCCTTAATGGAAGACTCAGTTTTGCAACCTTAAGAGTAAAGAACAGCACCTGTGCAGGAGACAAAAGCTGGGGAAGGAAGGGATTTTAGTCTTCACTCTTGAAGAACAGGAGGAACTTGTTAGAAAAGACGAGTTTTATACACTTTAATTTTTCTGGATTCCCAGGAACACTACATTTTTCACTGATCTTCGTACCTTCACTTTTTTTCACAGAATCAATAACCTTGTCCATCTCCCTCTATCAATCCCACATAGAAATCCACTCTTAAAAGCTCACACATGGAGCGATTTCTAACTTCATTTCCTATATACTAAGTCTCATCTTTCAAATACACACTCCTAAATCCCTTTGGTTCTTCTCTGGCCCCTCGACCCACATTGTAATGGTTGGAAGCCACATACAAGCCTATTTTCTCTCTTCCGTTCCTATGATAAGCCTCTCAACTACTCACTCGGTGATTAAAAGTGAGTTAAAATTTGGATCTAAGAATCAGCTAACATTGCTTGGACATGTATGCACTTCTACTTACACACGTTTTGCTATTTATTTGGCCTTGATTGACACCTGAATCATTTTGCTTCCCAGGGATCCCTGTCTTCCCTGCCCAAGTAGGGAATGCAACCACATTTATATGAGCTTTAGATGCCTCTACATAAATTTGGGTTTCTATATGGGATGCAGTGTTTGGAGAAATTAAAGGCCATCTCAGTTGTTGTCGTCGTTGTGGTTGTTTTTAATGTAAATCGTCCATAGAACCTTGAGAGCGATTTCAGACACTGTACAGTTTCACCAAGTCCTTACCAGTATTTGTGTCTGTGTGGGACACTGTGTCCCAGGAGCATTTGTTCTGAATGACTGGGATTTCTGAAAGCAGATGCTGTTGTAAAAATGTGGCTCAGGATAGCTCTACTTATTTATCCATGCTTTCATGCAAAACAAATAATTCAGTTAAAGACAGCATGCTTTGGGCTTCTGATTAGATCACAGAAGTATAAATATCACAGGACTTTTATGCGTTTGCATGATGTGAACCAGCAAAGTTCTTTCCTCTGACCCTTCATTTTTAACGTAAGCCTGTTTAGAGAGGCACATTATTTCTCGCCACTGTTCTTGCTCAATATACTGCTCTCTGGTTTGCATTATTTGAATAAGTAGGAGGTTTACAGATCAAATAAACATAAAAATAAAAAACCCACCAACCTTCGACAATTCTGCTCTTCATCGTTGATGGCAAAGAATGCTTGTTTTCAGCTGGGCTTCAGGGCTGTGTAGTGTGGAGGAATTTTTCGGACGGTATAAACTCAGCCCACCAGCTTCCCTTTCCAGGATTCAGACCACTTCACAGTCTAGCAAGCTCTTCTTTAATAATGGAAGTGTGAGACTCCCAGGTCGGATTTAAGCATTTAAAAAATATAATGGTTTACATACTGTGCAGTGATTTGTAAAATGTGAATGCCTACAAAAGCCGTGGTTACCCAGCATAACATTATCTTATTTTTAGTTACACAACCAGTAAAACAGCTGGAGGTCTAAAATCATGGCCTAGCACTAAATGCACTACTACATTTTATCCACGCAGTAAGGGCCTGTCCTTTTTCTAGACGATAGGAGAAAGTGGAGTGATTACTGGCAAATTAACACTTCCAATTTTAGTAGGGAAGCAAGGCCTACATAAAAGCATCGGAATTAGAATCTATGCCAGTTAGATATTGTACCACATATAATATGCGCCAAGATCACACTAATATACTACTGCATTTTATAATCAAATGAACCTTTATTCATTAGTCAAGAGATAATATCTGCTCGAGTTGACTAAGAAGTAACCAGCAAAATATTTTACTTTATAGCTTCTTAACATAGTTAATAGAATCATATTGGCAATAGTAGCAAAACATAATTGCCACTTAGCCGTGCTTGTTTTTGTTTTTTTGCTGTGAGAGCATAAAGTAGTGTGATAACACCCCATTCCCTTTATCTATAAAACCAATCTTTCCAGCTTGGTCAGTAATTTTCATATAGCAGACCCAGAAAATATGAAAATATGCAGTTGCTGATATTGACTTATATGACCACAAAGATGGCAATTTCCTATAATCTGATTTAGAGTGTTTCCCCAGAAAACATACACACAAAAACACAAGCATACACATGTTTGTAGTTGATACATTTATTTGTTATAAGAATTGTGAATTTTGAAATTAAATATTCCTGATTTTTTTCCAGTAATATTTCCTGGGTGGTTGTGTCTGGGAGTTGCATGCTCCATCTGCCGCACTCTTAAGCCAGATGATCGTACAATAAATACAAACAAAACATGTTTTTATTTGTTATAGAAAAATGAGAATGAAAGCATTTTTGCTACATTTATTGATCTGAATCAAAACATACTAAAACAGCCTCTGGACAGGACCTACGGACTCTTCATGCCTACAAACAGATTCTCCCATCCAATACCTCTTAGAAGGTATTGCTTCCGTTCAGCCATTTGCTGAATGCCTTGGCCCTTGTCATCACACAGAGTGGCTTCACCTCTGGAATCTTAAATTCAATTATCCTGTTTAACCACAACCTTTTATCATGGCAACTCAGCCACCTACCTTCTTGCGTGTCTCATCTTCTTTGAGACATTCAGTGCCTCGTCCACACTGCTTGTATTTTCCCCATCGTTTTTACTACTGTAAATAATATCATTTAAAAATTTTAATTTCTACTTATTTGTTTCTGGTGCATAGAAATGCAATTAGCTTTTTTAGTTGTTTTGTTTTAGTAACATTGCTGAGCACAAATGCCAAACATTTACTATAGGTTCTTTGGGGTTTAGAATGAAGAACACTAGTGATATTTTTTCTATTCATACTCCTTTTGAAGCTTTTCTTGTTTTACTCTCCTATCATACTGGGTAGGCCTTCCAGTACATTGTGAATAGGATGGTCATGTATGTCACTTTTTTCTAATTTTAAAGCCAGTGCAAGCTGGGCATGGTGGTGCACAAGTAGAATCCCAGCACTTTGGGAGGCTGAGGCAAGAGGATCACTTGAGGCCAGGAGGTCAAGACCAATCTTGGCAACATAGGGAGACCTTGTCTCTACAAAAAATAAAAAAATTAGCTGAGTGTGGTGGCATGTGCCTGTAGCCCTGGTTTCTTTGAAGGCTGAAACACAAGGATGCCTTGAGCCTAGGAGTTAGAGGTTACAGTGAGCTATGATTGTACCACTGTTAAATATAGTGTTTGCATTAGTTTGTTTAAATTCTCATTATGAGGTTAAGATGTTCCTGTCAATTTTTAGTTTGCAAAACGTGTTTTTTTAATGCTCTATTCCCCTTGCACGTATTAAGATAATCAAATGGTTTTCTCTTTTAACCAAAGTGGTGAATTAATCGATTTTCTAACAATAAACCGATCAATTTTCTAACAATAAACCAATTTGGTCTGTATGTATTAACTTTTAAAAACACATTTGTTTTCTTAATATCTTGTTTAGGTATTACATCTGTGTTAACATGTGAAATTTGCTTGTAATATCCCTTTTTTATACAGTTGCTATATATAGGGTCCTATATATATTATCAAACATCATAAAATAAGTTGAAGAGTATTCCCACTTTTTTCTGGAAAATTGGATAACATTGGATTGATAAGTTCTTTAAAAGTTTGCTGAACTTGCCATAAAAGTCTAGGCCTGCTGCCTTTGTGAGAAATTTGGATTACATTAATAGTCATAGAACTAATTTGGCATTCTGGTTCTTTCTGAGTCAGTTTTGGTAAGTTAAATTTCTTTCTGTGAATTTCTCCATTTTGTATAATTTTTGAAAATTTATTGGTTTCTTATTCATAATGTTTTATTATCTTTTTAGATCTTTATAGCATCTGTGGTTATGCCTTTGTATTCATCCCTAATAATGTTTCTTTATATCTTCTTTCTTTTCTCTGGATTAATCTTGCAAGAGGTTGTCAATTTAACTAGTTTTTCCTAAGAACTAAATTTTGGCTTTGTTGATATTTATTGTATGTTTGTTTTCTGTTTTATTAATTTGTTTTTCTTTATTTTTGCCCACTTTCTGCTTTCTTAAATTTAACTTTCTTGCCTTTTATCTAACTTCTGAAGCTGGATGTTTTGTGCATTTTCAACCGTTTCTTTTCTAATATAAGCACCTAAAACAAAAAACACTTCTGTTAGTAACATTTCAGTTCAATATGTGTATTTTCAGTATGTTTTCATTTTGACTCTCTTCTAATTTCTGTTTTTTTTTTTTACTCATAAGTTATTGGAAAGCATGACTTAAATTTCCAAATGATTTTTTAAAAATCTAGTTTTCTTTTTGTTATTGATTTTTAACCTAATTTTATTGTTGTGAAAGAATTTGCTCATATGATATGAATTCTTTGAAATATGTTGAGACTTGTTTCATGGTGTAGCATATGGCCTATTCAAAAATATGCTGGGTATTTGAAAATGAATATATATTCTTCAATTGTTGGGTAATATATAAATCCAAACTTGTTAATTGAGCTGTTAAAATGTCCTGTCTTTTTATTTTTCATTGTTTTTGTTTGCTTGATTTAACTATAATTGATAAGGTTGCATTAAAATATTCTACAAAGATGGTTGATTTGTAAATTGTCCTTATAATTTAGTTAATATTTTTTCTACTCTAATGCTAACCATATTTTTAGGATTTATTATTAAGTATGTAAACGTTTAGAACTATTACAGCTTTTTTTGTGGATTGAAGGTTTTGTTAATATAGAGTGACCATGTTATCTTTACGAATACTTTTTTCGTAAAGTTTTTTGTTGTTGTTCAGTGGTAGTATAGCCTAGCCACTGTATCCTTCTGTTGGCTAGTGTTTTCCTGGTATATTTCCCAACCTTTTACTTTCAACCTTTCATGTCCTTGTGCTTTAAGCATGTCTTTCTTTTTGTTTTTTGAGATGGAGTCCTGCTCTGTCACCCAGGCTGGAGTACAATGGCGTGATCTGGGCTCCTCTGCCTCCCAGGTTCAAGCAATTATCTTGCCTCAGCCTCCCAAGTAGCTGGGATTACAGACTCCAGCCACCACTCCCAGCTAATTTTTGTATTTTTAGTAGAGGTGGGGTTTCACCACGTTGGTCAGGCTGATCTCGAACTCCTGACCTCAGGTGACCTGCCCGCCTCAGCCTCCCAAAGTGCTGGGATTACAGGCATGAGCCACTGCTCCCAGCCGAGTATGTCTCTTTTTTTTTTTTTAATTTAGTTTCAATAGTTTTTGGGGAACAGGTGGTTTTTGGTTACATGGATAAATTCTTTAGTGGTGGTTTCTAAGATTTTGGCGCACCCGTCACTTGAGCAGTGTACACTGCAGCCAATATGTAGTCTTTTATCTCACATTCCCCCACTACCCTTCCCCCTGAATTCCCAAAGTCCATTACATCATTCTTACGCCTTTGAATCCTCATAGCTTAGCTCCTGCTTATAAGTGAGAACATACGATGTTTGGTTTTCCATTCTTGAGTTACTCCACTTAGAATAATGTTCACCTGTATCAAGGTTGCCGTGAATGCCATTATTTCATTTCACTTTATGGCCGAGTAGTATTCCATGGTGTATATATACTACGTGTTCTTTATTTACTCGTTGCTTGATGGGCATTTAAGTTGGTTCCATATTTTTGCAGTTGTGAATTGTGCTGCTATAAACATACGTGTGCGTGTATCTTTTTCATATAATGACTTCTTTGCCTTTGGGTAGATGTCCAGTACTGGGATTACTAGTTTGAATGCTAGCTCTACTTTTAGTTCCGTAAGGAATATTCATACTGTTTTCCGTAGTGGCTGTACTAGCTTACATTACCACCAGCAGTGTACAACTATTCCCTTTTCACCACATCCACACCAACATCTATAATTTTTTGACTTTTAAATTATGGCCATTCTTGCATTGTGGTTTTAATTTGCATTCCTCTGTGGTTTAATTCGCATATTTTCATATGTTTGTTGGCTGTTTGTATATCTTCTTTTGAGAATTTTCTATTTATGCCCTTTGCCTACTTTTTGATGGGATTATTTGTTTTTATCTTGCTGATTTGTTTGAGTTCCTTGTAGATTCTGGATATTAGTCCTTTTTTGGATGTACAGTTTGCAAGTATTTTCTCTCCCACTCCATGAGTTGTCTGTTTAACTGCTGATTTTTTTTTTGCTGTGCAGAAGCTTTTAGTTTAATCAGGTTCCATTTATTTATTTTTGTTGCATTTGCTTTTGGGTTCTGGGTCATGAATTCTTTGCATAAATCCATGCCTAGAAGAGTTTTTCTGATGTTATCGTCTAATAGAATTTTTGTGGTTTCAGGTCTTAGATTTAAGTCTTTGATCCGTCTTGAGTTGATTCTTATATAAAGTGAAAGATGAGTTAAGAATTTCTCTTATGAACAGCTAATAGCTATGCTTATATTTTTTACTCAGGCTATCAAACTTCAGATGCGTTTGGATTTATTTCTGCTATTTTGTGTTCTCAAATATGCCATATGGCTCCACTTTTCTTTTTTCATGTCTTGCCTTCTTTTTGATTGATTTTTCTCACTCTATTAATTTTCACTGTACTAGTTTGAAAGTAATAAATTATACTTTTTGTCTGAGTTACCCGGGATGTTTAGCACGCCTACTTAATAAATCAATTAGTGTTTTTACCCTTCTCGCAGATAGTGCAAACAATCTGCCTACCCTGTTTCTACTCAAGTGCTATTTTAATTCTTCCTATATTTTTTGATACTACAAATTAGATACTTCATTCTTTTTGTTTTATACATTCAATGTTTGTTTTAGATTTCATTAAATGTTAACAATTTTTTTGCTTGACATTACTTATGTGTCTTATCTTTACTCTGGGATTTTCTTTTTTCCTACTGATATTCTTCTGTAGTGTTTTGATTAATTGCCTTTAATAAGGACTTGATTGTAAAATTTCTTTTTTTTTTTTTGGTTTGTCTAAACAATGTTTCTATTTGGCTTCACTCTAAATATAATCTACATAGGCTATACAATTTTAGGTTGGCAGTCTTTTTTTTTTTTTCTTAGCACTTTGAAGACACTAGTCCACTGTCTTTTGGTTTCCATTGTATCCTGTCTGTGTAATAATTGTTCTTTTTAATGTACATAGGTCTTTTCTTTCTCTGATTCCAAGATCTCGTTTCCAATTGCTATTCTGTAGTTTTACTATAATGGTCTAGATGCAGACTCCTTTGTATTTATCCCGCTTAGAAAGCATTTTAATTTCTGGATCTGAGTCTTGTCCAACAAAGCTGAAAAATTTTCAGACATTTTGTCTCCAACTATTGTTTTCCCCAACTCCCCATTCTTTTATGATTTTGTAGAGCTTTTATTGTGTGTCAGGTGCTCTCGAGCACCTATTCCTTGTCTTTTCTCTCTACAATCTAGTTGTCTTTCTGTGCTGCATCTCGGTATAATTTTAACTTTAAAATTATATATGAATCCTGCTTTCAGATGTGTCTAATCTTCTATTTAATCCATTTCTTGTGTTTTAAAACTTCAATTACTATAATTTTTTATCTCTGTTAGTTCTATTTAGTGTTTTTTCAAAACTGCTTGGATATTTTTATTGTCTTTTTTCCCCTCTTACTCATGATTTCAATGCCCGTTTTTATTTCTTTAAACATATAATGAAACATTTGCAAACCACAACACCTTTCTTTAACCATATAGATTTTCAAAATATACCTACTGAAGTCTATGCAGGTCTGATTCTACTGTCTGTTATTCCTGCTGACTCTTGCTCATGGTGCCTTGTTTTCTCATGTTCTTAAGGATATTCAAATGTGAAGTCAAGTTTAACGGAAATTTACGTACGAAATTCTTTGCAACCTGGCTGAAGTAGCATTCTTCAAGAGAAATTTTCTTCTGTCAGGAATCTGGGGGTCATTACCAACCTGAGAACCTTTTATTTATTTTTAGAGATGCGACTCACTCTGTTGCCCAGATTGGAGTGCAGTGGTAGGATCATAGCTCACTACAGCCTCAAACTCCTGGACTCCAGTGATCCTCCTGCCTCGGTCTCCATAGTAGTTGTGACTACAGGTGTGCACCACCACACCTGGCTAATTAAAAAAATGTAGAAACTGGGTCTTGCTGTATTGCCCAGGCTGGTCTGAAACTCCTGGGCTCAATGATCCTTCCACCTTGGCCTTCCAAAATGGTGGGATTACAGGTGTGAGCTACTGCACCCTGCTCCATGACTCTTTCAAAAGAAATTCTTGGCTTGAGTATTCTTTGAACCACCATTTTTAATGAAAGGGTCTCCTATCAGTAACCTCCTTAGTAAGGTCCTGTGTTTTATCTGTTTTTCATCACACTTCTTATGACTGTCCAAATGAAAGCTCATGGTCATTAAAGAGCACAAGATGCTCTAAGGACAGCAGTATCAATGAATATTCTAGGTGGCTATTAATTTCCTTCTGATATTTTCAGGGATATCCCCACTTCTGGTTTTACCCTATCTCAAACAAAGCCTCTTTATTCCTTCTCATCTTCTAGACCTTTTATCTTTGGAATACCCTCACTATTGATCAAGTCCTCAAGATCATTGCGGAGGTATTCATTCAGCATGATGTTTTAAGCCCTGGAAAGATATCCTTTATTTCTCCTGACTGTATCATGATCTTAGTTATTTTTCATTTCTTACATATTTTACATACAGACTTTTCCTTCCTTCCTTCCTTCCTCCTTCCTTCCTTCCTTCTTCTCTCTCCCTCCCTCCATGTCTCTCTCTTTCTTTCTTTCATTCTTTCTTTCTTTCTTCTTTCTTTCTTTCTCCTTTCTTTCTTTCTCCCTCCCTCCCTTCTTCCCTCCCTCCCTTCCTTCCTTTCTCTTTCTCTCTCTTCCTTCCTCTCTCTCTTTCTCTCTTTTTTCTCTTTCTTTCTTTCTCCCTCCCTTCTTCCCTCCCTTCCTTCCTTCCTTCCTTCCTTCCTTCCTTCCTTCCTTCCTTCCTTTCTCTTTCTCTCTCTCTCTCTTCCTTCCTTCCTCTCTCTCTTTCTTTTCTTTTCTTTTCTTTCTTTCTTTCTTTCTTTCTTTCTTTCTTTCTTTCTTTCTTTCTTTCTCTCTCTCCCTCTCTCTCTCTCCTTCTTTCTTCCTTTCTTTCTCTTTCTCTCTTTCTTTCTCTCCTTCCTTTTGTTTTTTTTGACAGAGTCTTGCTCTATCACCCAGGCTGGAGTATAGTGGCATGATCATAGCTTAGAATTCTTAGAATTCTTTTTTATCTATGCTCATTCCCTTGATGACCTTGTCTAAATGCCTAAGTCCAAACCCATTAATGCATAGATTATTCTCCATCTACGTCTTCAACCCAGGCCTATGCTGAGCTCCTTACCTGACTTTTCTACTTGGATGTCGAACAGCTCACAGTGTCTGGTGTTTGCCCCCTGCCTCAAATTGATTTCTTCTTCAGTTTTCCTCCTTTTAGCTAACAGCAACTGCATCCTTCTAGTTCTTCTAATTCAGAGTTATCTTGGACTCCTTTTTTTCCCCACCCCACATTTAATCCATAAATAAATCTCACTAGTTTTATCTTCATACTACATCCAGAATCTGACCATTTCTTTTCCCCTCCATGGCAACCAGTCATATCCATGCTAATATCAACTCTCACCTGATTTACTGCAACTGTCCTAAATGCTCCACCTGTCTCTGCCATTGGCCCCTTTAGTCTATTCCCACTCCAGCGGCCGTGGTGGTGCTATTAGGATGTCATTCAGATAATGTCATCCCTCTGCCTACAGCCCCCCAGAGTAAAAGCCAAAGTCTTTGTAATGGTCTTAAGGTCCTACAGTCTGGTTTCCATCACTTTCTGACTTCACTTCCTTTTACTGTCTCCCCTGTATTCTTTGTGCTCCACTGGTCTCCTTGCCCTTCCTTGAACACACAAGACATGCATCCCCTTCAAGACCTTTGCACTTAATGTCCGCTCCACCAGGAGCATTTTCCCCAGATCTCTGCAGAGCTCATTTCCTCATCTCCTTCAGGTGTTTGCTCAAATGTCACCATCTTCGTGAGCTCTGATCAGACCACTGCATTTAATATTATTACCTCTCCCTCTGCATTCCCTGTTCCCCTCCTTAATTAATCACTCTCCATAGCACTTATCTTCTAACATATTCATTTTGTTGAGTATTTGGCACTCTTATTAGCTTCCTTAGGTAGGACAATTTTTTCTCTCTTGTTCACTGATGGATTCTCAGAACCTAAAACAGTGCTTGGCACATACCGAGCATTCAATACATAGCTATTGAGTGGATGAATGAATAAGTGGAATAATTAGCCTGATGACAAAAATGGACAAATTGAGAACATGGAACAGAAAGTGATCATTAAAGGGTTCAAATATTGCTTTCTTTCCATGGAAGAAGGGGAAGAATGAAAAAGAAGAAAGTCATGAGTGATTTTGAAAATTCCCTAAAAATGAAGCTATTTATTAAAAAAAATTATCAGGTGCTCACTGTTGATCAAGTCCTCAAGATCATTGTGGAGGTATCCATTCATCTTGATGCTTTAAGCCCTAGAAAGGTATCCTTTGTTCCTCCTGACTGTATCATGATCTTAGTTATTTTTCATTTATTATATGTTTTACATACCAACGTTCTGTTTCTTTCTTTTTTCTTTTCTTTTTTTTTTGAGACAGGGTCTTGCTCTAATCACCCAGGCTGGAGTGTAGTGGCATGATCATAGCTCACTGCAGCCTTGACTTCCTAAACTCAAATGATCCTCCCGCCTCAGCCTCCTAAAATGTTGAGATTACAGGCATGAGCCACGGTGCCTGGCTCAAATGTTCTATGTTTACTTTGTTTTATTTCTGGTGCTCAGATCAAAATCATTTCATGTTAACAAAGATTTGATCATTATAAGAAAAATGTAATTACTGTGAGATGTCTATATGCTTGCTTCAATTTTATAGAGCCTCTTTCATAAGCGACCCTGAGATTGACTACCAGCAATAATCTACCCTGGCTCGTCAGGATATTCAGATTTTTTTAAACATTCCTTGTCATGTAACAATTGTGGATTATTTTCATATTTTCCTGTTACCACAATGTAGCATAAATATCATTTTCACTGTCCACAAACTTGAGTGCACAAAAAACATGACTTTAAAAACATAAGAAAAGTTACGCCATTTCATTTCTAACTTAAGCCCTTATTCCACTGGCGACAGGCACTAAAACTTAGTCAATGAGGGATAACTTCTCCCTGGGGCTGTATCTGAGACATAGAGGGGAGCTTCATGCTGTCAGTGAATTGGAGGGGAGGGGCATCTGGTCTTCTGTCTTCACCGTCTATTCATCCAGTGTTCCTTGAGCCATTTATGGTCACACCATTGTCTCTGGTTGTGGTCCACAAACTCCAAGTCCAACTCATTTTGATCCTGCGGCCCCTCCTGGTTCCCTGGTTTTCTCAGCCCTTTTGCTCCCTCATGGGAAGCGGGAGGGTGTAAGACTGTGTGCTGCTTTCCCACTCCTCTCCAGGGCAGAGACTCAGGGACCTGCCTTAGACCGCCTGCCATTTCACTTCTTTAGTCGCCACTTCAAACTGGCTAAGATGACTTCTTAAAGTTTCTCAATGTCCTAGGCTTCCTTGAGGAATTCCAGTCTCCCCTGATCTCAGATTCCTATCTGGAATTTCTACCAGTTCCCTTCCCTCCAGAGCCCATCTTGGCTGTGGACATAGGGCAGGGTCTGGCGAACTCTCTTGCAGACCCACATCATCATCTGACTTGACTGTTTTCCTTTCCTAATTGTTTACCCTAGCTGATGGAGCTACAATTTAATTTTCAGCGATACTCTTTCCAATCTATTGTTTATGTCATAAACTTTGTGTGTTATCAATAGGCTCAGTCTATTGAAACTCAAAAACCCAGTTCTTAAAATTGCATCTTTGGTATGCATTCCTATCATTTGTGTAGGAGTCTCACCGGTCAATTTTGAAACTCAAACCTGAGTATGATTGGGTTCTTTCTCTTTGCATTTTGATAATCCTAACAATCCAGGAGGTAGTGGGTGTTCTGATTTGATGAATGTTCATGAATGTGGATAGAGAAGCTCAAAGGCTATTGGTGAAAAGGAAGTATGGGAAAGAAGTCCTTCCCAAATCACAGTGACTTAAAAATAATTATCCATAAGACTCCAAACATCTGTACTAAAAAAATTCTCACAAAAACATTTTGCATTTTCACCGTGCTCTCTAAGGGGCAATTTGTTTCTTCAGCTGCTGCCTCTCTTTGCATGGTCTGAAAATAATATTGATTTATGATTATTATTTGTTGTTTATTTTTTGCAGTTTGTGAAATAACCACAGAAACATTTTTCCTTTTCATCTGTGATTTTTTTTAATATCAAAGGGGGTATGAATATCATCTCAATCAAAGGGGGTATGAATATCATCTCAATCTTTGTCAAGAAAAATGTAGAAGTATCATAAGTAGATAAAAACCATAATAGGTAATCAACTATGTATTAAAAAAATTGACTAAGTTTAAAAAAAAAACAACTTTGGGCCCCCCCAAAGCAGAAAAAAAGTGATACAGAGGTAAGCATATATTTCTATTGCTATTTCTTTTGGAGCAGATGACTTGATTTTCTGCTTACTGGTCATGAAACTACTAAATATGCAACTTCCCAGGCTGAAAGAAAAGAAGACTAAGTGCCCTTTTTGTATCGTGCTCTGGATCTCTGATGACAGCCAAGAGAGTCACAGTGAAAGAGTCACGCTTAACTCCTTGTGGTTCCATTAAGCTGTCTATTGGCTCAGAACCTCAGACTTGCCTGAGAACATATGAGTTCTGGGGAACGCCATGGCTAATCAGCCCTCAATAATCCTCTGGAAGCTCAAAAACCCTCTTCACTCTAGGCTCCCTTTAGCACCCCACTTTCCAGATTTGCTGCCCGAGAAGAATAGACGGAAACTATCATAGCACATGGGTTTTTGAGAGTAAAGGGCAGGGTGGAGGCGGGGTGGAGGCTGGGGATACAGAATAGAAAGCTGTTCATTCCATCTTTCATGTATGTACTTGCTCCAGAGATTTTAACACTTGTTAGGTCAAACCCATTTCTCCTTCAATGGGATGGATTTGAATGCTTCCCCAACACTATTGTATGAGAAACAACAATCAACATAGCAATAATTCTCAAAAGTCAGTGATTTAGCAGTAAAAGTGCATATTTAACTTTACTTTATTTTATTTTTTATTTAAATAATGGTTAGATGCCACGAAGTAGGTGGCAATGCCTTAACTAAATGCTTGTTGTCAGGCCGGAGGACCTCTTCCATCCTTGTCAAATGGAATGCCAACCTTCTCTCCTTTCATACAACACTGAAGTCAATTTTAAATTTTTCTTTAGAGAAATCAGTTCTTTGGGATTCTCCAATCACTACCCTTTGTTCATGCCCAAAGCCTGCTCTTGTATTCTGATAGTATGAATAAGACCAGACATATTTTCCTCATTACAACAAAAAAGTTGGGACGAGCATTGCTTTGGTTTAAATACTTTCAGAAACTGTGCAAATACTGGAGGAACAATTGATAGTAACAGTGAAAGCAAATAAAACTTGGTTTAAATATAGTTATCCCTTTCTTCCCGTCTTCCTTTCTCTAATAATAGAGCATTTATTAGATGAAACAAAGTAGGATCTGGTGTTTCCAGGGTGGGTAACACACACAAGTCGAATCTCCAGTTTCAATATATAAATGTGTGGTCTCGCTGTAATCTTTATGAAGGCCTCAGCAGCTCAAGATAAGAGTTTACGTTTCAGAATCCGTGAAAACAAACTTAAAAATAAGAAAAAGATGCCAAAGTAAATGCAAATGCAAGCTGCCTCTAGTTTCTCGTCTGGAAGTTATATATTTGGTATTATAAGAAGACCAAAAAAGACACCTGAAGGGGGCTTATCCTCCACGCATAGAGACATGTTTATGACCCCACCGGAGTTGCTCCATCCCAGCTGTCTGCAGTGTGGTCTGGACATCTGTTTTTAACAGTTTCCAGGCGTGCCAGTGAGAACATTATCACGAATGGGTTGCATATGATTTGCACAAGGAGTGGAGGTTGTGTGGGAAACAGACAGCTAATAGAGGTTCAATAGTTTGGATAGTTCTTAATTTTCATGAACAACTCCTGGAGTGTGATGCTGAGCTCGATATAATTCAACTGCATGGTGCTTTGTTAAAAGGGGTACCTTGTAAAAACTTTCCATTCTATATTTGTTACACAGAGAACACCTATTTTAAAGTCCTTTTGTTTCTTGACAAAGCAAGATTACCAGCTGTGGGGTAGATAGGTAGAAAAGGGTGTCATCCCTCTCATGTCATTTACCCATGTGCTTGTCAGCTGACCCTCTTAATACCACCACCAGCACCCGAAAACAGGCCCTTCTTCAGGTAAAAAGGCGAACAGATCCAGAAGGGTATATAGGAGGGAAATGGCATTGAGACGGGCTCTGCTGACTGTGCAGGCTGACTATGCTTAGCTCTGTTCCAGGCATGGCCAGGGCACGCGGCCTTTCAGGACACCCCACAGACTCTGCTATTGGTCATTTTCTTAGTGGGCAAGAAAGCATCAGGGCCATTAGAACCAGAGCCTATTGAATGCCAAGCCTGATTTTTTTTGTTTTTGAACTCAAATTTAGTTCTAGGTTAGAAGCAAATGCAGGAGGAAAGAGAAGCAAATCCATTAGAAAGGGGAGAGAGTCAAGAATTATTTTGGAATAGCGCTGTGCATTATCCATTCACCTGTATTCTTCCTATCATTCTTATCATCTGTGTTTACAGTAAAGATTTTCTAAGTTGTCATTTTATCAAGTATCCTAAAGAGTAGAGTTCCCCAACCCCTGGGCCAGAGACCAGTACCAGTCCACGGCCTGTTAGGAACCGGGCTACACAGCAGGAGGCACGCAAGTGAGTGGAGCTTCATCTGTGTTTACAGCCACTTCCCATTGCTCGCATTCCCGCCTGAGCTCTGCCTCCTGTCAGATCAGCAGCAGCATTAGATTCTCATAGGAGCATCAACCCTATTGTGAACTGCGCATGTGAGGGATCTAGGGTGCGTGCTCCTTATAAGAATCTAACACTTGATGATCTGTCACTGTCTCCCATCACCCCCAGATGGAACCACCTAGTTGTAGGAAAACAAGCTCAGGGCTCCCACTGATTCTATATTATGGTGAGTTGTATAATTATACAATTATTTCATTATATATTATACTGTAAATAAAGTATACAATAAATGTATAAATAAAGTGCACAATAAATAAAGTGCACACTAAATATAATGCACTTGAACCATCCCAAAACCATTCCCCCACAACCCCGTTTGTAGAAAAATCGTCTTCCATGAAACCAGTCCCCTGGTGCCAAAAAGGTTGGGGATCACTGCTCAACAGGACAAGAGAAAAATAAAAATTTGGCATCTATAGTTTTATCTCTATTGATTCCTTAAAACTGTATCAACAAATGTATTATTTTTCAATTAGTTATTCATTCACATGGTATCAGATTCAAAATTATAAAAATATGTACATAGAAAAGTATTTTTTCTTGCCCCATCTGTTAGGCAACTCATTCTTTCTTGGGGTCACTAGTGACTTTATCCCTTCAGAAATATTCTTTATAACTCACATTTTAGACATGAATATTTTTCCTGGCAAAATGAAGAAATACCAAGACCATTTTTGAGTTCTAATCTGTTATTGCAACATTCAATAACGTTACGTAAGTATGTTTCAAAAACCAAGTTACATGCTCAATAAGCTTATAGGGACCACAAGAGAAGTCCATGGTATAGTTTCTGGCCTCAAGGAATTTAAGATTCTGACAACCAGAGAGATCATATGCATAACGTAAATATATTTTATTGAACTGAGCACAGTGCATTGTAATTTCCTTCTCTTTGATGAGGATTGCCTTGACAATAGACTCTTTCACACTTATCTTTCTATACATGGGTCCTTGCATGGTGCCTGGCCCAAAATAGGCAGTCTAAATAAACGATTGTTGAATGAAGGCATGGATGAATGAAAGAATGAATGGAGAGTGGATCGAGAAGTCAAGACAATGCTTGAGAGAAAGAAAATCCTACTAATGGCCTGCAATGGCTGGCGACAGTGAAACAGACAGTAGCCAAACATTGGAATTCTGAGAGTCTCCCTCAGGACAAAGAGAGGGGTGAGGTTCCATGGAAAAGGTGGAGAGAGGAAAGAGGAGACGGAGGGAGTGCAAAAACCATTCTAGGTGCGGTGAGCTGGGTGAACAGGAAAAGCAAAGTTATGGCGGCAGAAATGCACAGTTCGCTAACCAAGACCAGAGAGGACATTGACTTGATGCAAGCATCATTTTTCTTTTGAGATTTGGTGAAAATTTGGAGAGGCATGATGTAACTGAATTGTGATGAGCCCTGAATGTCAGCAGAGGGATTTGAGCTTTATTCCAAAGGCATTAGAAAGTGATTCAAAGCTTTTGAGCTGGTGAATGCTTAGGAAGAGTAATCTGATAAACCAGAAGCTAGGAGACTGGCTTGATAGGTATTGTGATATTGGCGGCATTGGATGATAAATTTTAGGAAAGGGTGTAGTTCTGGGAATGGGAAAGAGAAATTGATCTTAAAATATTTCCGGGGGATGTACCAAGGGCATTTGATAGTTCATGGGACAATAGAGGAGAAAAAAAAGGGACAGTTTTTGTTTAACCTCAGTTATCTAGAATGCCACTAATCCAGTGCACTCACATTTACTGAACACCTACTGTGTTCTAGGCCCTACCCATTTCGTAGAGCAGATCCCTCAGATATACAACTGGACCTCATCAAGAACTTAATCAATACAAACGTCCTCATTGGGATATTAGCTAACTATAAGGTTTTCTGGATATTGATCACATTTATTGACATGTTCTACTTATTTGACTTTTTCAAAGGGGGAAAGAAGAGCTGTAAAATGCTCTTGAAATCAGGTTTGATGGCAATTAGAATCATCCATCTGCAAGGAGGCCCCTTTTGTTGTCCATCTTTCTCTCCTCCTCCTTTGGTTCTCACAGGTTCACAGTCATCCCAACCCCATGATTTTTTCAGTTCCTGGCTGGGGCTCTCTGGACTTGTTTGCTCATAAATCCTGTGCTCTTTTAGAACTTGTGGTTTGTGAAAGATTGATAACTGGTGTCAGGTCCCCTCCCTCCCCAGCCCACCCTCTATAGTCGTTCCATAGTGGTATATAATAGTGACACTTCAGAAGGCACAGAAAGAACTGGGAGGATTTACTTGTTAACAAAGAAATTATTGCTGCCGAGTGCAAATGCCATTCCAAGCCTGGGGAATACGCCGCTTGGCATTTGCTCAGGGTTCTTCATAATCTGCTTCAGTCAGTTTTGGTTTTATGAATTTTTTGCTTTTTGGGGTCTAAAAACCAGTTTGGGATGCATTCCTCTTTCCAAGCCTCCCTTATTCCATCTTAAAGCACACACATGCACACACACAAACACACACCCCGTTACTATGTGCCTTTAGCACATGGTTGTCCATAACAAAAAGTGGAAATTGCCCCAGAACGTGACATGACTTAAAAAACAGTAAAAAAATTTGGATAAGGCTGAACAAAAGCAAGAAAGAAGAAAGGGAGAAGAAACACTCCCCCTTAATCAAATCCTTCATTTCCCCTAGAGCAAGCAGTTCTTAATTATATTGAATGAACAGACACAACGGTGTGCCACAAGCTGCTCCAAACAGCTGTGGGAAGGCTCCATTTTCGGGCAAACGTGGCCGGGGAGGAAGACTCCACCGGCCAGTCTGCACATTTAGATCAGGACTATTTCTGAGGTCTGTTCCTGGGCCTGTTTGGGAGGAAAACCAAGGCTCATTTCCCTCCAGCTGTGTTTTTCTGTTGATGTTCTTTTGCAATTAAAGATTTCAACCAGGCTTTCAGTGGGTTCTTCCAGATCTGTCATCTACTCTACTTTACTAATAGTCGACTGTGGATGGATTGGCATTTCCGTGAGTTCACTCTTTGGTCCAGAAACCTGCTGAACTTGTCTCCAGCTGCAGAACAAGAGTTTTCTTCTCTTAACCTGTCACTTAACTACAGGTTTGTGAACAGAAAAGAGGACAAGCCCACTCCATCGTCTTTCCCTGGTCACCCACTCCCAATTCCAGTTCCCACTCCAATTATAGCTGCTTATTTTCTTAGCTTTATGTGTCTGGTTTTTATGTTAGAAAAATACGAGTGCATGCAAAAAGAGGACAACTATTTAAAAATAAATGTTACTGCCTGTTTACAAGATACTTGTCATCGAGAAGACTGCTTGTTCTTCTTTTCCTATTGTATTTCTTTATCTCTATTTATCATATGTAACAACAGCCAAATTGTAGTATGGAAAGAAGCACATTCTGTAATTTGGGTTTATTAAATTTCCTATCATCTTCCTTTTATGTTTCTTTCAACAGACATTTTATCATCCCAGGGGATCTGAAACATTTTCCCATGTAAATAGGCATCTAAACCACCAAGTTTTCCATTCTTGTTTCTTCTCATGTAGGTTTATTGATTGTTTTCCCTTTATAAAATTGTAAATAAAATAAACTACTAGTTAAACTTTAAGTCACTGAATCAATTCTATTCATTAGCTGATAAACTTCTAATATATTTACAGCATTAGAACTTTCTTTTTGGTCTCATAACGCTTTTGACATCGGGCCATATGCTTTGTTAATGATGGTTTTTGTTTGGGTTTGTTTCTGATAGAATTTTCACTAGTAAATCCATGTCTAGTAATTGTCTTTAAAATGCTCTTTAGCACACTGAATTTCTCTTGTTATTTCTATTGGCTTAACAGGTAGTCAAAGATGTTTTCATTTGTTGCCGTATTAAAGACCCATTACAAATTAATAATGAGAGTAGCAACAAATTTCCCCCTAATATTTTCTCAATCTTCCACTGATTTAACACTATTCCTCACATATACCAATTCCATTAAAAAGCTCTTCCACTCCAAAGTAAACAATATTCTATTAATAGCAAGGATGTTAGGGCTGTGGCTTGTGGCCTTAGGGTTCCATTATATTATTCAATCTCTCTGTGCCTCATCCTGTATTAGTGAGGGGACATTGGGCAAGATACTGTAACCCTTTCTTTGCTGCCTTTGACAATGGGGAAGAGGGTTATACATAGAGATGCAAGATGGAGATGATGTAAGATGAAGACACGAAGTGATGGAAAAAGTACTAAACCCTTGAACTGAATTACACGATTATAAATATTCCAGCTCCACCAGAGGTACTGAGTCTGTTTCTCAAACGCTTCATTTGGATTTGACGATCTTCTCCTCAATCGCTTTAACTCATCGCTTTTGCCTAGAGATTCCCAGCTGCCTGCACATTAGAATCACCTGTGGTGCTTTTTTAAATCCCTGATGCATTAGTCATTTGTAAAGTTCCTCATGTGATTCCACTGTGCAGCCAGGGTTAAGAACCAGTGCCATGCCCAGTCATGTGCGGATTAAAATTCTTTTTCTTAACTCCGTTTCTTCCTTTCGAGGAACATCATGATTTTTGGAGAAATGCTTTGAGTTCAGCAATCAATTCACAAAAGGATGCTCGTGGTCATGCCATAAGGTCAATGGTTCTCCTATCCCAAGGGCACTCATACCCTGAGAAGGTAAAACCTCATCTGGGGAAGACAGTCGGAAAACTAACTTATATCCACTGAAAGGATGTAAGTGGCCCTCCTTGTGCAGTCAGCTAACTAGCTGCCTGGATCTTTCTCTCCTTTTTGCAGCTGCGTGGCTAACAGCTGGCAGAATGGGGTCTGTGTGGACCAGCTGCTGTCCCACCCCTCCAGGCCTGTGGGGTAGGGCCCCCGGCTGCCCTTCAGCAGCAAGTCCAACTGCCCTCAGCGAGGAATTAATAGAGAGTCCTCAGGTCCTGGAACTCAAGCCCATCTGTCTTCTGTTCTGGGGTCCCATGGGCCCCTCTGGTTTGTGAAAATACCTGGTCCAGGCCACCCCTGGTGAGAAGCAGGAAAGCTGAGGGAAGGCAGATTGTCTGGTGCCTCTCCTAGGTTTTGGAGCAAGATATGCAAGTGTGAGAAGAAGTTTATTAGGGAATCTGTCATACAGTTCAGCAAAGTGAAATGCTGTATAGAAGATCAGTTTTGTACTAGCCCCCTCCCCCTTTTTTTGGTTGTTTTACAATGCCTTTTTCTCCTTTTTCTTTCTCTTCTTCAAGTTTATTTCTTCTTTTCTGGTGGAAAATACTACTGTTCTACAAAAAAAAAAAAAAAAAAAAGAAAGGAAAGAAAAAAAATCAATGAAAGACCCAATACTAAAAATCATCACTGTTAATAGTTTTTCTTCCAGTCTTTTAATATGAATATTGTTTGTTTTTATCATACTGAACATCCAACTTTTTCCTATATTTTCTTGCAGTACCACGAAATAAACATTCCCCCATATTATTGATAACTTTTCGGAAACATTTTCTTCAATAAATAATATCCCATGAAATGAATATAACACACTTACTGTTTCCCTTTTAGAGTTAGCATGTTTCCAAATTTTTATGTTTATAAATAATAAACAAAACACTTAAAAATATAGGTAATAAAAACTGTAAATGGAATAATAGATTTAATATACAGAGAGCTCACATAATCAATATGTGAAACCCCAATTTTGAGAAAAGGACATGAATGAGGAATTATACAAAAAACAAATATTGAGTGGCCACTAGATATATGATACATGTTTATATCTATTAATGAACACAAAGTGACAAGACGGCAACAAGAGCCTTTTTTTAAACGATTAAATTAGCAAATGTTTTCAATAAAGATATTGGTAGGGTAGAGGTTGTCAGATACCCTTAACAAGAAAATGAATTGCTAAAACATTTTCTGAACAAAACTTTGAAAATATAGCACCTTTCAGCGGGAACCGCCATCTTCCAGTAATTTGCCAAGATGATGAACACAAAGGGAAAGAGGAGAGGTACCCAATGTATGTTCTCTAGGCCTTTTAGAAAACATGGAGTTGTTCCTTTGGCCACGTATATGTGAAGCTATAAGAAAGGTGGCATTGTAGGCATCAAGGGAATGGGTACTGTTCAAAAAGGAATGCCCCCAAGTGTTACCATGGCTAAACTGGAAGAGCTACAGTGTTGCCCAGCATGCTGTTGGCATTGTTGTAAACAAACAAGTTAAGGGCAAGATTCTTGCCAAGAGAATTAATGTGTGTATTGAGCACATTAAACACTCTAAGAGCCAAGCTAGCGTCCTGAAACACGTGAAGGACAATGATCAGAAAAAGAAAGAAGTCAAAGAGAAATGTGCCTGGGTTCAACTGAAGCGCCAGCCTGCTCCACCCAGAGAAGCACACTTTATGAGAGCCAGTGGGAAGGAGCCTGAGCTGCTGGAACCTCTTCCCTACGAATTCATGGCATGATAGGTGTTAAAAAAAAAAAAAGACTTCTGGACTGTAAAAAAAAAATGGAAAAATAGAACATATGTCAACTATGCTCTTGCACACACATGTTTATAGCAGCACAATTCACAACTGCAAAAATATGGAACCAGTCCAAATGCCCATCAGTCAATGAGTGGATAAAGAAAATGTGGTATACATATACCTTGGAATACTACTCAGCCGTAAAAAGGAACAAAAAAATGGCATTTGCAGCAACCTGGATGGAATTAGAGACCATTATTCTAAGTGAAGTAACTCAGGAATGGAAAATCAAACATCGTATGTGGGAGCTGAGCTATGAGGATGCAAAGGCATAAAACTGATAAAATAGACTTTAGGGACTCCGGGGGAAGGGTGGGAGGGCGGTGAGGGATAAAAGGCTACACATTGGGTACAGTGTACACAGCTTGGGTAATGGGTGCACCAAAATCTCAGAAATCATCACTAAAGAACTTATCCATGTAACCAAACACTGCCTGTTCCCCAAAAGCCTATTGAAATAAATAAAAACAAAAAAAGATTAAAAAGAATAAAAGCAAAGTAATATCAAAAAATATGTCAAGCATCCTTAAAAATTGTATATTTTTAAGAAAGGCGTTTGTCCTCAAAAATAAAGTTCTGTTTTCAGAAATCAAAAGTTCAGACAAAGATTTATGTATAAAGCCGTTTAATGCATTGAATATAGTAACTAAAAGTAGAGGCAAATCAACTGGCCATATACCTCTATTACATGTATATCAGGTGGAACACAAGTAATTGTAGAAGAGAACGGAAAATTCTCGAAATATTTTGTTGAATAAATGCAGCATGAGATGGAATTGTGTAATAGGATTTTACAAATGCTTATCAAAATAACTGAAAGGAGCTAACTACTAGTTACCTCTTGTTATTACGAATGAATTTAAATTTTGTTATGTTTACTTGTCTTTTGTAAGTTCTCTACAATGAAAATATTATACAATGAGACAGGGAATATAAGTGAGTAATTGAGAATTAGCTCCTGATGCCAGTTCTGGCCCTATCACTTACTATTTAACCTGGGGCAAGTTATTGAGCCTCTCTGTGCCTTGGTTTCCTCATCTGTAAAATTGGATAACAATAGTACATCCACTCAATAGGGTTTTTATGACAGTAAAGGATTCAATCACATAAACCTTTAGGACAGTTTCAGAGACAGTGTAAGTGCTCAAAAGTGTTAACTATTCTTAATTTTTTAGTGATCACACAAAATTTTAAATTATGCAATCTGTCTCTTCCTCAAAGAACACTTTAGTAAACATGTATGCATAGAACTCCCCCTTCCCAATTTTAAGTTTTTTCCTTGGGATAAATTCTCAGAAATAAAATTCCTAGATCCTTGATAATTTTTGCTGAAGTTCTTTCCAAAGCTGCTATAAGACATTTTCATGCCAAAAATATGTGACGTCACCTGTTTTAGAAAACTCTTATGAAGTTATTATTTAAAAAATAGGTATGTGACAAGGGAAAATGGCTAATATTTTTAATTTAAATTTCTTTGATAATTTTTGAGATTAATAATTGTTATGCTTACTATTGCTAAACTTTCTTTTTTGTAAAATCATTCCTATCCTTAAATTACTTAATTATTGGTATCTTAGCATTTTTCTTATTGACATGTATAAACTCCTCATATGGTAGAAATATTAAGCAACTTTCTGACACAGCAGCTGTGAAGATTTTTCTCATTTGTGGAATTATTAATATTTTTTGGTTTGATATAAAGTAATTTAAATATCTTATTGTCAAATCTATCCCACTTTTGCTTGGCAAATGTTGGGATTGATTTTAAAATTTAACAGCTTCAGATGGGAAGATTTTTGACATAATTCTATATTATTATATTAACCCTTAAAAGCTTCTCGGTGATCGCTATCGGGAATGCCATTTTTTAATTTTGGAGGAGAACTTTTGCTCACTAAGGTGACTGACCAGGAAGCATGAGTGAGCTGGGTTCATTAATCAGTCTGAAAGATTTCTAAAAATTCTGCGTCATCAGGCAGAATCTTCAGGTGGTAGCTCACACCCTCATCCCCTTCAAAGTACAAAAACATAGGTTCCTCTCACTAATCACTAGGTAAATGTTGTCCCCAGGGTAGGCAAACTATGACTGAGGCCACATTGACCTCTACCTTGTCAGATTAGGCTAAAAACCACGTGGCATACCTCCTTTACTGTGGTTTGATCAAATGGTCAAGTCCCACAGCATAAAACTGTGGCATGTGATGTTTACATGATCCTAGGAAGAAAACGGATGAGCCGATGTTGACAAGAGCTTAAGTAAGTCTCCATGTACATCAAGTACTTTGGAGATGCCAAAGGTGTAACTTTAAAGGGCAAAGACCTTAGGACAAAGCAACTTGAAGAAGCCAGGAACTAAAGACGGGACATTTGGTTCAAAACTTCAAGTGGCTGTCCGCCCACCGCCCCAAGATTGCGTGACAGGTCAGTTTGTGTTCTGATTCCTCAGTTTCTCCATGCTTCTTCTTCTCATCGTCATATCCTTCTAGAAATATCCTGAATTTTCAAAGCTAAGTGATAGTGACTGTATGTTAGAGAGTAGTCCCTGCCAAAATAAAAGGTTATTTATAACAACAAAAAGTCACTTAGTTCATCAGTATCTAAAGAAGTGGCCACTTGCCTGGACATTTTATTATAAATGAAGGCACTTTCCTTGAATGTTGACCCTTTGCCTTGCTTTGTAGTGGGCTACCTCATCTATGTTACCTTGTTTTTTTTTGAGATGGAGTCTTGCTCTGTCGCCGAGGCCGGAGTGCAGTGGCACGATCTCGACTCACTGCAAACTCTGCCTCCCAGGTTCATGCCATTCTCCTGCCTCAGCCTCCCAAGTAGCTGGGACTACAGGTGCCCACCACCACGGCTGGCTAATTTTTTGTATTTTTTAGTAGAGACGGCGTTTCACCGTGTTAGCCAGGATGGTCTCGATTTCCTGACCTCTTGATCCGCCTCCCTTGGCCTCCCAAAGTGCTGGGATTACAGTCGTGAGCCACTGTGCCCGGCCGTTACCTCTTTTCTAGCTATTGTTCACTAAACTATATGAGCAAACTTGATCTCTTGTTAGGCATTTTGTATGATAATGACAACACATTACACAAAAATGGTCTAAAAAATATTTTTTTTGTCTTCAAATATTCTCCCCTGACACATTCATGAATCTCTTTGACAGCACTATTGTGGGATAACGTTGACAGTCAGACCATAAGAAATGAATGGAAGCTGACAACATGCTTTAACCTAAATTGTAAAGACTGTTGTCCAGCTATTCAAGTCAAAAACAGAGTTTACATAACCACCTAGCATGGTTTCTGGTTATGTAAAATGTGACTGGGTATCTGAATCCTGGATCAAAAGCTTCCTCCACATGAATGGTTCAGTTAGGAGGGGGAAGAAAACCCAAGATTGAACTTTGCCAATGAAAGCATGGATCATTTCACATTTTGCTTTGTGAAAGAGCAGAAAGTAAAGACAAATGAAGAATATGCACGGGGCACATCAGAACACCAGGTCAGTGGAAAAAATAAGCCTGGAAAATGTGGGGGAGAGAAGCGAATGACTCAAAGGAAAGTCACGAGGACCTGGCAAGCTTTCAAGAAAAGTTGAATAACAGGGGAAGAGAGATGCTTGACTTGGGGACAAACAACTCAAAAAAGCTGTAAGTTTAGTTCCTCAAGGGTTTGCTGAGCATTTTCTAGAAGCTGTGCACCTTGTAGGCCCAAAGTACTGGGCATGGGGGACATACAAAGAAATATGTGTTTTCATCCTTGACTTCACAGAGCTCCTGCAGGTTTGAAGCACGAAGCCTTCATGGGGGATAAATAAACATAAGACGGGGGTCCTATTGAAAACTATAAATGCCCAACATGCAGGGCAGTGAAAACCTATACTATGGGCTATCAGGGATAGGAGAGATAGACGTTCACCTGGAATCTGAGACGGGCATTGAAATAACGGGGACAATTTGGGCAGATGAAAGACACAGAGTGTCCCAGGAAGGAGTGAGCCTAGGCATAGGTTTAAAGATGGGGACGAGCTTAGCAAGTGTGGGTGCACGGCCAGAAGACCTGCCTGGCAGGGATGAAGGGTCTGCATTGTGGCCAGACTGAAGATCGTGTGGAGCGATAGAATGAACGGTTTGGCCATGAAACAATTGGCAGCAGAAACCAAAAAGTCACAGTTGTAGTGACACTTGATGCACACCATAAGGGTACAATGTCAAACGATGAAAATTGAGCTGAAAAGTGGCATAAAAACAGGTGCTTGTCATTTTAAGAATCAGTGGGCACCGAATGCATCAGGTGATCAACAGCAAATCATTAACTTATTTGGGCCTAAATATTCTCACCTGTAAAATGGGGCTGGTAACTTCTAGGGTTGTTCAATTAATAAAACTGGGTTAGTATATAAATGTGCTTATAAAATGTAATGCAAATATAAATAATTAGGACAGGGCTGTGGTGAAATGTAAAAGTGTGGGCTTTGAAGTCAGATAACCCTGGGCAAAAATTCTTGCTCCTCCACTTTTGTCCTTGGGCAAATTATTTAACCCCCTGAAACCTCAGATTTATCCATTTAAAATTGAGACTAATATTACAATATCTATTTGCAGAATGGTGGGCGATTAGAGGAAACATTTAGAAAGTGTCTAGCATAAAATGACCCCTTAGCAGAAGTAACTCTTGTTGTAATTAAGCCCTTGGTAAAGGGAACCTGCCTCCTTATTAGGAAAGATTAGTCCCCTGGCTTTACATGAATGGAGGGAAATTGAACAGAGGTTGGATAAAGTGTTTTAGATGGTGGAGTGTCAGTGGGGAGTGAGTCAGGTTAGTACGTGTCCCTTAAACAACTGGATGAAGAGAGCTGAGGCCAGCTGGGGAGGTCAGAACTCAGATGACTCTAGGGTCTCTACGTTGAAATAGGGTGGGATGGCAATTTAATTAGAAAAGGGAGTAAGAATTCGAGGACTTCTCTTGAAGTAGCTTTTATGTAGAAATCATGTTGACTTGACTTGGATGTATATTTACTTGGGGGGCGGCTTGGAAGGCTGACAAAGATGAAAATTCTAAATTCTCCAAGAGATACCTTTGGTCCTGACACCTTTCCAGAGTGGAAATGTATACATGATACATTTCAGTTATTGGGAATATGCCTTTTACCAGTATCAAAATACAGTTAACCCTCGAACCGCACGAGTGTGAACTGCGAGGGTCCACTGATGCATGGATTTTCTTCTGCCTCTGCCACTCCTGAGACAGCAAGACCAACCCCGCCTCTGCCTCCTCCTCCTCAGCCTACTCAACGTGAAGATAACGAGGATGGAAATCTTTATGGTGATCCACTTCCATTTCGTGAATAGTAAATACATTTTCTCTTATGATTTTCTTATCCTTTTTTCCTTGAGTTTACTTTACTGTAAGAATACAGCATATAATACATATAATATATAAAATATGTGTTAATCACCTGTTTATGTTATTGGTAAGGCTTTTAGTCAACTGTAGTCTATTAGTTGTTAGGTTTTGGGGGCGTTATGTGTGGATTTTCAACTCTGTCAGGGGATTGGTCCCCCTTGTCTCCCCATTGTTCAAGGGTCAACCGTAATACTTGTATATGGTAACAATATCGTGGTATCAATGGTAACAATGTAAATGGTATCTAAGAGCTTGCGACTCCTAAGATCTCAATTCAGCAGCCTTCTGCTCCTTTGCTTCCTTCCTTTTTTTTTTTTTTTTTTTTTTTGGAGACTGGGTCTTGCTCTGTCATCCAGGCTGGAGTGGAGTACAGTGGAGGTGCAGCCTTTAACTCCTGGGCTCAAGTGATCCTGCTGCTTCAGCCTCTCAAGTATCTGGGACCACAGATGTGCCTCACCATGCCTAGCTAATTTTTAAATTTTTTATAGAGACAGAGTCTCACTATGTTGCCCAGGCTGGTCTCAAACTCCTAGCCTCAAGTGATCCGCCTGCCTCGGCCTTCCAAAGTGTTGGGATTACAGGTGTGAGCCACCGCACCCAGCCTGCTCTGTTTCTTTGTTCCTTCTTCCCTGAGGTGATCTATTAAAATATTACTGGTTTCTGTTTTTTCCGCTGGTTGTTTTTTTCAGATTCCTGTTAGTTAAATGTTAGATCTCCTGAGTTACTTTTCTAGTCTCTTATCTTGTTTATCTTAACGTGTATATTCTGGGAGAGTTCCTCAGCTTTATTTTAGAAGCTTGAATTTCTTTTTAATCTAAGCAATTATACTTTTAATCCCTCAAATTTATTTCTTGTTCTCTGATTGTTCCTTTTTCATAGCTTCTTATCATCCTTTTCTAGATGTAATAGTATCTTTGATCTCTCTTTATAAGAAATGGATTCTTTAAAAATGTCTCTTCTGCTTTTGGAATTTTCTGTTTCCTCTGGGTTATTTTCCTTAGTTATCTTGATCTTTTGTTGTTGTTGCTGTGTTCTTTTTCTAGACCCAGTGGTCCTTGGTTGTATGTCTTCACCTAAGAAAAAAGCTTTGGGTGGTTGGTTTGGATTTCATTCATCGTGTAGATGTGCAATGGCTTCTCATTGGGAAGCTGGCATACTTCTTTTGTGGGAAGGTCTTATTCAGGTATTGTATTAGTCTGTTCTCATACTACTATGAAGAAATACCTGAGACTGGGTAATCTATAAAGAAAAAGACGTTTAACGGACTCACAGTTCCACAATGGCTGAGAAGGCCTCACAATCCTTGTGGATGGTGAAGGAGCAAAGGCCCATCTTACATGGCAGCAGGCAAGAGAGCGTGTACAGAACTGCCCTTTATGAAACCATCAGATCTTGTGAGACTTATTCAATATCACGCGAACAGCACAGGGAAAACCTGCCCCCATGATTCAGTTACCTCCCACCAGGTCCCTCCCATGACATGTGGGGATTATGGGAGCTACAATTCAAAATGAGATTTGGGTGGGGACACAGCCAAACCGTATCAGGGATGTCAGAGTCAATCCCCCTAGTAAAGCATTAGCTTTCCTCAGATAATTTGTTCACTGGCTTTGCAGAGTGTTGATATTTTACTCCAAAGAAAACTTGCTCTCTGAAAACAAGGGAGGGAAGAGGAGGATGAGGATGAGGATATGGGCTGGTGCATGTGCACAATTTAGAGATATCCCATTAATCCCTCACCTCTCACTCTCACCTGGGTAAAATCTGCTGACTCGACCTAGAGCCCTCTTTAGGGCTTGAGGTTCTACTGGGCAGACTCTATCCTAATCCTTTTCTCCTCCATTAAATGGAGTGGCTTCCTAAACCTCTTTCTTCTGTCTACCCATCGCTATCTGTGTTCCATGTTCTAGAAATTTGTTGAAATTGGTTGAACTCTCTGTATTGGTGACTGTCCTGTTCTCTTCACTTTTATGACAGATTCCTTTCTGTACCTATATACTTTTATTCATGGGTCTTTGGGAGGGGCCCGAGGCAGATACATTTGCATGGTCTGCATTTGGAATGATAGCCACTGCAAGAAATAGTTGACATTCACACTGCAGCCTTGCCAAGAAGGTGCACCATTTTTATTTCACAAATGAAGACACAAAAGGATCAGCATGATTAAGTAACTGATCCCAACCTTACATAGCTAACAAATGGCTAGGCTGATATTCAAACTGGTTACAACACTTTAAAATACTCTTATTTCTCTCTCAAAGGGCAGATTTGTGGTGA
Organism: Hylobates moloch; assembly: GCF_009828535.3. Taxonomy (NCBI): domain Eukaryota; kingdom Metazoa; phylum Chordata; class Mammalia; order Primates; family Hylobatidae; genus Hylobates; species Hylobates moloch. The sequence continues at coordinate 9,582,052 of NW_026652295.1, read as the reverse complement.
TCACTTCCTCAAAATGTGTAAGTAAGAGTTACCTTTTCATTGCAATCATTGAAAGACAGGGTGAGTGTTGAGAGAGAGCACAGATCGGGGGCTGTGTGGGTGGCTGTGGCTCCTGCATGCTTCTTTTCGGGCAAAGACCTAAATTCTAGTCCTCTGGACTAGACATTCTGCTAAAGCACAGCCTTTGGCACATTTTTAGCTTTGTTGCTTTACCTAGAAAGCAAGAAGTTTTGGTAACCTAGTTGTTAATATTTCTTTGACATGGAATATTCTAGAATTCTCATGAGTGTTGCTGCAGGTTTTGAGAATTTCCTAATGGTTGGTTTCTAAGAGCAGCAGAGTAATCTCCCTTTCTTCTATGCAAAAGCCAAAATAGAGCAGAGAGAAAGGTATAGCAATGAAGATAAAGCTCCATTCCTTGGCAGTCAAAGGTATTTGTGAAGTAGTTACAGGTGCAAGGTGCTCTATGCCTTAGGCTCCCACCCCTTCTTGGATAAGGGCAGTGCTAGATTTCCCATGAAGCTAATGAAACTTAAGCATGAGGGCTTCTCTCTCATATGGGACACTTCTAGTATTTTATTTTAAATTCTGTGTTCTGAAAGAGGGACCTCCAAATGGTATAAACTTCAGACCGTACAAAGCCAGGATCCTCCCACAGTTGGCAGGAGGGTGGTGTGTCAGCGATGGAGAGAGAGTATCAGCTTCCTCTTGGTGTGGGGTCTGAGAAAGCACAGCATAAAAGGAAATGGGAAACTGACAATCATCTGCTGAGTGTGATGCCAAGTCAAATAATTCAGACGCAGCATCCAGTTCAGTCTTGATTTATCTCCGTGGCCCAATGTTCTATTACTCGGGCTAACTTCACTTCTATTTCTACAGGCCCAGTTTGTGCTGAAGCCAGGAGGCTGTCCACACCAGGGGAGAACTGGGAGGTGCTCCTGAGGAGCTTCTTTCTTCTTTATTTTTGGGAAACATGCTTAAAGCTGAGGACCAGGCAGAATAGTTTAAGTTGGAAATGTAAAGTGGCAATTCTCTGCATTTAGTTGATCCTGGCCCTGTGGGAGTAGCTTAGCTGAAATGTGGTAGAACATTTTCTCTTGGTAGGTTACAAGTTTCAAAAATACCTTCCATGCGTCAGAATTTTCTAAATGCATCCGTGCTTACGGTGAGGCTGAGGGAACAAATTTCACTCAGGAAATTCCAGTCATTTGAAAAAGAAACTCTTAGGGGACTTGCTAGAAAATTGGAAAAGGGGAAAGGTAGATCAATGTATATATTAGAGTCTGCAAGATTATCAGGTTCCAGGCCCATGATGTAGTGTGATAATAACCGAGGGAAATATGGAAGTAAGGGCAGTAGGTTTGGTATTAAGCCATGCTGAGCAAAAATTGTTTTTCTCAACATTTCCTTAGGTAAACCACCCATGCTAAAGTCAAGTATTAAGATTTTAGCACAATGGTCCAGGGGTATTTTTACATAGTTCTTGAGGCTTTAATAGTTGTGCAAGTCATTCACTACGATGTGAGAGTCTCTGGCATTGCCAATATCTTGGTTAGAAATCTTTTGGTTATAGGTGACAGAAAAATGAATCCAAATCAGCATATGCATACACGTAATTGGAGAGTGCAGGGCAGCACTAAGATGGATTTAGCAGCTCAAACAATGTCATTAGGAGGGGATTCTCTCTTCCTCATCTCATGTTTTTTTCCATATGTGGGGACTGGTAGTGGCTGGATGGCTCCAGCAGCTCCAGCTCAAGTTTATTCACTGAGGTATCGAGTTTAGGAGATGCCACTGAAGCAATCATATTGGAGAGTATATCAGTTAGGATTCTGCATGATGAAAGTCATAGAAAACCCAAGTCAAACTAGACTTGGCAGAAACAGTGTGTTGGCTCACGTAACTGGAAGCCTACGGAAGCTCTGATTTGGGGTAGAGCCTGCTTTAAACCTCTAACCATATCCACGAGATTTCTGTCTTGTCTGAAGTTTCTGTGGGTGCCAGCTGCCTTCACCCCATGACTCCTTTCATGGGCCAAGAAGGCTGAAGCAACCTACACCCCTCTGCCTCTTGTCCTCCCACTACCAAGTCCAAAAGAAGAGTGGTAACTTTTCTTTGTCTGGGTTCATGTTATCCTTGAAGAAACCATCTTGCCAGGCAGATGGCCGAGCTGGACTAAAGTAAGACTATCATGGTCTATTGGTTGGAACTGGGACAACACCATCCAAACTTCTCAACTGAAAACTCGGCTCTGTAACCATAAGGAACAGGTGTGGATAGTGGGCAGCAAACCACAAATGCCTGCTATTAAACAAATGCCCACGACAAGAGTTGTGTTTTTTTAGTGGTCAGAACATTAGCAGAGGAAAAAAGGCAAAGAAAAGGTGTATTTATCATGATTCTGCAGAGAAACAGAAGCAACAGAATATGCTCTATAGATCTATTGCTCTATCTATCTATCTATCTATCTATCTATCTATCTATCCATCCATCCATCACATGAGTTTTACAAGGAATTGGCTCATGCAATTACGGAGACTGAGAAGTCTCACGATCTGCTGTCTGCAATCTGGGGATGCAGAAAAGCTGGCGGTATTAATATAATTCCAGTCCAAGTCCAAAGGCCTGAGAACCAGGAGTGCTGATGGTGTAAGTCCCAGACCAAGGGCAGCAAAAGACCAATGTCCTAGCTGAAGCAGTCTAGCAGAGAGACAGAATTCCTCCTTTGTTTGTCTCTTTGTTCTGTTCAGGCCCTGATGGGTTGAATGAAATCCACCCACAATGGGAAGGACAATCTACTTTACTAAGTCCACCAATTCAAGTGCTAACCTCTCCCAGAAACACCCAAACAGACACATCCAGAATAATGTTTAACCAGACTCTAGGCATCCCGTAGTCCAGTTAACTAACACATGAAATTAATCATCCCAGAATGTGTCCTGTCAGACCCCTATTAGCTTCAATAGTGACGGCACCAGGTTGAAGAGGCCAAAGAAGAGACCCAGAGCCAACAAATGAGACATGGAGTTTGATTAGCAGGAAACTTACAAACAAGGTGGTCCAGTGGCAGCTGGCTAGACAGGAGAACCACCTTACCTACAGTCCAGTGGTGGTGACTGTACAGGAAAATGGCCTTACCTACACTCCAGTGGCAGTGACTGTAGAGGAGATCTGCCTTACCTACAGTCCAGTGGCAGTGACTGTACAGAAAAACCACCTTGCCTACAGTCCAGTGGCAGTGACTGGACAAAAGAACCGCCTTATCTACAGTCCAGTGGTGGCAGACTGTACAGAAGAACTGCCCTACTACAGTCCAGTGGTGGTGACTGTACAGGAGAACCACTTTACCTACAGTCCATTGGTGGTAACTGTAAGGAGAACCACCTTACCTACAGTCCATTGGTGGTGACTGTACAGGAGAACCGCCTATGTACAGCACAGTGTGGTGACTGTACCGGAGAACTGCCTTACCTATAGTACAGTTGTGGTGACTGTACAGGAGAAACGCCTTACCTACAGTATAATTGTGGTGACAGTATAGGAGAACTACCTTACCTAGAGTACAGTGGTGGTGACTGCACAGGAGAAACACCTTACCTACAGTACAGTTGTGGTGACTGTACAGGAGAACCACCTTACCTACAGTCCACTGATGGTGAATGCACTGGAGAACCACTTTACCTACAGTTCACTGGTGGTGACCGTAAGGAGAACTACCTTAACTACAGTCCATTGGTGGTGACTGTACAGGAGAACCACCTTACCTACAGTCCAGTGGTGGTGACTGTATAGAACTGCCTTATCTATAGTCTGGTTGTGGTGACTGCACAGGAGAACTGCCTTACCTACAGACCAGTGGTGTTGACTGTACAGGAGAACCACCTTACCTACAGTCCAGTAGCAGCAGCCTAGGCAGCACCACATCTGGTTGCAAAGAGCATGTGGTTTATACAGCATTTTTCACTCAGCACCCTCCCTCTAACAACCACCTGGCAACCTTCATTTAACCCAAAACAAAGGGCTTCCATCCCCTGTACACCCATGTTTTATGGGATGGGATGGCCCTGGGGCTCAGATGTTCCTCATAGATAAGGAATGAAACTCTGCGTTGGCCACTCCTGATCCTTAGCTTGGAACTCCGAACACACCTTCTACTGCATGGGCCGTGCAGGGTCATTATTAGGGTATGCTTAAGTTAACTTATCGCTGTCAGGTGTGTCTACCATACAGAAAGGTGAGAGAAAAGGAAAGAAAATGCGCATTTATGAAGTGCCTACTGTATCACCTAAGAATGTCAGGCATTCTTAGATCCTCCCAACAACTTCAGTTACAGATGGAGTAAAGTATCCTGTCCAAAAACACGTAGCCAGAGGGATGGAGGCAGCTTTCAAATGCAGGATTGCCTCCTTCAAAGCCCATCAGTGAAGCTCTGTTGAAGTAAGGACACAAAAGCCTGGATTTGAATTACACAATGAGAGCTGTGTCATATGTATAGCTATATCACCACCCCAGTGGTTCTCAAAATGTGCCTTTTAGAGCGTTGGCAAGGTCCTTCTTTTTTTCAGCCGTATTTGTGTGAAGCCAAGTTTTCTTCAGCTATTTCAGCCAAAACAACACATCCCAACAGATTAAATGCAGAGGCAGATAGGAAAATCCAGCTGTCTTCTATTAAGCAAGGTATTTCATAAAGATATCATATAAGATTTGCAAAAATGTAAAACAATGATGCTGCAAATTTTCTTTGGTTTTGGAAAACAGTTATTTTTTAAAATATATGTCATTTGTGTTAATATGTAACGTATTCACTATAGTCATTTTGGGTTATTTAATGGATGAAAAAATTTTAAAATTCCTCTTTTAATTTCTAATATGATAAGTATCAATAGCTATAATTTCCATAAACAAAAGTTCTTTGGGGTCCTGTGTACATGTTAAAGAGATGCTGAGACCCAGGCCGGGCACGGTGGCTCACACCTGTAATCCTAGCACTTTGGGAGGCCGAGGCGGGCGGATCACAAGGTCGGGAGTTTGAGACCATCCTACAGACCAACTGGACTGTAGATAAGGCAGTTCTCCTATACAGTCACCACCACTGGACTGTAGGTAAGGTGGTTCTCCTGTACAGTCACCACCAATGGACTGTAGGTAAGGTAGTTCTCCTTACGGTCACCACCAATGAACTGTAGGTAAAGTGGTTCTCCTGTGCATTCACCATCAGTGGACTGTAGGTAAGGTGGTTCTCCTGTACAGTCACCACAACTGTACTGTAGGTAAGGTGTTTCTCCTGTGCAGTCACCACCACTGTACTCTAGGTAAGACCATCCCGTCTCTACTAAAAATACAAAAAAATTAGCCGAGCGTGGTGGCAGGTGCCTGTAGTCCCAGCTACTCAGGAGGCTGAGGCAGGAGAATGGTGTGAACCCAGGAGGCGGAGCTTGCAGTGAGCCAAGATGGCACCACTGCACTCCAGCCTGGGTGACAGAGTGAGACTGTCTCAAAAAAAAAAAAAAAAAAAAAAAAAAGATGCTGAGACCAAAAGATTTGAGGACTGCTGCATATAAAGATGGCAGGTCTCAAAAAATAATCCTCAGGTAGAAGTTTTCAGGTATCTGACCTTAACATCACATTCTCTTGCATGGACTTTGCTTTTCAAACAGTTGGACTTTTGTCTTTTAAAAATGACTGAGTCTATTTTCCAAGGTAAAAATAACCTGGAAAACTAGGGCATGAATTTTTTTTTTTTAATTTAATTTTAAGTTCAGGGGTACATGTGCAGTTTCGTTATATAGGTAAATTTGTATGGTAGGGGTTTGTTGCACAGATTATTTCATCACCTGGGTATTAAGGCTGAGTACCCATTAGCTATTGTTTCCGATCCTCTCCCTCCTGCTACCCTCCACTCTCCACCCTCTGACAGGCTCCAGGGTGGTGTTCTCCTCTGTGTGTCCATGTGTTCTCATCATTCAGCTCCCACTTACAAGTGAAAACATGTGGTATTTGGTTTTCTGTTCCTGTATTTGTTTGCTAAGGATAATGGCCTCCAGCTCCATCCATGTTCCTGCAAAGGACATGATCTCATCCTTTTTTATGGCTGCATAGTATTCCATGGTGTATATGTACCACATTTTCTTTATCCAGTCTACCACTGAAGGGCATTTAGGTTAAAAGCAAATTAGATGCCTGAGCATGAATTCTTGATAGCTCTTTATCATCCACTGTGTTAAAATCACATTCCCACCCAAGCTTACTTTAAAAATAAAAGGCAGAATGCTTGATTAACACTTTGGGAATGGAGTCACTGAGACATGGAGTCAGCAGAGCGGGTCAATAACATCGTGTGCCCCAATGGAATAGCATGATCTTAGGGGGAAATGTTACGTGGAGTGCACTTTTTCAGTGAAAAACGCCAAGGAAGAGTTAATGTCCATAATGAAACTAATGACTATCATGCAGCATGTTTTCAATTTTTATTTAATTTTTCATCTCATTTTGTTTTACTCAGCCTTTGCCAGAAGGGGTAAAAGAAAGAAAGCAAGCATGAAGAAAGAATATGAAACTGAAGACCAGGAAATCCATAAGTTAGATAATAGTTTCTTTCCTTTTCTTCTTTTTTTTTTTTCTTTTAGACAGAGTTTCGCACTGTCTCCCAGGCTGGAGTGCAATGGCACCATCTCGGCTCATCTCAACCTCCGCCTCCCGGGTTCAAGCAATTCTCCTGCCTTAGCCTCCTGAGTAGTTGGGATTACAGGTGCCCACCACCTGTATTTTTAGTAGAGATGGGGTTTTGCCACGTTGGCCAGGCTGGTCTTGAACTCCTGACCTCAGGTGATCCGCCCACCTCGGCCTCCCAAAGTGCTGGGATTACAGGCATGAGCCACTGCACTCAGCCTAGTTTCTTGAATAATCAAGAATTGTGGCCATTTCTAGATCTAGAAGACTGGAGGACACTTTACTGTTCTATGAAAGCTCTGTCTAATGGTAGAGGCTCGTTTAAGATTTTTTAACAATTGGGATTATTATTTTCCAGCTTAGTAATTTAAAATTATTAAGACAAGTTTAGCCTTCAAAGCAAATTCCAGATTGTCTGATTTGTCATGCAAAGTGCTGGATGTTTTATCATATAAGAAACAGAACTATTTATTGGTTTTTGGACTAAGTTAAGCCCATTTCACATTTTTGTGAAAAGGCAAAAGTTCATTTTATTTTAAGTTTGCCTCTGTGGCAAATCACATGTACAAGTTTTTCTGAACAAAAAGCCCAAATTTAGAAGCTTAGGAAGCAGAGGCTCACTGGATTTTGCTGTTAAGGAAGCTTAAATAGATACGGCTGTGAGCTGATCTCTAGGCCCTGGAGATCTTGACAGCCTGGTTCCAATTGAAATCGAGGCATAGTGGTTGGGGCTTTTAGACAGAGTAGGATAGAGTAGCCTGAGGGATTTGGGAAAGAACTGACTGAATCCTGGAGGAAGTAGAGGGACTTGAAATCTGCAAAAAAAACACACAGTGTGATAGAAACTGGGTATATTTTAGGGACAATTTGGGCTCACTGGAAAGAAGTCGAGGGCAATAGCTAACTATATTGCATCTCCAAAATTGTTCTTACAACTTAGTAACCATTTGGAATTAATTTTACTTTTTATTGAATATCACTATTTTCAAGCTCTCTGTGAGGTATACTGTGGGAAACAAAATATAAATGCTATGGTCCTGGCCTTTAAGAAACCTACAATCCAGAAAAAAAAACCAAGAAACATCTCCAAATGTTTACCATCTAGGATAGTGTGATAATACTAAATTAAAGGCACCATGTACTTTGGGTTGGCATAAAAATGAGAGGTTTATATCCATTCGGAGATTTGGGAAAGTTCTCATAGTGTAGGTAATATTTAAATTGGATTTTATTAAGGACGAAGTTTCAAATGGAGAAAGTGGATGGAAGGGCATTTCAGATGAATGATCGATTAAACAGTGTCGGTAGGTATAGTGTTTGGGGCCCAGTTTGGACAATTGTAGGGTGCCTGACCTAACCCTGGCCTCAGTTAAGGATGACCAGCCCACTCACGATAATATGGATGGACCAAGGCAGACATGTGGCCCCTACTGGCCAGGCTGGTTGGACCAGAGAGAAGCAGCTGATCCAAAAGCAGCCAACCTATGGCTGGCCTGGGTCTTGACCTGGAAAGCTTTGCACAAATAGGGAAGAACTGGGTTGGTTGGAGTCTCATTCCTAAAAAATTGCATCCTGAAATGAAGAAAATCGGCAGTTAGGTTTGGAAAGTGAAGCTGAGAGGATGTGTGCACTAGGAGAAATGAGGTAGAGAAGGACATTATGAGTAAGAGATGTCATGAAGTTGAAGTTATTACAAATCAGAAACCATGTATTAGGAAAAAGTGTATGTAATAGACAGTGGGGAAGCCAGAGGGTAACTGTTATTATGTGTGCTGGTCTGAGTAAATCCAAAGAGACCCCAGCTAAGCTGTCTTACACGGCTGGAACAGAGGAACAATGATGGGTGTGTAGAGTGGTGGAAATGTAGGTTGGTGCCAGTTTGTGGAGGTCAAGGCATTCTATGCACATCTTGAGTGCGTTTGTCTGTTTCTCAGCCAGGGATTTTTAATTAAAAGATGCATACGGCCAGGCATGGTGGCTCACGTCTGTAATCCCAGCACTTTGGAAGGCCAAGGCAGACGAATCACCTGAAGTCGGGAGTTCAAGACCAGCCTGACCAACATGGAGAAACCCCATCTCTACTAAAAAAATAAATATAAGATTTATCTAGGCATGGTGGCACATGCCTGTAATCCCAACTATTCGGGAGGCTGAGGCAGGAGAATTGCTTGAACCTGGGAGGCAGAGGTTGCGGTTAGCAGAGATTGCACCATTGCACTCCAGTCTGGGCAACAAGAGCAAAACTCCCACTAAAAAAAAAAAAAAAAAAAAAAGAAAGAAAAAAGGATGCATAAGACAGCTCCATTCTCAAGGAATTTATAATACAGAATCAGGTGGAGAGAATATAGCCATACAAATATCTATCATTGAAGATTGACCGATAAAATACTAATCCACCAAAGAGTATGGATCCTGTGGTGGAGGAGAGGGGCTATCTAGGAAGACCTCACAGGGGAGACGGCAATACTAAGGACTATAAACATTATTTTGATTCCATGAAAAAGTTTTGAGCAGGAAAATAATGAGTATATAAATGTTAGAGAAAAGTGACTCTGGCTTAAGGATAATAGGATGAAAGAGAGGCTGTAATAAAGGAGACTGGTTTCAATGGTTGGGAGGATAATTCAGTAGGAGGGAGACATGGCTATTTCATCTCACGGTTGTGAGAACTCAACACTGGCCTGTTCTAATGGAAAGCATCTGGCTTATTGAGATGTTTTCCACTCTGGGCTCAAATAACTAAAGGAAAACTCAGTAGATGGAGAAGCAAAACAGCAAAATTGGCCTTACTGAGACAGTACGAGCTGTTACCTATGTAATGTTTTTAGAAGTTGTATGGAAGCTAGAAAAACTTCCTGCCTGTAACTATCAGCTTCATTAATTTGCCGTAGGTGCCTGAAATCCCCTCAATGGGGATCTCTTCCTTTGTGGTTAAGCCTTGTTCTCTTCTGGGAGTGGTGGTGATGTTGAGAGAGGGGGTGGGGTAGGAGGGATGTTTATTCCGAAGAGGTTAAATTAGTACAGTGCTCTATTTGTCAAGACTCTTGGTTGCAAGTGACAGAAAACCCAGCTCAAAGCGGCTTAATCAGAAACCTGGATCATTGGAACCAGGTACTGGAGTGATGTCAAGAGGACACATCTCCCCATCTCTGGAATCTGTTTTTCCCTCTGCTCACTTCATTTAGGCTGTCTTGTCCCCAAATGGTGGCAAGATGTTTCTCTCAGCAGCACCAGTAGAAGGAGAGCAGTGTTTTCCTTGTGGCCTTTGGAGAAGTTCCCGAGGGAACTGCTTACTTGGTTGACTTCGTTTACATGCCGTTTCCTCACCTGTCACTGTGGCCAACAGATGGAACACGTGGCTTGGGTGCCCAGTCACGGGTCCACCCTGGATTCTGAAGGTGGAGTCAGTTCCACCTCAACCGCAGGCAGAGAGTGAGGAAGGGATAGTTCTCCAGAGAAAGCAGGCTACTACTAGAAAAAAGGAGAAGGTTTATAGAGCAGGCAAAGAACAGATTCTACTGCAGCTGTTAAAGTTTATGGGCAAATGTGCCTATTGGATTGCCCTTCTAGGATAGTGAATGCTAAAGGCCCAGAAAGTAGTGGGAAGCTGCTAAGAAGTGTGAGGGGCAGAGGGGAGCTGGAGTACCAGTAAGGAGAGTTTGGAGCTGCCAAAGACACCAGTTACAATTTTGCCTCTGGCAGGTCAAAGCCTAGGTGGGTCCCTGAGAGTTACTGTTACCATCATGGGAAAAGAACACCTTTAAGAGTGCACAGGTAGAATTAAAAATGACTAATTGAATGGGAGAACTCTTACAGAATGTATCAGCTGCTCAATGTTCTGAACTGAAATGTTTTTCTTGATTCTCTTGGGTTTTGGTGTCTGTTATATATATGACTTGCGTTTTTCCTGCTGCAGGTGTGATTTTATATTTAAAAGGACAATAATTTTTACCTTTGAAGGTTATTTATTTATTGTTTGTTTTATTGTTTGTTGTTACTCTGTGAAAATCAAGGGATTTTTTTTTTTCCTTAAGGCATTGTTTCCTTATTTCAACATCTTTTTTGTTTGTTTGTTTTTGGTTTGCCTGCAGTTTTGGTGAACAGAATGTAACATGGCAGGATTTGGTGTGCTTTAATGTTGTTTATGCTTGCCGATGATGAATGCCAGTCATACCAATTTCCTCATAAAGGCAAGTCACCCGAGAACCCTCCCCCATCCCAAGCCCATGCCTGTGGCTTGAGTCCCCCAGGAGCTTACAGTGGCTGAGCTGGGAGCGGGGTGAACCTGCACACACCTTGTAGCAAGTCACATCCACAAATCTTGCTACTCTTTTTCTTAGCTGAGGAAAAATGTTCCATTAAGCTTTGGCTGCCAATGTTGTCCACAAACTTTGGAAACTGACAGTTGGGTTTTGAAGACTAATTATTTTCCCCTAAGCAGTGTGTCATCAGTTTCCCTGGCTGCCTGCAGGTGAACATTGGCCTCTGGCCAGGCTTCTTCCTAGGGTAACTGCTTTCTACCTGAAGATCAGGCTCTTGGCTCTAGCTCCACAATTCTCAGTTTCAGAGTTGCTCTGACTTCTGAAGCCAATAACCATTTATTGAGGTCAGGACTGTCTAAGACAGCAGCCAGAATCCACTTGTGGCTATTGAACATTTGAAATATAATTAGTCCAAGCTGAGGTGTGCTGCAAGTGTAAAGTACACATCAGATTTTAAAGACTTAGTATGTTATAAATTGAATTGTGTCCCCCTACCCCACAAAATCCATATGTCGAAGCCCTAACCCCCAGTGGGAGGTTTGAAGTAAGAAAGTAATTAAGCCTAACTGAGTTTATAAGGGTGAGATCCTTATAGGAATAGTGCCTTTATAAGAAAACACACCAGAGAGCTCTCTCTCTCCTATGTGAGCACACTGCAAGAAGGCGGCTGTCTGGAAGTCAGGAAGAGAGCCCTCACAAGAACCTAACCCGAATGGTACCTAGATCTGGGACTTCCAGCCTCCAGACTTTGAGAATAAATTTCTGTTGTTTATGCTACTCAATCTATGCCATTTTATTTTGGCAGGTGTAGCAAACTAATATATAGTATGAACAAATAATGTAAAATATCTAGTTAATATTTTTATATTGATGACATATTAAAATAATAAAATACATTATTACAATTAATTTTACCTGTTTTATTTCACTTTTTAAAAAGTGGCTATGAGGAAATTTTAAATTATACATGTGTCTTCCATTACAGGACACTGGTGACCTAGACCCATGAGTTATTAAATTGTCTTTAATTGTCCCATCAGATTATTATTCAATCTTTGTTCATGAGGGATCTCTAAACTTCTCTTTGGTTTATGTAATTTTCTATTTCTTTTTTCTTCAAGAGCCAGAAGATCAAAATAAAACGAAATAAAAAAGAACAAACACATAGAAACCAAAAGAACACAAACGACATAAACCCTGCTTTATTTCGTGGTGTTAATATTTTTTGATTAAAAGGATTTATCTCCTTTTCATCTCTTTTCTGCCTTATTTCTTGCATATTGAAACCAACATTGGAACAAATTTTAACATTCATAGTATAAAATGACAAATCCTATGGGAAAAACAAATCTGAAGGGAGTTGGGGGAGTTTCTGCATTCTCAGCACTGAGTCTTTCATGGTGGATGGGACGGTTATGGTTATGAGATAAGGCAGAGGGTTTCCTGTTTTCTTTTCAATAGGCCAGGGCTGAGCTCAGCTTTGAGGAGGGTTACCTGTCAAGGCGTCTCTGGCTAGAAGTAGGGAAGGTTCTGCCAAGCTCTGTTGGATGAATCCTCAGCCACACCAAATGGGCCTCTGAATAGGCCCAGAAAATTGGGGACTCCTTGCTCATGTCACCTGTAGTGAGGGGAACATCTTGCTAACAGCAGAGCAAAGTGCAAAATGTTCTGGGCTAATGCCTATGCTTTGGGCAGGTCTACCTTCAGTAAGAAAGCTTCTGGTACCAAATTTTGCTACTGGAATTTATGGTCTTCACAAATAAAGGCATTTCTGTTTGTTCTGAAGTCCAATTTGTTTAGTGTATTTCCTGCTTTTCTTGAATTTTATCATTGGCAACAAATATTGCCAGTTGTGTACCTTGATCTGACAGATTTATTTGGTTGACTTTTTGAAAAGTTTCTGCCAAGTAACCAAATCAGAATAACCCTGATCTGCTGTCAGTCATTCTTCCAAGTACCAATGATGTTCTATGAAGAATAGTGACTAATGTGACTTGCAACTCGAATGATCCCAGAAGTCAAGCATCATTCTTTGTCACGCAGTTGATGCACTTTATGTCTGACTCCCATTTCTTCAAATATAATACAGTATTTTTAAAATGTATATGCAAGTGCTCAGATTTAGTCAGTTCATTTTTACTGCTGCATCAGGGCCATCAGTAAGTAGAACACCCCCTCCCACCTCGCCCCAATCCTCCAGTGGCTGGTAGTGAAGAATACAATGACTGCTAGTTGAATTTAGTACCATTCCTTGATTTGTGCTGAGTGGCCAGTAGTTTCACCCATTGCTTTTGCACCATGAGTGCAAATGTCAACACAGTAAAAAACGAAAATAATATCTTTATTTTATTGTGAAAATAACTTTGAACACCAACACCCCTGAAGGGTCCTCAGGGACTCCTTGGGGTCTGAAATTAACACATTGAAAAGTATTTTTCCAAAGAGTATTACAAATGGAGAGTACTGCAATTCTCCTTCTAAAAATTAAAAATCATATTAAGATAATTCATTGTTGGAAATGCTGAAGCAGACTTCAGAACCCCTGGGTGGGAATGTTGTCTAGGGAATGCCTGCATCTCTCAGAAGAAGGAACTCAACAATCGTTACAGTGTCCTTCAGTTTGACGATTTTTGTGCTGTGTGGTGACAACTATTTCCCAAGGCTGGTTCGGCATAATGGGTCAGTTTCCTTCCTAGTTATGATGGAAAGGTGGAGATTACTCTTTAGAATCCCTGAATGACTGAAAGTTCTTCTCTATTCATGAGAAATCTAATAGGTCCTGCAGCCTCAAAATCTGAATTAGCTTGGATGATTTAGATCAGCTGTAGTTACTTTGGGGATGCTAATGGACTCCTTGGCTATTTATAGTTACAGGCAAAGTAGGGGATTCAGCTTGGCACAATTGCTTCATTGGGATTGGAGCGTGGGCTCTGTAAAGACTGAGAAGAGATGCAAGGGCCATGTTCTCCATTCTTTCACACATGAGGCCAAGAGAGCATTTGTTTTCTCACACATTTTTTTGAATTAAAAATATTAATTGATGACATTGCTTTGAGAAATTGTTTGATATCTCAGTAGAAATCCTAACACATTTTGGAAAGTACTCACCTACATCATATTTTAGAGTAAAGAAGTAAACAGGCAAAATGGAAATTATTTCCATATTGGTATGATACTGTACATTGAATTTGTACATTGCCCTGCATGTACAATGAAAGGAAGAGTCTAGAATTCAGTCTCAACAAACATATCTATCATCTATCTATCTATCTATCTATAGATAGATATACACACACACGTAACTATATTAATACAGCTCTGTGACTTTTTCAATATGCTTTTATAAGATATATTTCTCCTGGTATAAGAATAATTTCACACTTTTCATTTAGGTGTTCTTAGATCAGACTTCTGCCTCATTTTGCCACCAGGGATGCAAATATGTGTCAGTGTCTTAACATAAGTCCTTTAGGTGTCCTCAAAATGATCTTCATTCTGGTATGTCCTTGGAGAGATTGCCTTTAAGATTTGATTTAAAATAAGAAAATAGGTATAATGGGTACAGATACACACTATTAGTGGGAAGATTACCTAAGTCCAGAAATTGGACCAGCCTAAAATCTCACCTTTTAGAAATAATTTTTTATCTTTTCTATTTATTTTCATTGTCATAAAAAGAAGCACATAATACTTAACCTTTGCTTTGCATTGTATCAGATGACAAGCCTTCTGAATTTCACACAACACATAATTTTATTTCCTTCACACACCAGTTTCCCACGTAGCTATTCCTAGGTGTAATTAGAAAATATTATTTTTATTTGCCAGATTATGTCCCCCCAAAAATAGATGGGTAGTAAGGAGGAAGTTTTAATAAGCTTTCCATATTTCAGTTTGTTTTCATACACTCCCAAACCTAGATTTGCCATGTTCAAATTAAGTAATATCTGTACAAATGGAAAATATACATGCCTTGCTGGTCCTAGATCCTCTACGTGGTACCACGCTGACACCAAAACAACACTCTTTAGAAGCTTGGCCCTTTGTATCCAACTTAGCCAGCCAATGGAGCTTAGCACCATCGAATTTCCTACCTGAGTTGTTCCAGGTACACAGGATTTTGATTCATGCTTGCAGAGTTCACCTTCAAATGGCCAGGACTTTATCTCTCAATTTTCCCTCCAGTCTAATTACTGGACTGTTTAGCTGGAAGTCTTTGGAGGGCAGCATTAATACATTCTTATTCAGATGAATTTATGAGTCTTAGCTCAATGTAATGTTTTAAATCTAATAAGAATCCATAAAAGAAACTTCTTGTAAAGTTAAATTACTTGTACAGACAATTGAACGGGAAGCGAATTATGCCAGTTTTGCAAAAGAATAACTTTATAATTTTAGGTAAGATACTGATCTGTGGTAATAGTTTTATTATCTATACACTGAGAGGTTTAGTGTTTAAGATGAATCCTCAATCTCGTATGTTCATAGACATTATCAAGCAAAACTGTATCTGTTTTCATTATCACCATTATGTTGCCTTTGGCATTAAGTGGCACAGTTGCCATCCATATAATGATAAAATAATCAGCAAATTTAAATGAGCAAATTCTGGGGTTTAAATCAGTTATTTGGTGGACTTACATGATTATTTGACTGAATTGTTTCAATAGTCTAGCCAATAATATGAGTTAAGTACTTTCAGAGAAAATAGCCACAGTATTTCTCAGTGGGTTTATTCAATGCCCTCAACCCCTTTGGGGAGATGTTGATGTTATATGTGATATTTCTTGGACGTTGAAGCTTTTAGTTCGGAGGGTGAGGGTGATGAATGGACCTTCTGAGTGGAGGGCTAGGGAAGAGGACACCATGGATTCTGTCTTCCTCTCTTAGGCTGGAAAGTATGGCAAATTAAAGAGGGAAGGAAGCATCTGTAATTGATTAGAAATGAATCTGGTATGCAGGATGACAGGTCCCTGAATGGCCTTGGCTGAACCAGCTCTTCCATCTCCTGTTTGTAGTTGTCAGGATAATTGCAGAATGTGCTGAGAATGTAGTATCCTGAGATAAGGAGGAAATTTCTGCAACAGCCCAAGCTTTGTCCTATTCCTTCCTAGGACAGGATGTCTTGCAACACTTTAGCTCAGTGATCTGTTTCCTTGGGGTCCGCAACACTTCAGCTCAGTAATCTGAGTTCCCCCAGGGTATAAAATCCAGTAAGATTACATCTTCCCTAGGCAGTTTTCCTGAGCCCTAGGGAGTCAGCTCACCATGGATTTGAGACTTCTGTTGATTCATGCTGCCTGTCTGTGAGTGATAAAGTTGCTCTGCATGACTTCTTGTGTAAGTGTTCTGTCTCACTAGACTCATATGTTGGAGGTTGGGTTTATGTAAAGCCTCTGGTAGCTGGGTTTGTGCAAAACCTCTTGCCAGATCTAAAAACCTTAGCAGAAATTGGCAAGGTATTTAGAGTTCTCTGGAATTGATGCTGCTGGATGGTATTGGTGAGGTGTTTAGAGTCCTTCCCTGGGATTCATAACTGATTCATGGTCCCAAGGGTTGATATTGGTGCATGGTATTCTGCTTAACAAGGAAAGACTTAAAAGACAATAAGAAGGTCCACATCTTCTGACTGGGGATACCTGGATTAGATCTTTCCATTTCTAAGAAAGGGAGCTTTGACTGTTTCCAAAGCACTTAATTTATTCTTCATCTAATGCTCTATAAGAGTAGTAGAATGGAAAGTGTATGTGGAATAATGATGTACATGATATTGAGAGAAGGGACATATTTTCATTCTCAGGGAAACCTGTTAGCCCATGGAATTCATAATGGAAAAATCATTAATTTGTCTGTTTCTTGTGGTGACACTTGTATATAAAACCACTGAGTAGCTGGATGGGGAGATGGAATCTACTGACTTAAATGAGGGCATGGATGGAAGGCGAAATTTACTCAACCTCTCTCATTTCCAAATGGATAACAGATAATTGTCTAGAGACAGTAATTTCCTTTATGTGAAAATTTATAGCTTGAATTGGAAGGAGGGATTGAAGGCAAAAAGAGTACTTGGAGGTTTGTTATGATTTCAAAATTCAAGTGCACAATTTGAGACTCTGGAAATAAAAAAATTTAAATCATAAATTAGTATATATTAATTTGTGAGTACATTGGGCAAATGCAATACAATGTTCTTGAGTGAGTGTTGCTACTAAAATGATTAGAACAAAACTACTTATTCTCATCAAGCTCCAATAACACCATTCTGCTGACTTATTTCATTCATCAGATCTGTTTTTTCTCTCTGTGTGTCAGGCACTGTACTAGAAGCACAGAGTTTAGTCGGAGAGATGGATATGTGAACAAATAATTGCATTACAGCATATAATTATTACAATAGATAATATTTCTATGTTATATAATGTAGTATATGGAGAAGATGATTAAGTGAAAATATAGAGCAGAGCACAGGTTTCTTAGGGACCTGTAGAGACCTTCCCCATAGGTGGAGAAGGTGTCATGTGAGATCAGTCTAGAAAAGTAGATTGGGCCAGAGTTATCTTCTGTGCAACCATGAGCAGCCATGGAAAAAGGAAAATGACCTACTTAGGTATGAGTTATTCCTGTTTTTCATTTGGAGAACGGGTTGCAGGGAGGGGAAGTTAGAGGCAAGGAGACCAGGTGGAAGGCTCTTAATAGTAATTCAGGCAGGTGAAAATACAGTGTGGGATTCAGAGTCTGCTGACCGGATGAACTTACTGCCTGTGTGACCATGGGTAAAGCTGTATGCCGGTTTATTTCTAGGTTAAAGGGGGCGGGAGTAATGATATCTATCCTGGCTTCAAGCACCCTTCAGAGTCAGGATGGATTCCCTACCCCAAATTTGGTTTGGATGTGACATACTCACAGGGGGTCTGAGAAGATTTATGAGTTACATAATGAAGTTTTCTGGAAAGAGCAGGGCATGCTTTCCAAGCAGTTCTGAAAGCCTTGAGTAAACAGAGAAAAGAGGCTATCTTGGGGTTTTTATTGTGGTTAGAGAGTGGGGCTGGGGGTAAGAATTTCTGTATATAGATGCAGGCTTGTGTGGTTTGAATCACCCGTGGGTGCCACAGAAGGAAACACCCAGGCTTTCTTATCAATTTGTCCAAGTGTGGGGCACAAGAGGAGGATGAGGGATCACCATTTAAACATCAAAAACATGCAGTCAGATTCTCTATTACAACCCAATTTTTTGAAGACTGAGTTAAATACTTCAGGTGAGGTGCTTAGCATAACACAGTCTGTCTAGAATAAATGCTCAATAAGTGTCAGTCAGGGTCACGCTGATTATAATAACAAAAAGGTCACAACAAACACAGTGGCTATATGGATAATACAGATGAGGGTTTGGATTTAAAGAAGTTATTATTTCTTTGCTTGGTGCCTCAAACTTAATGCTAATTGTGCTTTGGGACAGCTCTCTATATCCTCTAGTTGTCTAATTATTTAACACACCTATATGAAAGGTAAACTAATCAATAAAGATGAATTGAATACCTACTATATTTAAGGTGCTAACCACAGAAGATGAGTTGGATGCAGCCTTGTCCTGTAAGCATCCTACATCTACCGAGATTTGGCTGCAGTTAGAGAATGAAGAACATTGCATAGCAGACCAAGAGCTTCTTTGGCGGGAAGAATAGATTTCCTTTAGTTTCCTAAGAATTGCCGATTCTATCTGTCTTTTGGTAGCAGTAATTGCATTTTTTACACAACCATTGTTGTATCCACAAAATGGGCTTAACATTGGGATACTTTATAATACCCTATTTTATTTTTTTTCTAGTTACTATACATTTATTTATTTTATTTATTTTACTTTAAGTTCTGGGATACATGTGCAGAATGTGCAGGTTTGTTACATAGGTATACATGTGCCACGGTGGTTTGCTGCACCTATCAACCTGTCATCTAGTTTTTTTTTTTAAATTTTATTATACTTTAAGTTCTGGGATACATGTGCAGAATGTTTTGTTACTATGTTTGTTACATAGATATACATGTGCCATGGTGGTTTGCTGTACTGTCATCTAGGTTTTAAGCCCCGCATGCATTAGGTACTTGTCCTAATGCTCTCGCTCCCCTTGTCCCCCACAGCAGGCCTCGGTGTGTGATGTTCCCCTTCTGGTGTCCATTTGTTCTCATTGTTCAGCTCCTACTTATGAGTGAAAACATGCAGTGTTTGTCTTTCTGTTCCGGTGTTAGTTTGGTGAGAATGATGGTTTCCAGCTTCATCCATGTCCCTGCAAAGGACCTGAACTCATTCTTTTTTATGGCTGTATAGTATTCCACGGTATATATGTGCCACATTTTCTTTATCCAGTCTATCATTGATGGGCATTTGGGTTGGTTCCAAGTCCTTGCTATTGTAAATAGTGCTGCAGTAAACATATGTGTGCATGTGTCTTTATAGTAGAATGATTTATAATCCTTTGGGATAATACCCTATTTTCTTGAGTGGAAGACATTATCCATTGCAAAAGTCCCTGCTATTTTATGTATCATGAAGAAAGAGAAACATATCACTCATCAGTTTAGTGATATTTAGGACATCATTCATTGTAAGATGCTTTCTGATTTCAGAAGTGATAAATGTGAAAAATAGTCTTAGAATTCATGAATTTAGTAGTTATGTAGACTTTTGTTTTCTGTATAATCTAATTCAGTTCAGCCTGCAAGTATTAAGTGCCTACTATTTCCAAATGCTACTATGGGGGGCTCTGTGAGGGATGCAAGGAGTTCTGCCCTTACAGGGTTGTTTCTTCCTCCCAACCCAAAATCCAAGAAGAAATGGAATAATATTAAAATAACGTTATAAAAAAAGTGCTTTGTAGGATTTGGGATTAGTTACTTCTTGCTTAGACTTCATAATTGAGTTGAATTTTAGGTGACAGTTAATCAGAAGAGCCTGGAGGCTAGAAGCATTAGTAGGAAGTGTAGTAGGAAGACACAGTGATGAGATGCTGAGATGCAGTGGTTGGAATTAAAATGAGTTATTGGAGTAGTTGGAGGTAAGAACGAAAATGCAGTAGAAGCTGAATTGTAGAGGACCTTGGATGAGGGGGACCTTGGAAAGAATTTGGACTGTGGACAAAGAAGTTATTGCAAATTTTTGAGCAAGAAAATGATGTGATCAAGCTGCCCTTGGGGACGATTACTCTAGCAGCAGTGTGTTGGGTGACTTGGAGGAGCAAGAACAGAAGCTGAGAGAACAGAGCAGAGGGTCCTGGAAATGGTGAGATGGGCAGTGATAAGGGCTGGATTCAGGCTGTGGTCCCAATGAAAGAGGAGGGGTGATATCACTAGAGATGTGGTCAAGGTGGAATGAACAGGGCTTAGCCATTGTTCAGCGGCAGATAGGAAGAAGGGAACAATGAACACCTTGGGTTTTAATCTGGGTGACTGACAGGATTACAATACCGTGAACGGCAAAGGATGGGGAGATGGGCAGGAGTAGGTTTGGGGTGGTGAATGGAAGGGTAAGAGGAACAATAATTTCAGCTTTGGGAACAGGTTTGAGATGTTGGTGGAACATTCAGCAGAGTGTTGGAACATGCAGGGAGACTGGGCCAGGAAATACAGATCTGGGGTGGAGTTGGAGTGGAAACTGACTAGAGGGGACTGGCCAGACACCGAAGATGCACCACATGCCAGGCATTGTGTGGGGCTCATTGTTGAGTCAAAGAGGCTAATAACTAAGCCAATGGTTAGAACTCAATGCTGTAGGCGCTAAACTTCAATATACATGGGGAATGACTACAGTCACACAAGAGAGGAAATGGCTGGGGAGAGTCAAGTCTGTCTTTAGCTGTGTGTTAAAGGCTGAGCAGATGTCTATCAGCTTCCCAGGGAAAGAAAATCATTGTAGACAGAAAAAAAAGCACATCCAAATGCACAGATCAAAATTGTGCCCTGGGCTTGGGGAGCAGCAGTGGTTTGGTTTGCTGGGAGATAGGGTTGGGATGGGAGAGAGATAAGGAATGGATCCTGCAGAATACCCTGCTTTAGTGTCAGGAAGAGAAAGAGAACACAGTGGTGGGGACAGAGAGGAGGAGGGAAAAGGAAAGCCAACGAGTCGTGTAGTGTCTCGAAAGGCAGACTCAACTGATCAGAGACAGGCTTGTTCATGAACCTGGATTTCTCTCTTCATTTCTCTGTGCCTCATTTCCTTCATCTGTAAAAGGAGGGTTTTGAACCAGATGATTTCGAAAGCCCCTTCCTGTTCTGAGGTTCTGTCTGCTTCACCAACTTTGGGAAGCTTTATTTTCTTTTCGGGTCATGTTGAACAATTTAGTGTTCTAGTAATTAGAGTCTAATTGGAAGCCCTGTGACCTGCAGGGGTAGCACACATCCTAACAGGCGCTGACTTACTTGCAGGGCAGAGTTCCTGCACTGGGAGCATTTCCTCATTAGACCTCCCCGGGGGCTGCACCCAACAGTCATTGACTCCTTGGAGTGGGAGAGACATACAAATATTTATAAAGGTCATGTTGGAAAATATTTTAAAACAATTGAACTGCAAAACATGTGTTTAACATTTATAGTGTTTGGACTGGAAAAGATACTTTTAATCATCCTTGTTCTTCCTGGAGTTTTACCAGCTCCTTCTATCCCTTAGAGAGCTTCTTCCCATCAGCAGCAAATAGCAAGAGACTTCTAGCAAGAGAGGCTTCTGCACCATTCCTTGTGATTTAGGTGAAGGCTCAATTGGAGTGCATGTTTTCAGATTCTAGTAATCTTAAATAAATAATCCAGGCCCATGACATTAATAAAAGCAGTAATTCTGTCAAGTGTCCTTGCTAACTTCCTAAACTTCTGAGGGGCCAGAGCTGGTGATTTATGAACACTGCCAGAATCTGAGCTGTGGCATTTTTTAGGGGATTCACTGGGAGGTATACTTTTAAGGGTAATTACCATGTGTCAGAAAGATGCCTTAGCTCCCTTGACACGGTGTGCTCCATTTTATTTCAGAGGTCAAATGGCAGGAGAATTATATGTGAAAGGGTACCCTTTCCAGGTTTACAAGTAGAAAGTAAATGTTGTAATATGCTAGGCTTAATTCCAACTTTACATGGTAGTCAATTAACTCCATGTGTACCTTGCTGCCACAGGTTGGCTGAGATTAGCAGCCATTGATCGCAGCCTTCCCATACTCCTATGGAAGAGAGATGTGCACATCTGCCATCTGTACAGTATGATATCCTGCTGGAGTGTTATCCCAAGTTTCTATGGAACTATGAAGGAAGGGCACCTGGCCCAGTGTGGGAGAGGTAAAGAGACACATGGAGGGCAGGAACATCTTTATGAATGAGGTCTTGCATGAGCTTGGTCTTAAATAATCAGTTGTGGTTACCTAGGTGATATGCAAAAAGGGCGACAGTAAGAGAAAAAGCAAGAGGCATGCGATCATGCAGAGGGCACTAACAACAGGCCTCGCATTTGGAGCATGAAGGATAAGGGGGGAGCTGTTGGAGATGAGGCTGTGAAGGTAAGGGACGGTGGTCAGCCTGACAGCAGAATGGAAATTCCTTCTCTGCTAATAATCTGGTTTTAAAATCTGTTGCCGCTCCATCTGATGAATGTAGATGTGAATATGGGCCCTTAATAACTGTATCAGTCCCTTATCTTCCCAAGTTAAACTAGGCATGGCCAGGCTGTCTTACTGACTCCAAGCTCCCAATCCAGTTCTAGAACTGGCTCTTGGATCTGCACCCCTTGTCGATCTGCACCCCTTGGTTTGTTTCTTTATGGACTGGTCCCAGATTCTAATATCCATCTCATCAGCTAAGATGGGTGTCCCTGGTCCATGACCCAGACACTCAAGTACAGTTAGGAAGATCTCACTGTAGGCCTCCCTGCCACCACATAATCAAATAGATCCCTTATAGACTGAGCCACTCTAGTTCATGCTAAATTTTGCTAAATCTCTTGAGTTTGGTATTTTGGACCACAGCTTCTTTTCTCCCCCTTTTATCCTGATTACTTTTCCTTGTTCTTCTCTGCAGCCAGCCTCAGGAGGCCCTCTTCTTTCAGCTCTGAACCTCTTGCTGCTAGCCAGCTGAGGTTGAGTTGGTGAATACGTCATGTATCTTAGTGTATTCAGATGGTTATAACAGAATACCATAGACTGGGTGGCTTGTAAACAACAGAAATTTATTACTCACAGTTCTGGAGGCTGGAAGGCCCAAGATCAAGGTGACAGCAGATTTGGTGTCTGATGAGATCCCACTTCCTGGTTCGTGATGGCTCCTTTTCATTGTGCCCTCACATGGTGGAAGGAGAGAGGGAGCTGTCTGGGGTCCCTTTTATAAAGGCACTAATCCCATTCATGAGGGCACCCTCATGACTTAATCACCTCCCCCAATCCTCATTTTCAAATACCATCACATGGAGGGTTAGGATTTCAACACAATAAATTTTGAGTGGACATAAACATTCAGCGTATAGCACCAGATTAGGGCAAAGTTCTCCAGAAGCCAGTTTTCAGCAGTTCCAGTGTCTACTCATTCGTTTGCCCTGCCTTGACTTTCCAAAGTCTGTGTCCCATTAAGTGCACGTCAATTTAATAACGAAGCATTTCCTAATGTGTGTTTGGAGGAATGGTAAATACTGCAGATTACGCGATCATTCTTGGGGATTCACAAAGATTATTAGCATATTAAAAGGGCCTGGAAACTCCTATGGTCTAGAAATGTGTCTAATTTGAGTTGAGCATTTCCAAAACAAAACAAAAGCATTTCTTGTACCACATAATCCTTTTTTTTCGATAACATCAAATCCCACTTGGAGCTAATGTTTAATGGAACACACTTAGGGAATATGGTTTGAAAGCATTAAAATTCCTTTCTAGTACTATTGACTGAGGGTGCTAACCTTCCACATGCTGGCATTCCTGAGGGACTGGAAAGAGTATCTTAAATAGAGTTGTAGCAACGTCATTTCAAGATTCGCTGGGACGGTGTCTGCAGAAACAGGAAAGGTTTGGCAAACCTTGTTATTTTTCTTGCCCAGCATTAATTTTCCCCACTTTTGTGAACAGCGTCCTAATTTTCTTAGAAAATTTAACTTCTAAGGCTGATTCCCCCCCAAAATTTATATGTTAAAGTCCTTATTTCCAGTACCTTGGAATGTGACTGTATTTGGAGATACAGCCTTGAAAGAGGTAATTAAGTTAAAATGAGGTCATTAGGGTGGGCCCTAACCTGACTGGTGTCCTTATGAGAAGAGACGAGGACTCAGACACACACAGAGGGAAGACCACGTGAGGACACCGGGAGATGATGGCCATCTGCAAGTCAAGGAGAGAGGCCTCAGGAGAAAGCAACCCTGCTGACACTTTATCTTGGAGTTTCTGATGGCAGAACCATGAGAGAAGAAGTTTCTGTTGTTTAAACCCCTCCAGTCTGTGGTACTTTGTTATGGCAGTCCTCACAAACACATACATAAGGTTAAAGTGAGGGTGACTCCATTGCTTGGGTCTACGGGTAGAACAACCTATAACAATGGCCACAGTGATTGGCTTTGGGTTGGTCACGTAACTGAAAATAGGCCAGTGAGATCCAGCCCCAATTTTCTTGCACTGCCGGAAAGAGGTATCCTCTTACTACCGGTGTTGCTAGTGGATAGGAGGCTAGCTGGAAGCTATCTTGACCACCATGTATGGAGAGAGCCTGCTTGAGAATAAAGCCGGAAAAGAAAGGGTGGAGCTGAGAGTAATGTAGAGTCACAGTCCCCATAATAGCATTTGAGTGCCTCAATCTAGTCATGCCTGAAGTTTTCTACCCCCAGGACTTTTCAGTTATGTAAGCCAAAACATTCATTCCCCATCCACCTTTCCACCTTTCCACCTTTTTTTTTTTTTTGGCCCAAGCCCATTTGAGTCTTTAAAGAATCTCAAATGATGTATAAAAATAACAAACTAGCCTTTGCGAAAATGTCCATTAGTGTTACACTGTTACCGCACTTTTCCTTTCCTTTTTTTTTTTTTTTTGGAAGCAGTCTCACTCTGTTGCTCAGGCTGGAGTGCAGTGGCAGATCTCAACTCACTGCAACCTCCCCGTCTCGGGTTCAAGCAATTCTCCTGTCTCAGCCTCCCGAGTAGCTGGGATTACAGATGCGTGCCACCATGCCCAGCCAAATTTTGTATTTTTAGTAGAGACGAGGTTTCACCATATTGGTCAGGCTGGTTTCGAACTCCTGACCTCAGGTGATCCACCCGCCTCGGCCTCCCAAATGCTGGGATTACAGGCGTAAGCCACTGTGCCCGGCCTGCACTTCTCCTTTTCAAATGTCTCTGAAATAGTCTCAGAAACAATGATCTTTGCTCCATGAAATGTATGAGACTTTTATCAGATGAAACTCCCAATGGATTCTGTTTTGATGTATGTTTATGGTCAATGCTACTGTGTCTGTATTGGTCTGGGTTAGTCTGAAGTGACACTGCCAATCATAATTTGCAGTCAGGGAAGTCACTTCACTCATTGCCTCACATTTATAGCATGTGTCTTAAAAATATTATGATGTCATGATTAATACATTGAGTCATCATTAATAAAAGTTCTTTATAAACAATTTTGTAATTACCTATGGACTCTTGGATAAATAGTCTTTCAGGACTGTATTCTAAGTTTCATGATGCCTTAAGCGATATTTGAATTTAAGCCAAGGCATCCAAAGATACACAGCTCTAGGGCATAAGAAAGGGTTGTCTAGAATGTAAATGCCTGGATGGTGGAAGTGAAGAAAGCGTCTGTGAGCCCACGGCCCTGGTGCTGAAAGCCCACGATGGCTCAACCCTGCTGCTTGCATTCACCTCATCCTGCCACGGCACATGGTTGGCTCCTGTCAGCAGGTGTGGTGCACCAACTTCAGAGGATGCATTTGCAAAATCGAAGAGAATGGAAATTCATGCAAAAATGTTTTTTTTCCTCTGAAAACATCATCCTTTAGTGAACATGGGCCAAAAACCTTGTCACAACAAGCTTCCTTTTGAAATAGATAGTGTTTACTCTCCTCTTATCAGTCTGGCAACCTGGCAAGCACCTTTCGTTCATGTGGTGTCCTGACACTTCCCCATGGCGCCCGGCCAGTGCTCCGAAGTGGTGAGGTGCACACCTGCGGCCTTGCACAGACCACAGAGAGATGCTGTGCCTCCGGTGCTCACCTTCCCTGCCACCACATCCGTATCATGGGTGAAAAGCCAGAGTGGCTGCGGATGAGCGAGAAAAACATACATATTTTTTCTAGTGGTTGTACTTCTTTCTTAAAGACCTTCCCCATGGATTTTCATATTCTCAATTCATTTCTGCCCTTGGTGACAATTTAGCAGTAGAAAATGCATTAGCTAGATTTCCTCCCTTCTCACAATTAAGAAAGAGTATGCCAGAATTCATGGGAATGGTTAATAAGATTTCAGATATTCTGAAATATGATTTAATAAATACAGATTTGAGTGTAATATGAAGTATATGACATAGAGAAAAAAATTTCAAAGCTCATAATTTGCTTTTTTCTTTGTGGTCTTTTTCTTTCCTTCTTTCCTTCTTTCTCGCTTTCTCTTCCCTTCTCTTTTCTTCTCTTCTCTTCTCTTCTCTTCTCTTCTCTTCTCGTCTCTTCTCTTCCCCTTTTATTTTCTGGTCAGGGTTTCACTCTGTTGCCTAGGCTGAAGTGCAGTGGCCTGATCATGGCTCACTGCCGCCTTAATCTCCTGGACTCAGGTGATCCTCCCACCTCAGCCTCCCAAGGAGCTGGGACTACAGGCATGTGCCGCCATGCCCGGCCTTTGTTATATTATTTTTAAAAATATGAATCAAGTGATAATATGTCTTAAAATTCTCTCCATAATACTGGGCTACTCTCTGGAAAACAAAAAAGAAATCACCTGTGTGTAGTTTTATTTATTTGTTTATTTTTTTAGCTCCATTTGTTTTGTTTCCTGTGCTACCTCCAGAGTAAGACAGTGATGGTCAGGTATATAAACACGGACGGTCTAGTTGGGGTTACTTGAGCCCAAATCCCAGCTCTGCCAGTTTTTGGTTGCAATACTCAGGACAATAGATTTAACCTTTTCTGCCTCAGTTTCCCCATCTGTAAAGTGAGGCTTAAAAATAATATCCAGCTCATAGGATTATGGTGAGAATTAAATCGTAGAGTCAACATAAAGAATGTACCACAAAACTTCGTATAGTGCATTCATGGTAAAAACTTGCTTTTCTTACCATTATTGTTATTATTCACAGTTCCTGGCACCTTGTAGGTACACAATAAATGTTTGCTGAGTTAATCAATTTTATGTAGCATTCATGATCTCTATGTGTTTGCATTCTCACAAACTAAACAGAAGTTGTGAAAAATATCATTTTCATTCTATTTAAAGTCAAATGTATCCTTTTCCTGTGAACCACAGGCAGCATAATGCTAAAAAATTCCCATGGCACATTCAAAAGTGCGTATGGAAGTGAGGAAGGTAGAAGGAAATGGCCAGTTTGGGAAATAATTCGTATACGTGGAAAAACAAAAGCGCTGAATAAAACAGAAAGTTGAATCCTTTATAAAGAAATGCCCAGGCCATGCATAGACAGAAAAACTTACTTTATAAATTAGTTTTGTAGAATTTTTTGCAAGGTGCTAAAGCAATTTAGTGTCAGGATAAACACTGATTCTAATAAAAATAAATTAATAAATTTAAAACGTTCAGGGACCTATATTCAAAGGCCGCTAGGCATTTTAATAGGAGATAAGTAAGAACCATTAATCATGGTTTCCACACATTTTCACACGTTACCCTAGGCGACTGTGGCCAGGCCGAGGAACGGTGCTGTGAGGGTTCTGCCGGTGCTGGATAAAATAATGATTTTATCTGCGTGTTCTGCACTCCACGTTGTCTACACTTTCGCTCTCTTACAAGTTAAGTACAAAATTGTACCTGTTGACAACTTAATTTTTTCACCTTTTGGCCTTACCCTTAGGAAAAGGTAATAAAATCAGTGAAATGCGTATTTCTTTTCTACTTGCTTGGCATAAATTAGTGTTCACATTGAGAGAGAAACTGGGAAAAGCCCAATTGTGCACTGGTCTCATTTACCCATTGACCATGTTTCTATCCATGAAGTGAGTTCGGAGTCACAAAGTTTATTATTAGAATCATTAACTTTTCTAGGGTCAGAGACTTCCTTGAGAATCTGATGAAAATGATGGGCCCTCTCTCCTCAAAGTGGACACTGGGAGTATGGTACATTCAGAGACTCCCTAAAGATCTATGAATGCCATCTTGAGATCTTCTGTGCAGAGTACCTTTCAGATGTCATGCCTACATTCCAAAGCAGTGATGACTACATGGAGAAAAATTACAAGAAATGCCAACTGGGGAACAAATTGGCAACCTCTCTTCAGTCTCAACTCTTCTAACTCGTGTTTCCCATGAAATCTCTGATGCATTCACACACAGAGGTTACAAATGAGCTAGATTTGATTCTTAGATTCAGAGACTGTTCAGTCATAGTTGCAGCAGAATTCTGTGTTTCTCATTCTCAGCAGGGCTTTGAAACAGAGCATGTTGCATTATCTGAAAAAGTATTACAATTTCTTCCTTAAATGTTTTAACTGTAGAGTCAATCCCTGAATCACAGTTATGGGTACAGTTATGACGTGGTGTCTATATGTTTGTCTTTCAAAAACTAAACAGAAGATGGACAGCTCTGCCCATCTTCATTCTTCCATGGTTCCAACCAACTACTGCACTGGCCCCTCTACCTCAATAACAGATGGAGTTCTATTTTCTTTCTCTAAAATTCTCTCTTTCCAAGGGTGCCAGAGAGTCCACTTTCAGTCATGATTTGATGACTCCTATATAATAAACCTCCTGTATGAGTGAAATAATTGAACCTAACACATTTGCTAGCTTTATAATCTTAACTAAATCACTGAACCTTTTTGGGATTTAGTTTTCTACTATGTCAAAGAACAGAATTGGACTTTAATATCTAAGCTTGAATTAAGTTTAAGATTGTATAATTTTTCAAACACGTGTATATATGTGTGTATACGTGTGTTTGTATATGTTGCTCAGACCTAGTATTTTCTAAGCTGCTGATACCTTCTGAAAGAATCTCAAATACTCAAACCTACCTTTTTCTTTTTTAGCACACATTAAACATGCAGAACCATTTGAATGATCATCCAAGTAAGTTTGTCACCCAGTTAAAGCATCTAAAGGTCACTTGCCAATTATTTCCTTGCAGTAGCAAGTCTGGAATGTCAAGTTTTGAAACATTAAAAAAATTGTGATTTCTTCATATACATTAGTTTCAGCCACATAAGTATAAAATTCAATGCATAAATAGCTACCCTGAGATATCATTAAAGAGGGAATTTTTGAGGTTCTACAGCATCAGATTTACCAGACAGGGGACCTCACTGGTACACTGCCAGCACCCCACCCTTCATATGGTAGCACATAGTAGGTGCTCAGTAAATACTGAGCAAAGGAAAGGGTCTAATAACTGATACAGGATGGGTGTAAAGTCCAACAATTATTTCTGGGGAGAAGGAATTAGAAATTGAAGATCAAGTGTTAGTGGGTGGCACTCCGGGTGAGAAGAGAAAAGACAAGCTGAAAAAGGAATGGTAACTGGGGGTAGGGGGAAGTCATGAATCTGATGAGGTATACCATGAGGGAAGGAGCAGATAATGAATGTATTTTCCATATATTTTATTTAACAATGTGTAATTTTATTTATAGCAAAATATAGAATGCCTTGTGTCCTCCACTGTTTAGATTAGTACCCATTTTACTGAATGAAACAGTTTTTTGAGTAAATGGAGGCTTGTGTGTTTTTAAACACCCAACAGAACCTCAGGAAAACTGCCTGAAGCCACAGGGTAAATTTCACAAGCTGAACAAATCTATGCATGTATGTGTGTAAGGCCCATCCGCTTTAGCATCTCTCCTCATCTTCAAATCTGATTTTCTGTTAAATTTATCAATATTAATCTGCAGGTAAAGGTTTTCAGCAAAAATTATGATATCAGTTAGGAATGTATTTGGTTGCAGGTATTGAAAAGGCCTGACTTGAAGAATATAAACAGATGTCTAGAAGTAAATGGCTGCTGGCATTGATTCAGTGGCATCCTGCAATGCCACTAGATGCCCAGGCTTCTTGCCTTCTTCCACTCTGTAATCCCGTGTTTGTTTGATTCCATTTTCATGGCTGCAAGATGGTTGCTATAGCTCCAGTCATCACATCTACATTCAAGATGGGAAGAAAAGTGTGTGTGTGTGTGTATGTGTGTATTGGGGGTGGTGGTGGAGAGATATGCTGACTACTCCCGTTTCCTTTCATGAGCAAGTGTTAAAGGTTTTCCGGAGCACAAGTGAGCTTTCATGTATGTTTTATTAGCCAGATGATTTTACAAAGCTATCCTTAGAGGTAAGAGAGAGTGAGAGAGTGAACATCTCATCGGGGGCTGGGCACATTGCTGTTCCAACATCATTTGGGTTCAGGTGACAAGGATGAATCAGAGAATGGAAATACATTGAGAAATCAATGGCACTTGCCCCCACGACAGTGCTGGAAAGACAGTAGAAATCAGAAGAGTGAAAGCAAAAACAATAAATTTCTCTCCTATTTGGTGTTTAAATCCAGTCTTATTTCCTACAATTGCCTTGAATAGGTGTTACTGCTTGCTTGCTTACCTCAGGAGAACATTTAGTGAATAATGATGTAAGTTATGTTTAAGAGTTTAAATAACAATGAGTCAGATGTGTACTGTGTTGCAATTTGTTTGCATACATGAATTTTAAATTTTCCTTAAAATCATTAAATATATTAAACTTGTACATAAACTCACTGATTTGCACATAAACAGTTTTGGAATTAAATTCCTGCTTTTTGGTTAATAGATAGAATTGAGAATGTGGCAATATTTTACATGTAGAAGTGCTCAGGGAGAAATAAAAATTTTGTCTACTGTACATAAGTCAGAGAAATGGAGAAGAAAAGGCAGGAAGGGGAATAGAAATTGTTTAGATACCAAAGAATGAGAAGGAGAATGGAACTTAAACTGTCAATAACAAAGATTGTAGCAGGAGAGCAAAGGACAGAAATTAAAAATGTATTGAAGTTCTGTTTATTTTTTAAATTTAACTTTTACTATGGAAAATTCCAAGCATATACAAAAAGGAGAGAATATAGTGCAATAAACCTGCTTGTACCTATCACTTGGCTTCAACAGCTATCAACGTATGGTCAGTTTTGTTTCATGTACACACTCCCCCACCCCCACATATATTGAAGCATACCTCAGACATCATGTCATTTCATTAGTATCTATGTAGCTCTTTTTAAATAAAACAATCTTTTTTTTTGTTTGTTTGTTCGTTTTTCTGAGACTGAGTCTCTCGCTCTGTCGCCCAGGGTGGAGTGCAGTGGCACAGTCTTGACTCACTGCAACCTCTGCCTCCCAGGTTCAAGCAATTCTCCTGCCTCAGCCTCCTGAGGAGTTGGGACTACAGGTGTGTGCCACCACGCCGGGCTAATTTTTGTATTTTTAGTAGAGACAGGGTTTCACCATGTTGGTCAGGCTGGTCTTGAACTCCTGATCTTGTGATCTGCCTGCCTTGGCCTCCCAAAATGCTGGGATTATAAATAAAACAATCTTTAAGCATGTAGTTATCTTTGGAATCAGATAGAGCTGAGTTCAAATTCTACTCCAGGCACCAACAATTGTGGGGGCTTGGGCAAATTCGTTAATTCACTCCATACATATTTATTAAGCATAATCTGTGAACAAAGAAGCAAACAAATAGATAAAATAATTCCAGGTAGAGATAGACGTAATGAAGGAAATCAAACAGGACAATGGAACCAAGAATGACTGGAGGTTTACTTTACACCACGTGGTTGAAGAGGGATAAACCCTTATCCACTATACTGGGGCTTACTCATCTATAAAAATGGGACACTATGACCTGCCTCCTTCAGCTCTTGAGAATAAATTAGTATTTGGGAAAGTGCTTAGCAAAGGCCTGACACATGGCCAGCTCTCCATGACCATGGAAAGCTCCCTGATTCCTGAGCATCAGAGCATGGAGCAGGGAGGGCAGCAGTGATGGTCTGGTCTTCATTTGGATTCAAGGTGCATGTAGTATGCTGGGCTGATTGTCATGCTCTAGACTGGAGCCCTGTAACAACTCTATCACCTCTAATTTTACTCCTCCCCAAGGAACCTTATTCTAGAACTCCAGGAATCCTTGGAATTGCCTCCGGAAAATAAGGTTGCATTGGACCTGTCTTCTGTTTCTCCTTCCCCCACACTTTGTGGGGAGTAGCTGACTTATAAATTCACAGAATTTTTATGTAGAAAATACTGATTTGTTTACTAAGGTGAATATTTGAGGACAGCTGCTTAGAGTCTTCCATTAAGTTTACAAAAAAAAAAAATCTTTTGAGATTGAATTTTACAGTTTCCAATTTGGCAGGCACTTAATTCTAATCCAAACAAGGAGCTGCTGGCAGTCTATCAGAAAAACAGTAAATTTTAGGTTCTAGAAATGGCTACTTTCTTGGGATTTAATGATCTTTTTCATAATATTTTAGCAGATCAACTTTTATTTATATTAAATGCAGGCTTTTATCCAAATTTCATGTAATGAAGCACCAAACAAGAAAAAAAAATTCAATACAGTCATTCACTTTCTTTAGATTTGGGTAAATGCAAGACCAGTAAGCTGCTGCTTACACAAATACTGCCTGTGTATGGCAGAGTAAATTCGAAGAACACAGGCTCTCATTCTGAAGGAACGATTAAATGGTTTTAGCCATTCCTCCTTGCTGAATCCTAAACTGGAACAATAAGAAGACTGAGGCTGAATGAGCTTTGGGACTAGCTTATCATTTTTTCCCTGCAGTCATGATTACATGTAGCTTTTACCGTGGCTTTTTACCAATTCCATCAGTGGATGAGGCTCACCCCAGCAACTGGCTCCTGGACCAATGAGTGCTGTTGGTTCAGCCGAGCACAGATTCCTTCTGCTAGGGCTTGCAGCTGACTGGCCAACTTTTAAATTAATTTCTCTTTAGCTTTCCAGACTACCAGTGCCCATGAGGGGCTGCTTTAAGCCTTTAGAAAATCTCCTCCATATTTCCCAGGGAAAGTTTCTTCCTCCCTCCCCTACCCCTCCAGCAGCCTTCCATTTTGTTTTCTGAAGGCAGCTTCTTCCTAGTGCAGCCCTCTAAGGTTGAGGAGAGCTGACATGCACCACCTCCATCTTCTCTGACTTCCCTATCATCCAGATTTGCGCCTCTGGCTTTCTGTAATCTGGATCTTTCCAACTTTGTCTCTTTCCCTTCTCTTCTATTAACCTTTGATCCTACTGAATCTCTCATACATGGTGTATTTCTACTGAGTCTTCCTCATCTGTGAAATTAATTCTCCTTGTCCTCTCTGCATTTCCAAACCCTTTCTGATGGTGTTAGTTGTCTCTTGCCGCCGTAACAAAGGATCACAAATGTAGAGGCCTAAACCAAGACAAACTTATCATCTGGGTTCTGTAGGTCAGAAGCCCCGCACGGATCTCACTGGGCTAAAATCCAGGTGTAGGCTGACTCCATTCCTCTCCTACAGGCTCCAGAGGAGAATTTGTTTGCTCCTTCCTGGGGTTGTTCACAGAACTCAGTTCCTTGTGGTTGTATAACTGAGGTCTTCATTTCCTTGCTGGCTATTAATTGAGGGTCGTTACCAGCTTTTAGAGAGCACTGCATTCTTTGGCTTGTGGCTTCCTTTTTCCAACTTCAAAGCCAGTGAAGGCAGGTGATACAGTTAGGCTTTGTGTCCCCATCCAAGTCTTATTTGAATTGCAATTCCTATAATCCCCGATTCCCACATGCCAAGGGAGAGACCAGGTAGAGGTAATTGAATCATGGGGGAAGTTTCCCGATGCTGTTCTCATGATAGTAAGTGAGTTCTCACGACATCTGATGGTTTTATGAGGGGCTCTTCCCTTTTCGCTTGGCACTTCTCCTTCCTGCTGCCTTGTGAAGAAGGTGCCTTGCTTCCCCTTTGCCTTCCACCATGATTGTAAGTTTCGTGAGGCCTCCCCAGCCACGCTGAACTGTGAGTCAGTTATACCTCTTTCCTTTATAAATTGCCCAGTCTCAGGCAGTTATTTATAGCAGTGTGAAAACAGGTTAATACAACAAGTGAGTCCTTCTCATGTCTGTCTCTAATCCTCTGCTTCTCCTTTTAAGAACTCATGTGATTACATTGCACCTATCCAGGATAATATTTTAAGGTCAGCTGATTAACAACCACAGCCCTATCCACATTCTTAATTTTGCTTTGCTGTGTAACACACCGCACCACAGTCACAGGTTCCTCGGATCAGGACATGGACATCTTTAGAGAACCATTATTCTGCCCACCACCACAACAATATTAAAAAAAAAATATATATATATATATACACACACACACACATACACACACATACACACACATATATACACACATTGTTTCTTTAGAAGACAATTATAATACATATTTGTTGTAAATATACATTAGTAGAATTAATAGTTAGTTAATAGAGACATAATGGCTAACATCTGTATACACATACACATTTCTTATTTATAAAAATGGCTTCATTATATATGTTCTCATTTGTATATATACACAATTGTATATATTTGTACATATTTGTATATATTTGTAATGTATATTTTTATAACATCATTTATATATACTCATTATATATATACATATATATGTACTCGTTTGTAGACCTTTTTTCCACTCAACATTGTATTGAAAAGACTTTTCTCATGATGTAAAAAATTTCTTTACATTATTTTTACAGATGTGCAGTATGAAGTACTATAATTTGATTAACTAATCTCCTTTTGTGGTTTCTGTTAGTTTCAGTTACTGTAAAATTGCCACAATAAACATATAATACTCATTTAAATACCTGTATAAGTCCTATTTCCTCTGTCACTTTCCTATACCTTTAATTTTCAGGGAAAGCTTTATTATTATTATGTATTTTTTTTTTTTTTAGAGCTGGGGTCTTGCTTTGTTGCCCAGGCTGGAGTGCAGTGCTGCAATCATAGCTCACGGCAGCCTTGAACTCCTGGGCTCAAGTGGTTCTCTCACCTTAGCTTCCTGTGTAGCTGTGACTATGGGCATGGGCCATCCTGCTGGGCTGAGTTTATTTCATTTATTTAGTTAATGAATTTATTTATTTTAGAGATGGCATCTCACTGTGTTGCCCAGGCTGGTCTCAAATTCTTGGCCTCAAGCCATTCTCGCACCTCAGCTTACCGAGTTGTTGGGATTATAAGCATGAGCTGCTGCACTCAGGTGAAAACTTTATTTATTTAAATTTTAAGGAGCTAAATATTTGAAATTGACTCAAAGAGTTCTTGATTTTCCTATTTGATTTTTAAATATTTGCATTTGGAATCTCTCCTGTATTGATTCATTGATTCATTGATTCATCCTTTGAATATTGTTCAAATCATTCTACTGAGCCTTAACCCACACAGCTAAAATTTCCTGCATCTTCTGTCTAGCCCTTTGCCTAGAATCTTACAGTGACACATCCGATATCTACTAATAACTAAACAGGTGCTGAATAGCAAACAACAGTACTGGCTTCTTCGCCTTAGTTTACATTGGCTTTGGCTCAACATCCTTTGCCCTGGCTCCCGAAGGAAGAAGTGTCCCCATTCCTCTCCTTTACCTGTGCCTGGTGAAGAAATTAATAGTCTTTCAGCTGTATTTGTAAACATGCATAGAATTATGGGAACCAGGGCAGTTCAAAGGATTTATGCAGGGTCATGGGCTCAGTTCACAGGCAGGAGATTTTAGACTCTACTCTAGAATTTATATGATCTGCAACAGAAAATTGGAAATGCTTTTTCTTTATGAATTTCGAAGTCTTACTTGAGAACCCAAGAGTTGTCAAAATCTGTCTGATATTTTTTACCACCTGATAATAAATTTAACAAAGTATATCTGTGCCAAACAAAATAGTAGAAGTTATACTGAATGCAAATATAGAGAGACATAAGATCTCAACCATAGGCTGGGCTCGGTGGCTCACTCCTGTAATCCCCGTACATTGGGAGGTTGAGGTGGGCGGATCACTTGAGCTCAGGAGTTCCAGACCAGCCTGGACAACATGGTGAAACCCCATCACTGCAAAATAAATAAATAAAAATAAACACACAAATAAATAAAAAATAGGCTGGGTGTGGTGGCTCACTCCTGTAATCTCAGCACTTTGGGAGGCCCAGGTAGGTGGATCACTTGAGGCTAGGAGTTCAAGACCAGCCTGGCTAACATGTTGAAACTTCATCTCTTCTAAAAATACACACACACACACACACACACACACACACACACACACTAGCCAGGTGTGGTGGCACATGCCTGTAATTCCAGCTATTCAGGAGGCAGAGGCATGAGAATCACTTGAGCATAGGAGGCGGAGGATGCAGTGAGACAAAATCGTGCCACTGCACTCCAGCCTGGGTGGCAGAGACTTTGTTTCAAAAACAATAAAAATAAATAAATAAAAATTAGCCAAGGGTGGTGGCCCGCACCTGTAGTCCCAGCTACTCAGGAGGCTGATGTGGGAGGATCATTTGAGCCCAGGAAGTCAACACAGAGTGAACTATGATCACACCGCTGCACTTCAGCCTGGGAGTCAGAGGGAGCAGCTGTCTTAAAAATAAATAAATATATAAATACATAAATAAATGAACATTTAGAGGTGAGAATAATAGAGAAAGTGCTATAATTATGTCTTCTAGCTTTTAGAGGCATAATTTAAAAAATACTTTCTGTTCTGCAAGTGTCAGTGAAAAAGTTATTTAAATTTTTGAAAACCAAAATGAACATTCCATTTGTCAACTGGAGACCTCAAATTTCTCCCTGTCTCATGATGTGTTTTCATTTTTTTTCCTATCTCACATTTTTTCTTTGAAATTACAAAAAAAAAACACCAAAACTGAAGTATGACTGTTGATAGTGATGGTATATAAACTAATAACAGCATTTAGGAGGATCATTTTCCAATGTAACTGATTAATATATTAACATCTCTTCTCTTCCTCTGCTTCTTTCTTCTCTTTCCCCTCTTCTCACTGTTATTCTTTTGGTGGTGTGGTGGCAGTAATTCATGGTGAGATGACCTTTTATATTTATTTTTGTTTTTCTAAGGTTCTCTCTTTTCAATAGACTGCTTAATGAATATAGTTAATCGATGATTGCTTGTTAGCAATAACTTGCAAATTGAAAAAGAAAATCTCAGTTATTGGTGGCAATGTAGGGATTGGTGGGAAACAGATATTAAAAATTCTGAGCTAAAGGGCTAAAAATGGTAGACTGAGCTGTTCATGCTATTTATTGCCATCGTGGCTTTTTTTTTTTGGTGATAATAACTTTAATGTAACCCCTTACTTAATTGTACTGGTAATATTTGAACTGGCCTGAGGTATGGAGTCTATGGGTAGATAGAAATTCACAGTATCCATAGGCTCTGTTAGAGGTGCTTGGGAAAATTAGGGAACATGAATAAACAAAACAAATCAAAACAGTCTATCCTCTTGTGGTTGGGAAGAGACAAACAATAAATGAAAACTTAATAAAAAAGCACATGATCTAGTGTAATAGAGTATAGAGTTAGGAGGTGATGAGTAGGTAGTAGAAAGAAATAGGGAATCTATAGTGGAGGACTGAAGGGTGGTTTGCAATGTTAAATAGCACAGTCAAGGGAGGCCTCATCAAAATATAAACATTTTAGCAAAGACTTGAAGAAGGTGAGAGTATTTTATAACCTAAAATGGAGAAAAGGGTTCTAGGAAGAGAAGCCAGCCAATGTAAAAGCCCAGGAGTCAACCGCCCATTCAGATGCTCCCTCCCAAGCGCATAGCGAGTCTGTTGTTGAGATCTCCGTGTCATACTCCCCACTGCCCATTTGGTTTTAGTCTTTATTCCAGGGTTCAAACTCACCGTTCAATAAATACATTCTAGTTTTTCCCTTGATGAATATGGGAGCAGGAAGGGTGATCATCTGCATCGTTTTGAGTGAAAATCTACAAGTCAAACTGTCCTTTCTCTTGTTAATATCAAACAACTCTTATAACTTTGGTTATTATGCTAACAAAGCCTTACGAAAGACTGATAAGACTGTGGCCTTTTTAATCCTAATTAGCGTGTTCCCTGGCTTTAGGAAGAACACAGGCAAAGCCACAAAGAAGGGGAAGGAAAGGAATTCTGGAAATAAATATTTATAGTGAATCCTGCTTTAGGATTTTTGTATTTTTCAATAGGTGTTAAATTAAGTTTAGCCTAAAGCTGCCTCCTTATGTATTTTAAGTTCAGCCTAAAGGTTTCTTTGCCCATAGTGAACTGTAACCTAACTGGATGTGTAAACAGACTGTAACCTGCTCTCATGCCAATCACTGAGTTTTGGCCAATCAGAGGCGGCCAACTGTTCAAACCGTGTTCAAATGAGGCAAACACCCAGCTGCAACCTCACTTCCTTTTTCTGTAGTCACTTCCCCTTTCCTGTCCATAATTCTTCTTTGACCAGGAGGCACTGCTGGAGTCTCTCTGAACCTATTCCGGTTCAGGGGCTACCTGATTCACGAATCATTCTTTGCTCAATTAAACTCTGGTAAATTTAATTTGTCTAAGGTTTTTCTTTTAATACAGAAATGGCTTCCATTATAAACTGTGTTTTCATAATCTTGGCTCTCAGATTTCTATGAATTTGTGATCAGTTTCAGTGTGGAAAAGTCTGGCGCTCCCTCACCCTTTTACTAACGGTGTGATTATAGCTGAGGTGAAGAGATGGGTTCTGAGGCTGGAAAGATCAGAAACCAAGGTGGTCTTGGTGTGGGAAGTAATAAATACATCCAGCTGAGGGTACCTGGGTGAGAAGGAGCGCAGACCCTTCCCCCAGGCCAGGAGAGTCCAAGACTGAAACTAGTCTTGGACTAGAATAAACCCAAATTTATATGAGAAGACAGAAGCAGCTGCTTTATTACAGCCCTACAGTTATGACAAATGAAGACACATCCAAGAACAGATAATGAAAAATTTTGAATTATTGCCATTGTTTCTCATATTCCTGAGACTCTTGAATTAATATAGCAAACCAAGTCTGAAGATAAAAAGCCAGAAGCTTTATCAAATACATTATGTCTGGCAGAAAGTCTACACTGAACTAACTCAATGTCCAAGTAGTGGCTTGGGTTTTGTGTAAGAAGTGGCATGGATTTTCCTGGGAGGTCTTAATTTGCTTATCTCTTCATCTGAAGCCAAAGTGTATAACTACAGATGACTTCTGTACTTTTTCTATTGAGTTGTTATATTTATTTCTTCTTTATTTCTGGTTTAGTTTTCTTTCTGGAGGAAGCAGGAAATTCTTTTCTCTAGATCTCAAGAGCATTTATCCATGATGGAAAGGGAGAAGGAATAAATTTAATGATAAATCTTGAGTAGCAGTGTCTCTAGAAAGTAGCTTTTAAGTATCTATCTGTGCAGAAAGCTCAACTTGTGCAAGAGCTAGGCATTATGTAGATTATAAAATATATGCAGTAGAATAAATGCTTTAACTTTACATTGAAATTGCTTTAAAGACCAGTTTTAATTCCAGATTTATTCTGTTGTTTTCATTGCTATACAAATAAGAATATAATTTTTCTTTCTCATTTGATTCCCATTGTATATAAATCTCCACAATAATATGAATTGTTATTTTCATAGCCCATTTTTAATTTTTAATATTTTTTAAAATATGGAATTATACCTTTGCTAAAGAGTTAGGATTTATACCTTATAGACAAGGAACTGTTTCCAGATTTTGAAAAAATTTCTTCTTCTGGCTATTTTTATATATTGATGTATGGAAAATGTAACTTGCTCTTTTTCTGTTTCTAAGTGTCTTCATATTCATGGTTGTATTTTTATCAGTAAAATATAATTTGCTTACAATTATCTAATTTCCGATTGTCATGATCCAGTTCTTATAGGAAAGCTGTTTATCAACAAAAGCAAAAACGCAGTATATCGAAAGCATGTAATCAGTTTATGTTTGAAGATAAAGTTAAGGTTATGGAAGAATTTTCTAAGATTCTGCTAAGTGTAGAGTAGAGAAAAAAATAAAAAGGTGCAATAACCCTATTTTAATAAAATCTTTTTCCTTGCTGTTAGTATTGTGGTTATACAATAGGTTAATTCAACATACATGGAGGCTTATGGTTCTTAAATATAGAAATTGTTCCATTGCTAATTTCCCCAAAGAGATTTCTGCAGTAAATGCTGTGAAATGTATATTAAAAGCAATACATAAAACAGGTCTAGCCCTTAATAATTCCTCTCAAACCCGAAGATCTTTAAGTTCTGTTGTTATACTGTTGAGCTGGCAAAACAAACAAACAAAAAACAATCACCACCTAAAAATGTTATTAAAGTAAAATGAAATGATAATCTGAAAATGGCAATCTATTTTTTCCCCTTTTCCTTTCCCTCCTTAAACTTAACCTAAACTGTTTTTTTTTTCTTTCCTGATAGTTTTAAATACAAAAGGACCACTAAGTACCTTCATTTTAATATTCATTATTTCTCTTATAGTCTCATAAGGAAATAATAATAGATTCATTTTTTAAAGCCCGAACTATGATGTGATAAAGTTAAAAAGTCACTGGTATTTTCCGGGTTTAAATGTGGTCTTTAAAATAATTTAGATGTGCATCTGTGTGTTTTGTTGGTAGGCAACATATTTTCCATGAACAACACAACACCTAAATCAACTCTGCATGATTTTACCTCCTTTCGGCACTCATGCATTTATAAATAAATTATATCAGCTGTGTACCTACTTTGTCACTTTCCACCATGAGCTCACACAACTCACCGTATAGCAGACATTTGCAAAAGCGGGTGTTAAATTTAGACCAAGTTCCAGGAAAAGCAGTTGACTTTCTTACCTCAAGGCATAAAAACATAGGCCCTTTGCCAGGTTTGTGGACACTTCATTCTTTACTAAGCTAACTTCTCTCTCCGCTCAGCTCTGTTCTTTTCTCCCTTTCCCTGTCTCCCAGGGCCACTCTGGAAGAAGAAAGAACCGCCCAGGTGAGCTGGTCATTCACTTGTAGGCATTAGAATGGCAGAGCTGTCACCTGTGGGCTGTTTAGGCTGCAAACATTACTAAGCTACTTTACAGAAAGTTATGTAAAGAGCTGTTAATGTTCCCTGAAGACTTTCCTGCCATGCTGGCTGTACAGGCGTTTGGAAAGAGGCAGGTCGAGACGTGTGTGGACGCTACCCCTTGCTATTTATGAGCTGAGCAGCTTGCGGTGAAAAGCTGTCATTTTCCCCCTGGGTGTGTAGAACCAGTTTCTCCGGCATGCCAGGCCACGAAGCTGAGGCTTATCCAAAAGGAGGGGCGGGGAGGAGGGCTGCAAGGAAAGCCAGAGATGTATCACTTGTTTAAACTCTGAGTGGGGAGAGAAAGTGAGGATAAAAAGAAGAAAGGAAAAACTATCTTAGAAAGTTCTCTCAATTATCTGTGGTTTCCTATGGTGGAAACATCTTCTCCTTTCATTCAATGGAAGTGGAGGGAAATGTGGGACTTAAGTTATGTGGAGAAGAAGCAGGATTTACTCACAGCTCACTGGCTGGACCAAGTCATTGGCAGAGATAATTCCCGATCGACTTTCATCCCTTACAGATTACATTTATCTAGAAAAATCTCAAAGTTATCCAAACTGACTAAAAATGCCCTTTTCTATTCTGGAAAAGATTTGAATCATCCAAAAGGAATAAAAATGCCCTTTCCTATTTTGGAAAAGATCTGAATCAACATCTAAACTAACCCCATTTGAATTTTTAAATGGTATATACAGTAGTATGTTGGTCTCTAACCAGGGACCCCAAACCTGTGCTGTCACCATAAGGTAGAAAAAAATGTACACATAACAGGTTACAACAAAAAACCCTTCTTTTTCACTTGCCTGAGAAGTCTAGGCAGTTGGAATTCTTTAGCAGGCCTGCCTGCACTTTTCATAATGCTGTATGTAGGCAAATAGGCCAGGCATTGATCACAAAATGGACTTGTAAATGACTGCGCCTGCTGGTATAAATCAGTGCCACCCAACAAAACAGAGGAGCCAGACCATAGTGTGGTTGTTGCTTTTCTTGAATTTTCTTAATATATCTGCTTTTTTTAAATGATTCTAACTGTCAACTGGGATTATTAGACTGCATAATGATATTTTTTATGTCCAAACACATGAATAAAATTACTTTTTCCCTATGTACATTATGGTTATACATGCTTTCTGAAAGTAAATTAACATAGAAATAAATCTGTTATGTCAAGAATATGCATTAACCTGTTTGGGCCTTATAAATATGTAAAAATAGCACCTAGTGCTTTGCCTCTCTGTGGTAGGGTAATATCTTATCCTGAATCTAGAACTGGACATTTTATATATTAGAATATACAAATTCTAATTCATTCATGTGTTGAAGCCCTGATCCCTCAGTGTGAGGGTACTATATTTACTCAATGCAATTTAATAATAATTTAAGAAAATATTGCGTGTTTGGTTTTGTACCTGGTGCTCAAGGGAATACAATGAAGACTGTCATGTGATCTTACCTTTTTGAGGCTTATCATCTTGCCTTAGATGTGACTAGTGTATTGTTACCTGAGCTGTTGCATCCGATTCTACTTTGCCTTTATTCTACTTCCAAACTGTTCTTCACACGTCTTCTAAAGAAATTCATCTTAGCTTTCTTCCCTCTTCCCCTCTGATTGGTAGAGAAGATCCTCATTGTCACTCCCCTTTGGGGCCCAGCGCTGTGGCCACACAAGCTGTCACAGTGGCTTTCACACTCGCGGCTCACTCATCTCCGAATGTTTGTGTGTGCTGTTCCCCCTGCCTGCCTTTCCACATCTAACTCCATCCACCTGGGAAAAGTCTTCCTCATTCCTTAAGGAATCTGCTCATGCAGCACTTGTTTTTTGAACAAGACCTTTCCTGCTGCCTTCCCGCCCCGGCTGGGCTCGATCTTCGGAGCCGTCCTCCTCCTTAACTACCCTTCTCAGAGCTCTTCACGTGTTCTTTGAGTGTCTTTGGTGTGCTTGTCAGTATCCTTGACTGGCCTGAGTGCTCTTGGTGGCCAGGGTTTTTGTCTTATTCAATCTTTGTGCCACCACCACATAGCACATCTGGGTAGACACTCCACAAATGTCTGCTGAGTGCACAGTCCCTTCATCACCTGAAAAATGATTTTCAAACAACACTAAGTCTACATATAGTTTTCTAGGATCGTGAAGGCTGGAAGAAAACTGATTTACTCAAAGTATCTAAATTGGTTCTGGCTTCATCTTTGTCTCTTCCTGCCTTCTTTACCTTTATCTACTGACTGCTTCTCATGACAGTGAATAAGTCCCATGAACAAAACCACCTTTCCCCAGCTTATGCTCTGTAATAGCTCCCATCATCCTTAGAATAAAATGAAGGCCTTACCTTGGCCTACAAGGCCCCCTGCAATCTTGTCCTCCCAATCCCCCCAACCTCATGCTGTGCTCTCCCCATCATACACTGCATTCCAGACACAGGAACCTCTTTTGGTCCCTAGAACATGCTAGCTAGCCTCTCTTCTGCCTGGAGGTCTTCACACCTGCTGTTCCATCTGCTGGAATGCTCTTCCATTTTCCACAGGGCAGGCTTCTTATCTTTCAGGTATCAGTTTCAATGTCGCCTTTTCAGAAGCCTTTCCTAATCACCTCTTCCCCATCCTTTTCTCTAGGACTACATCTGTTTTTGTCCGTCAAAGCCAAA
The DNA here is from genome assembly GCF_009828535.3 of Hylobates moloch. Taxonomy (NCBI): domain Eukaryota; kingdom Metazoa; phylum Chordata; class Mammalia; order Primates; family Hylobatidae; genus Hylobates; species Hylobates moloch. Next base: position 9,538,218 of record NW_026652295.1, on the reverse strand, counting down.
TCACAAGTGGTTGATTTGTTTGTATTTCCTTTCTTCTTTGTTTGTTTGTTTATTCATAGTCTCTTCCTTTCTCCTATTAAACTGTGAGCTCCTTGAGGACAGGGACCACATCTGTTTTTTCCTGCTGAATTCTCCAAGGCCTACGACTGCACCAGGCACAGAGTAAATGATAAGAAATATTTCTTGAATGAAAAGAGAATAATCAATCCAAAGCAAACTTGTAAAGGGCTTCCTGATATACATAGATTCTCACAACAACCAAATGAAATAAACGTGTAAAGTGCTAAAATTACTGCAGTGTTATTTTGGGCTAAATATTTGTGTCCCGTCCACCAAATTTGTATGTTGAAGCCCTGATCCCTCAGTGTGATAATATTAAAAGTCCTTTGGGAGATAGTTAGGGTTAAATGAGGTCACAAGAGTGGGGCCTTCATGATGGGATTAGTGCCCTTATAAGAAGAGGAAGTCAGAGAGAGATGGATCTCTCTCTCTCCACAATAGGACACCATGGAAAGCCTACGTTAGCACACAGCAAGAAGGCGGCTGTCTGCAAGCCTGGAAGAGAGCCCTCACCAGAACCCAACCATGCTGGCACCTTGATCTCAGAAAATAAATGTCTGTTGTATAAGCCAGCCAGCCTGTGGTATTTTGCTATAGCAGTCCCAGCTGACTAACAGATGTGTTTACATGAGCAGACCTCAAGCATTTTGGCCAGTCCTTGTTTCTATGATGATTTTGATGGTTAACTTGATGGAAAATGTCTTTGGTAGCTTCCTTTCCTATTTCAAACTTGCAGGCATTCTCCAGCCTCTGTTGCTATGTTCTGTGTGCTCATATTCACTTCCCTCTCTTCACACAAACTGATATAACTCACCCAGCACACACAACCATCATGGAAAGACCTGAGCTCCCACTCAACCTAACAGTAATATTATGTCAAATGAGATCTTGTAGTGATATTTTAAAAGGAGAGTTTTACAAGTATCTTGGACTGTGAAAAAGGGGTCTCCAGGTCAATTTGTTGGAATAATCTTCCAATCTTTTAAACAAATATGATGAGCAAAGGGAGCAGCACACATTGACCTGGATATAGTAGCAGGAAGAATATCCTCATGTTCTTCAACTCTGTTTACACAAATAGGCATTATCCCAAAATGAGTAATGCTAGGAAATATGTAAATAAGTTCCAATTTACAATTGGTCGTTCTTCCCCTTCACTCCAATTTTTTTGAATTTGTCAATAACTCAGGTATTTTATTTTTAAGAAAATAGTCAAATACCTTTAACCTTTCTCAGGCCATTCAAGATTACGCAAGGTTTGGGTCTCAAATGGTCTGGGTGACCACTTAACTCATGTGGCCTTTCTGCTATTAATGCTTTCCAGAAAAACAACAACAGAATCAATATGACTACTAAGAATACATTTTTAAAACTTAACATGACGTCTTGGATCTTATAAGAGTCAAGCCCTTCAGGAAATAAACCATGAGGTAAGTGATCGCCCAGTGATTCCATGTTCGTCTTTCTGGGATCGGCAGAGAATTAAAGGTGATTCTTAGGGCAAACATACAGCATTATCAAAAGGCTGTAGCAGCTAGAGCAGGTGAAGGAAACAAACAAAAACAAAAAGCAAAAAACCAAAAGCAGCCTAGGCCATGCGGCATGCACCGTAAACTGAGCTTTAGCTTTGCTTCCAAATGCCAGAGAACACCTGTCCACACTGGGGACCCCGCACACATTTTCTTCCTGGCGCAGCACACCAGATGCCCAGCTCTCATTAAGGAGAAGTTTGTCTGACAGTCTTTGCCTTGCTGTAATTCTTATCCCACTCTGAATTCCTCTAGCAAACACTGATTGAAAGCTCTCCATATGCCAGGCACCACACAGCTCTGCAAACCTCCCTTGGATCCTACCTTTGGAGTAGGAGAGGCAAGGTACAGAGACGGTGAGAAGGCAGAGTATTCGCTGTTTAACCAATTTTTGATTGGAAAGACTTTCAATCAGGCATTAAATTTATCAAGCTTTTGCTGTGGGTCTGACAGGCACTGGGTGAGTTCATGTGGCCCTTGCTCTTGAAAGGTCACAGTCTGGGTGTAGACTTACCTGTAGAATGTATTATTCAAGGAAAGAAGCAAAGTATAGAACAGCATGGATGCTCCCATCTGAGCAATAAAAAGGTATGTGATACATACATGAGCACGCACACGCACGCACACACACACGTGGGGCTAAATGCCTAGACTACCTGGAAACACTGGTTGCTTTGGGGAGAACTGGTTTTGTTTTCTTAGAGCGCTTATCACTCTCTGAAATTGTCTTATATATTTGTTTATCAACTTATTTATTGTCTGTTTCTACACTGGCACGTGAGCGCTTGCTTACAGCTATAGCTCCAGTGACTACAATAGGGCTTGGTATATTTTAGGTGCTTGTAGTTAAGAATTTTTTTTTTTTTTTTAAACGAATGAGCTGGAAATGAGAGGATGTAGGGGTAAGAGTTCAGAGATGGGACAGAGTCTTGCTTTTAACTCTATGCCATTCTGTAACACTTGAATATTTAAGTTTTTATTATGAAAAAATACAATTAAGTATTTTTAAGTATATTAAGCAAAAGTAGAGATGACAGTGTAATAAACTTCCATGCACTCACAATGGTCAACTCACGGCAGATTATGTTTCATCCATATCTCCCTCACTGCCCTTCCCCTGCCTCGAGATTGTTTTGAAACAGACGCCAGCCATTGCTGTGTCTTTAAGTAGTTCAATATGTAAATCATAACTGCAATGCATTCCACACCTAAACAAACAAGCAATATTTTATGAATATCATCAATTATTCACCGTTCAAATTTCCCTAATGAGTCTCATACTCTTCTTATAGGTTGTTTGAATTGTATTTAACAATGTACATGTATTACTTTTTTCAGAATGTTTATTTGGGACGTTTACAATCTAGTAATCTAGTAGGGAATATGGCTCCATCCAATCATCTGTCCATCTATCCTTCCATCCGTCCATTAAATAAATCCATATTAAGTGCCTCGTATGTGCCAGGCGTTGTTCCAGGTGCTTGTTATGTATCACTGAACAAAAAGACTGAAATCCCTGCCCCTGTGGAGCTCTAGCCTTCTAGCTGACAGAGACCACTAACAAATAACAAGGTATGGAAAGCCTTGATTATGATTCAGTAATATGTAACATGTATGATAATGGAAAGGGCACAAACTCCTTTGTTAAAAACAGTGTCATTATATGACTAACATAAGAGATTCAAAGTATTGAGGCCCTCATTTTAGCACTTAAAACTTGCGATATGGCTGGGCGCGGTGGCTCACGCCTGTAATCCCAGCACTTTGGGAGGCTGAGACAGGCAGATCACTTGAGGTCAGGAGTTCAAGACCAGCCTGGCTAACATGGTGAAACCCCATCTCTACTAAAAATGCAAAAATTAGCTGGGCGTGGTGGCGTGTGCCTGTAATCTCTGCTGCTTGGGAAGCTGAGGCAGGAGAATCACTTGAATCCCGGATCCAGGAGGTGGAAGTTGGAGTGAGCTGAGATTGCACCACCACACTCCAGCCTGGGCAACAGAGCGAGACTCCATTTCAAAAATAAATAAATAAATAAATATAATTTGCAATATTTTTGCAACACCATTCACAATAGCAAAGACATAGCATCAACCTAAATGCCCATCAGTGATAGACTAGATAAAGAAAATGTGGTACATGTATACCATGGAATACTATGCAGCCATAAAAAGGAATGAGATCATGTCCTATGCAGGGACATGAATGGTGTTGGAAGCCATTATCTTCAGCAAACTAATGCCAGAACAGAAAACCAAACACCACACGTTCTCACTTATAAGCGGGAGCTGAATGATGAGAACACATGGACACATTGCTGGGAACAACACATACTGGGGCCTGTTGGAGTGGGCAGGTGGCAGGAGAGAGAGCGTCAGGAAGAATAGTTAATGGATGCTGGGCTGGATACCTAGGTGGTGGGATGAGCTGGGCAGCAAACCACCATGGCACACATTTACTTATGTAACGAATCTGCACATTCTGCATGTATACCCCTGAACTTAAAAGTTGGAAAAAAGATGTGCAATGTTTAATGTTTTGATAAAACCTTGTAAACAGAATATATTGATTTCTTTAAATAACAAATAATTAAGACCATCAAAGCTTTTTTTTTTTTTTTTTTTTTTTTTTAACTTCCTTACAAACACATTGACTGGGCTCTGCCATTATAGATAAAGTCATGACAGCCAGGGGCCAGGTGCTAGTTGTCAGGGTTTGAGAGGTCAGACTTGGGTGTTTATGAAACAGAGCCAGTCTGATCCCACGTTCTGGCGCATACTCTAAATATGATGAGCATTTACACAAACCAAGCCAGTGAAGTGCACTAATGCTTCTTGAGCAGGTCTCCTCAGAGAGAGCCTTTTGTGGTTGGAATTCGAACACCACTCATCCCCAAGTCATGAAGCACCTTTGGCCTGTTATCTGGATGGTCTAGGGAAAGTAGAGTTATTGGTAGGCTCTACCAAACCTAAGAGTATTTTTGACTCATGCTTGAAACCCACATTGAAAGGTGGTATTTTAACTCGTGAAAGGAAATGTCAGCAGTCTGAAAAATATATTAGAACTGAAAAGGGCCAGTATAATGTTTTAACACTTTTATGCTGTCATTAAGACACTAGACACTAGTACATCTTAAACATTTTGGTTAAATTGAACTTAACAACAACAACAACAACAACAACAACAAACAACAACAAAAGGCAGGGAGAATAGGGCTATCTCTTACCAAGACATTTCAAAGACTATAGTGTAGCTGGAGTAATTTTTATACAAGTTTCCCAGAACTTCCGCATCCAAATGATGTTGTTTCCTATGTAGTGGTTGCTTTGGAAGGTATACTCTACATTCCTTCAGTGGTGCAATTGTGCAAACCATTTCTTTTCTTTCCTTTTCTTTTTTTTCTTTTTCTTTTCCTTTTCCTTTCTTTTCTTTTCTTTTTTTTTCTTTTTTTTGGGACAGAGTCTTGTTCTGTCGCCCAGGCTGGAGTGCAATGGTGCAATCTCGGCTCACTGCAACCTCCGCCTCCTAGGTTCAAGCGATTCTCCTGCCTTAGCCTCCGAAGTAGCTGGGATTACAGGTGCCTGCCACCACGCCCGGCTAATTTTTGTAGTTTCAGTAGAGAAATTTCAGGTTTTGCCATGTTGACCACACTGGTCTCGAAGTTCTGACCTCAGGTGATCCACCCACCTTGGCCTCCCAAGGTGCTGGGATTACAGGCGTGAGCCACTGCTCCTGGCCAGACATGCTGATTTTTTTTAATCCTACCTCATCTTCCTCCAATGTCCGTTTTCTCTCTAAATCCTGACTGTGCTCAGATTTCACTTTCCTCAAGATTCTGAATGCTTTCAAAAGAGGCAAGAGAATAATTCTGCAACCAACTGATGACTTTGAGTCTAATTCTGGGTAAGATGTTAGATCTATCTACTGAACAGATGGTTGAAAAGTATAGAAAAGAAGTGATGATTTTCAGAAGCCTCATGGGTTCACCAAACATGAATCATGTCAGAACAAGCTCATTCCCTTGTGCAGGATTGTATGACCTCCAGATACAGGGGACATGGTATGGTAGAAAGCAGCTTGGACTAGGAATTAGTAGATTGTCTTGGAATCCTTCTTCTTGCTACTTTCTAACTACATATTTGGGGCAAGTCACTTGCCTTCTGTTAACCTTTGTATAAAGTTATTGTTGCCCCATGTGTAAAACAGGGATAATATTAATGTCTAGAACAAAGTAATAAATAAATTAGTAATACCTCCCTTGTAAGGATTGGTATGAGAGTTAAAAGAGCTAATAAATTTTAAACAGATTAGAATACTCTCAGTCAAATAACTCAATACATGTGTGTAATCCACAAACAAAGAAAAAGACTAAAAACAAACAGACAAATGCCATGCGTGGTGGCTTATGCCTGTAATCCCAGCACTTTGGGAGGTCGGGGCAGGTGGATCATTTGAGGTCAGGAGTTCGAGACCAGCCTGGCCAACATGGTGAAACCCCGTCTCTACTAAAAATACAAAAAATTAGCCAGGTGTGGTGGTGCACACCTGTAGTCCCAGCTACTCAGGAGGCTGAGGCAGGAGAAATTGCTTGAACCTGGGAGATGGAGGTTGCAGTGAGCCAAGATCACACCAGTGCACTCCAGCCTGGGTGACAGAGCCAGACTCTGTCTCAAAAAAAAAAAAAAAAGAAAGAAAGAAAGAAAGAAAGAGACAAAAAGAAAGAAAAGCAATTTTAGGCTGGAATAATGAAGAAGTGTTACCATGTCTTAAAATAAATGGCTAAAGGTACCAGGAAAATTTAGATTGAAGAAGGGAAAATCTCAGGAGTTGGCCAACAATAGTCCAGGGGCTGAATCTGGTCCACTTCCTCTTTTTGTATGGCCTGTGAGCTAAGAATGATCTTTCCCTTTTTAAATAGTTGGAAGCAAATCAAAAGAAGATTACATAAAATTCAAATTTCAATGTCTATATAAGCAAAGTTTGATTGGGAACCCAGCCATCTCATTCATTTACCTATTGTCAATGTCCGCTTTTGTGTTACAACAGCAGATTTGAGTGGTTGCAATAGACACCATATGGCTGAAAACTCCAAAATATTTACTCTGACCATTCATAGAAGAAGTTTGCTGACACCTGAAATAGTCAAAAGCTGTCATGTAAAAGAGGAAATAGACTTGTTCTGTAGGCCCCAGAACTTAGAACTAATGGGTAAACCAATGGGTAGATTGGTAACTAATGGGTAAAAACTATAGTTCAGGTAGGTTTCACTCAATGTAAAAAAGAACCTTCTAATAATCAGAGTTACCAAAAGGTGGAAAGCGCTGTTTTGTAAGGAGGTGAGATCCCTGTCAACAGAAACATTTAAGCTAAGCTACATGAATGCTTGAAGGGGGTATAGAAATAATTTAAGGAGAAGATGATGGTTGGGCCAGAAAACTTTTCAGAACCCTTCTGAAAGTCTGATTTTGTAATTCCAAGCTTTTTCCAATCTGTCTCTGAAATCTCAAATAAGTACTTACAGGCAATAATTTACAACTTAGAGTATTCAAATTGCTATGAGGGATAATGACCTGCGTAGGAGTTACTTGATGGATCTAATAGACTTTCACAAAAGACGAAAGTTAAACACTTGAACACTCAAATTTTGCCCATAATTTTAGGGAACTTTTGGAACCCAACTGAAGTCCAGTCATAGACCCGAAGTAAAGAGCCCCAATTTACATAAACTCTGAGGCCCTGAAACATAAAAATTCTGAGTGAGTTGATGTTTCATTAGTGCATCCATTTTTGGATCAATCATGCCCTTTGTTCTTCAGTTTCTTTTATAGTTTATGAGAGGACTAACCTACTTCATGTGGAAGACTGAAACAGCTCTTCCATGGAGCATGTGCCATCCTGGAAGAAAACTTCAGGCCTTCTTAGTTGTTCTAATACTTACAGTTCACAGGCAGATCATTCAGTACATAATTTTCATTATATAAGGGTCCAGTTGTGGTCTAGAAGATCTTCCTTATATTATTGCAATAACTAGCATGAATGGTTGATTTAAACAAGTTTATCTTTATTCAAATTTTTCCTTCCTTATATGCTTTAATTTTTTAATGTTGAGATTAAGATTGACTTTTAACAAGGTCAAGAATCCAACTGACCACCAGATATTGGGTTAATTAATGTAGCATTTTATAGATAAAGTCATTTGTCCAACAAGTAATTTATATGCTTGAAGAAACAGACTTGATGTGAAGCTAACTACAAGTGACTTAATCATAAATGATTAAGCCATATAATTCTGTTCTTAGTGGTAGTTTTAGAGCGTAGTTTTAAATAAACATAGTAATCTATGCATAAAGCAAATGATTTTAAGACATGTTTTCCTTTATAGAAGCCAGCAAACTATGGTCTGTGGATCAACTATGACCTATTGCCTGTTTTTCAAGTAAAGTTTTATTGGAACATGGCCATGTGCAGTCATTTACATATTGTCTGTGACTACTGTCACACTACAATGGCAGAGTTGAGTAGTTGCTACAGTAACTGCATGGTTTTCAAATCCAATCTTAAAATATTTATTCTCCGACCCTTTAGAGAGTTTGTTCATCCCTGCTTTAAGCTGTGGATAGCAACCTGCACAGATAAAAAGTGTGAAAAGAATAATGAGCTTTTTCTTTAAAAAAAAAATAACCTGCAGATTATGGAGCAATATATTTTTGTTGACTACAGATCAGCAAAGATTTTCAGCTGAGCTGGAAAGCCTATTGAGCTTGAAATGGCTATCCTTACAGCGGAGTAGATTTATTTGTGATGGTTAATATCATGTATTCTGAATAGTGAAGAATCACATGTAGAATTCAACTTGTGATTCATCGAAAGAATTTCATATGTATGCATTAAGATAAAAACAAAACCCAACCTCTGAAAAAACATATTTTCACATGTAAATCATTCAATTATATTCACTTTTTGGGGCAGGTGGTCAAATTAATTTTGCCTCTGTGTTTTCATTTTTGGTGTTCATGGGTTTATCATGCAGACATTTACATTTGACTTTGTCCTTTACAAATATACTTTGAATAAAATGCTTATGTGAAAAGGATTGAAAATGGAATCTACCAAGAATAGTTCCTTACTTTAGCTTTCTACCCATCTTCTCCCACATTTTTTGTTCAGTTGCAGTAAGTACCATTTGCTCTTGAAAATTAATTTGCTAATCTTAGATGCCAACAAGTCAATTTCTCAAATGTTTCATGTTTAATTTGTCCTAAAGCTACCCATTCCTGAGAAAATCTGAGCTTTAAAGATTGAGTGGGTATATGGTCTGAAATAGTGAGCAAATTAATACAGCATTTGCTTCTGGGGTCTTTTATGGAAGATGATGCTTAGTAGGCTGCTAGACCAAATGGAATGATGTATTAATCAGTTTCTTCCAAGTCTACTTCTTTGTTATCCATATTAGGACTGAAGTACCATTTAAACTTTGGGAGGAGTTTGAAGCAGTTCCCTGCATACATGGTAACCATATTTCCTGAACCAAAGATTGGGATGTTTGTATACCCTGAAGATGTTTTGGCACATAGTCTGATACTGGGTCAGAATATTTAAAACCATGTATGCAATGGGAAATGCCCTACATATTTTTCTTAAACCACATTTTTCTTAAGTTGACCTAACGACCAAAATGTTCTGGAAATGCATTTGCTTCTCTATAATAAATTAGCTGAGATGCTCCTTATCATTCATTTGTTGGATGAACAGAGTGACTTTTATTTCATTTAAATAAGCATCATTCTATTGCCTAGCATGATTAATGTAAAATGCAGAAACTATTGAGTGGTATAATTAATATAATTAAAGTAATGCTGGTAGAGCCTTTTCTTTTGGATCGTTACTGTTCTAAAAAGCGCAACTATAATGCAGAGAGTTCACTATCATGGTATGATGGAGCCTGTGGGCAGAAGGCCAGCTAGTCTTCCACAAGAGAGATAATTAAGAGACAATGGTACAGAAATGCATGTTGTAGCGTGCACGAATGCTCCTGTGTGTTGACCTTACAGCTCCAAGCAACTCAGAGAATGGCTTGGTTTTCAAAATTACAATTCCTCCCAGATTCTAGAGGGAGGGGTGGATGCGATTATTCAGGTTTATGCAATTTCAAAAAGGTAAAATACCTAGTTTGGGGAACACTGCTCTCTCCTTGGAGACCTGCTGGGATACTAAAATTTCAGGTGCTTCAAAAATGCAGGACACAGAGAGGAATTTGAAATGCATCCAGAAGGAAGCAATTTATATTTTTCTGCAACACTTTTATAACAGAAAGGCAAAGAGTGAGTGGAGAGAAAGGAAATGGGAGATCCCCTGACTGGAAGCTGTACAGTTCACCTAGAAGACAGGCTGGGCTTACTCTTTCAGTGAGAAGAAACCTCTTTGCAGTAAGCATCTCAGTCATTAAAAACCTTTTATCCAAAGGTAAGGAAGAATTGAGGAGTATGAGGTGAGGTTGGCAACATTTGAAACATTTGAAGTATCCTGCTGTCGAAAGTTGAGAAGCAGGGACTTATTCAAGAAATTTACAGCAATGTGACCACTGTGAGAATCTCCTTGGTCATAAAAACTTGGATGAGGTAAGGTTAGGAAGTTTTGAAAGACACCCCAAACTCAGTGAACAAAATAATAATGCCTTGTTAAAAATAACTGTGAGAACCCACACTTTTCCCCCAAGAGTATCATCAACCATCTGGAGCACTGGGTTGAGTGCAGTCTGTGTGTACACATGTGTGTGTCTAAGCAATAACTCCACCAGTCTTTTTTCTGTGCAGATTATTCTGGGATCAGTTAAATGGAAATAAATAACATTTCATGTGTAGAACCTCCCCGTGTGTGCTTCTCTCTCAAAATATTGATTTGCTTTTATTCCATTCGAAAGGAAGACCCACGAGGAATAGAAAGAGGAGGGCACTGTTTCTTTATGAATACTAATAAGGAAATCAAGAGAGACAGTGGCACTTCAAGTTTCATCTCTCCATTTCCTAGAGGCGCAAACCCTGCCAGTTGTCACCTTGGTGTATTCAGTGCCTTTTGAAGCACTAGACTCCTCCAGAGAGAATGTCAGCCCCAGCCCTGGGCAGTTTTGACAAACAGAGTATATATTGATACATGATAAAGTATGCTAGAAATCACCCCAGCGCTAAAGGCTACTATAGTTTTAATATCATCATTTGAATTAACAAGCATTCTGTGGAGAAATAATGAGCTTTCATTATTCAGAACATCATCCTTACCCGGGGAACTCAGAAACCATTAGCTCTTGAGAACTTAATGAAAAGATGATAAAGAATGTTTTAGATAAAAGTTTGAACGGGCACACTTGATAACTGAGGTAAAATATTAATGTTTGCCTGGATGATGGATCAGGGTTGTTGAGCTTGGCTCATCAAAGCGACGGTTACCAAGTGTGTGGTCAGCTCATGCGTGTGCAGGAGCCAGACTGGCCCAGTGGACGATGCGAGCTGTCAGTCTCTAGCAACTGTGATTCTGAGAAGGCTGTCCAGCTCATAGCACGGCGAGGGCCCTTTTAGAGTTACAGACAAGAAGGAGTGGAGGTAGACAGGAAAAAGAAGGAATGCAGAAAGATAAAGTGTGATCAACAGGTATTGATGTACATGTTCAGAACTGGCACCTCAAATCACTGTTTCACAGTCTCTCATGTAAAACATAAAAACAAAATGCTTGAATTTATCTGGTAAATTTTGTTTTTCTTATCTTAGCCTGACCAGTGGACTCAGAAAATTTCAGTTAGCATTCTGGTTTTTAATTTGATATGATAAAATTGCATCGTGGCGGGAAAGGAAACAAAAGGGAAATACAAGTAAAAAGATGACATCTTTAAGGGTTGGGTGCCAACATCAACCACTTGTAAACTAATAGATGAAACTTGAGCACATGCAGACATAGAATAAAAGTCATGCTCATCGTAAACATTTGAAAAATACAAACAGTAGAAGACAGCAAAATATCACTCTCAGTCCCACTATACAAAGAGAATCTCTGCTAGCCCTTCGGTATGTTTACTTCCAGCTCTTTTGCAGTGTGTATGTTACTTATGTGGCAAGGATCACATGGCATATGCAGAATTATATGTGTTGTCATTTTTAGAGCATTTTCATGTTTATAAAACTAATACATGATGATTGCCTAAGATTGGAAGATACTGGAGAGAAACTTGGATGTCCATGACAGTCGCCCTGGAGAGCTTATTAAAAAGCAGTCTCCTGGACCCCACCTCAGACCGACTGCATTAAATCCAGCAGAGGGGCAGTCTCTGGGGTCAGACTGTCTGGGTTAGAATCTTGATTCCATCACTTAACAGTATGTGGCCTTGAGCAAATTAATTCACCTCTTTATGCTGCAGTTCTCTCAGGTGGAAATTAAGGATAAAAAGAGTACACACCTCAGGGCTGTTATAAGGATTAAATGGCATAATGCTCATACAGCACATAGAATATTGGTTGGCACATAGTGTGAAACCAAATGTTAGTGATGATGATGATTAATATTATTATTGTAACTCTTATCCTTAGTTACAACAAGCTCCCCAGATGCTTCTAATGGACCATGAGTATTATGGCGTCTCTTTTCCTATACATTTAAGAATATGATTAGGTTGGTAGTGGTGTGAAGATGATGGACTGGTGCTCCATGTCTTTCCCAACATTTGTCTGGTATGCATTCCTGTACATTTCCCAGAATTCCTTTTGTCTGAGGTTCTGAGTCTAATTTAGGTTCCAAAAAGTAGATGAATTAGATGCACTCATGAATGATTTGGAAGGTGGAAGGGAGGCAGAGACTGCAGCTGCTTGATTTTGTTAGTAAGCAGAAACAGGTAGGAACTTGGTTTTTCTGCTCTGACACCAGTGGACGTCTCAACAGCCATTGAACTGTGGAGTTAGAGTGTGGAGAGGGGACCTGTTTTGCTGGTACAGATTATAGCAGCCTTCTTGATTGGGGCAATGTTGGTAAGGTTCAGGAGGTGGCAGTTTTCTTATTTCGCAAGCAGCTTCCAAGTGACAAAAGAAGCTCCGTGGGTGGCTGAATTTTGTGACTTTGGGAGCCATTCTTGAAATCTAACCTAGAGGCTCTTTCCTCAGCCTTCCTAACAATCCAATAACCCATTTCGAACTTGTAATAAACTAGCTTCAGCTAAACTAGCTAGAGTGGATTTTGTTCTTTAAAATATAAATCTGACAAATATCATTGCATATAATGTTTTAAAAACATATTTAGACAGAAATATTCTCCAGTCTTGGAAGATGATAAGAGGTGGGGATTTGTGTCAAATGAAATATATCATAGGGCAGTTTATTGATCTTTGCTAATTATGTAAAACCATACTTAGATTTCTCAACATATGTTTCAAAGATGCAGAAAAAAATCAATAACCAAGAAGCTCGACAATGAAACTGGCCTTTATGTTGGTTTCAGCAGTTCTGCTATTGTGGAGGGCAAAAAGAGCACTTTTTGTATCAGCCCTGTGAAAAGTCTAGCCATTGTTAGTAAATGCTGGTACAGAACAGCATTATTTCTTGTTTTAAGTGTTCATTGAAGAAGTCAAGTATTTAGAACAGTAAGTTAAGGATGTGATCCAAGAAGCATTTCTGATGCTGGAAAATTAACGGCATCAGAAGCATAAAAAGAACATTTGGGCAAGGGACTGTAGAGAAAAGCTCTGTTCCTCGCTGCCCAATCGATTTGAAAACAACATTCTTGAATAATGATTTTTCTTGCATATTTGAAATGTATATTGAAAAAGCCAAGTTATGCTTTTGTTTAATTAGTAAAGACCAATAAACTGCTCTATGATAGAAGGTTCTTTCTGCTGCTTTCCTCCCATCAAATAACACTTGGCTGGGTATAAATTCAAGGATTTTGTTTATTTTTTTCTGTCTCAAAATTCTGTAAACAATGTTCCACTGTGTTCTGGCATTTAGGGCTGAAGGCAATAAATCCCAAAACAAGCTTGCTTTTATTCCATTGCAGAAGATAGTTCTGCCTTACATCCATTTAGAAAATGTAACTGAAAAACAAAACAAAACAAAACGGTGCAGGCATTTGAGAAGACCTGCCGAGGCGCATTGCATCCTGGGAGGTGTAGTTCTTGCAAAGTACAGTGCGTCCTGGGAAATGGAGTTTTTTCATGTGCTCACAGTCTCAGAATGGGCTGTACATTGGTGGAGGCTGGTGGGTGGCAGGGGCGAGTGGCAGGAGATGGGGAATGGAGGGGAGGATAAGATTCTGTTTCTTACTGAAAAGATTTGTCTTTTTATGACAATGAAAAAAAACCCAGAAAAATACCAACAGAAGGCTTATAAGAAAAATATTGCACAATTAGGGGAAAAGATCATAATCTTGAAGTCTCAGAGATAGATTATTACCTATTTCAGGCAACAAAAGAAAATTAGAAAATGTTTGGCATTCTCACTTGATACTATGGCTGGACCTTGGTTCTCAGGTAAGATTAGACAAAGGAGAGGTGATTTATCTCCCCACTACCTTTGCGAGGGTGGGTGGGGCAGTGCGACACCTGATATGAAACATAGGCAAGTTAGTGGTTGTTTATTCTCAAAAGGATTCCACTATTCTTATAATCAGGTATTTTCTTCCAGCTTTTAGGAATCTGTTGTCCATTGAACTTAGATTTCAATATTGTTATGGACTGAATTGTGTCCCCCCAAAATTTGTATGTTGAAGTCCTAACTCCCAGAACCTCAGAGTGTGACTGTGCAGATGCTCCCCAACTGATGATAGGGTTATGTCCTAACAAACCCATCATAAGTTGAAAATACCATTAAATAAAAAATGCATTTAATACTCCTAATGCATCTAACTTACTGAACATCATAACTTAGCCTAGCTTACTTTAAACGTGCTCAGAATACTTATGGTAGCCTACAGTTGGACAAAACCATCCAATCATCCAGTCTATTTTATAATAAAGTGTTGACTGTCTCAAGTGATTTATTGAATACTGTACTAAAAGTGAAAAACTTTTCATTTTTTTCAGTTGTATGGGTACCCAAAGTACAGTTTCTACTGAACGGGTATTGCTTTTGCACCACAGTAAAATTTTAAGTTTTGACTATTGTAAACTGGGGACTGTTTGTATTTGGAGATAGATACGACTTTTAAGAGGTAATTAAGGATCAGTGAGGTCATATAGGTGGGCCTTAATCCAATCCGACTGGTGTTCTTATAAGAAGAGGAAATTAAGACACAGATGCGCGTGGAGGAAAAACCGTGTGTGGATACAGCCAGAAGATGGCCATCTGTAAGCCAAGGGGAGACGCCTTACAGGAAGCCAACCCTGCCAGCACCTTGATCTCGAACTTTCAGCCTCTGGATTTATGAGAAAATAAATTTCTGCTGTTGAAGCCACCTGATCTA
Organism: Hylobates moloch; assembly: GCF_009828535.3. Taxonomy (NCBI): domain Eukaryota; kingdom Metazoa; phylum Chordata; class Mammalia; order Primates; family Hylobatidae; genus Hylobates; species Hylobates moloch. Next base: position 9,523,198 of record NW_026652295.1, on the reverse strand, counting down.
TGATATTTTGTTATGACAACTCTAGTAAACTAATACAGACACTATTTCAAATATTGTCTTTTTGTTTGTCTTCGCATCTTTATGTTAATTGGAAACTGGGAAAGGCCTCGTTAGGGGTTATGAGGCAGATGCCATTTTTATTTTTAAATTATGAAGTATTTTTAAAAAAACAAATTATGAAGAATATATTTAATAAACACCAAAGAACTAGCCACCCAGCTTTAAAAAACAAAAAACATTATAGGTACAGTTAAAGCCCCCACACTCTTACCCTGTTCCCCTCCCTCCCAAGCTGAGATCATTAGTTTCCTGAATTTAATGTCTATCATTCTCGTACATATCATTATATTTTTATACTATATGTTTGCATTAATAAGCAATTCATGGTGCTCTTTTGCATATATTTAAAACTTCATAAAAGTATTATTAAACTGTATTTGTCCTTCCAACTTGCTTTTTTCTTTTAGTGCTATGTTCTAGGGATTTATTCATGCTGATAAAAATATAGATAGATATAGATATCTAGTTTGCATGTTTTAACTATTTTTATTTATGAATACATCACAGTTTGCTTACACATTTTATCCTTGAAGGAGCATGTGTAACATATTTTCAGTTTTGTATTATTTAGAAATAAATAATGCTGTGAACATTCTTAAAGAGATCTTCTTGGGCATGTGGACAGGAGTTGCTTCAGGTTTAGAGTTGCTGAGTCATAGTTCGTGAGTAGTTTCAAATCATATATACATATATATATATACACTCCCAAATTTTCTCCAAATTGATTGTACAAGTTTATACTTCCATCAGCTGTGTTACTTCATATACTTGCCAAAATGATGTGTTGCCAGAATTGGAAAACTTTAATGAATTTGATGGGTATGAAATCTAATGGTTTTATTTGCATCTCTGTAAGTATTTTGAGGTTAAACTTGTTTTTTGAGACTAAGCCTTGCTCTGTTGCCCAGGCTGGAGTGCAGTGGTGTGATCTCAGCTCACTGCAAACTTGGCCTCCCATGCTTAAGCAATTCTTGTGCCTCAGCCTCCTGAGTAGCTGGGATTACAGGCGTTTGCCACCACACCCAGCTAATTTTTGTGTTTTTAGCAGAGACGGGGTTTTGCCATGTTGTCCAGGCTGGCCTCAAGAGATCCACTTGCCTTAGCCTCCCAAATTGCTGGGATTATAGGCACGAGCCACTGTGCCCAGCCAGAGGTTGAACATATTTAAAAATGTTTTGGAGTATTTGAATTTTCTCTTTCATAGATTCTGTGTTCACATACTTTGCCATTTTTCTATTGGGCTGCTTCTCTTTTTCTTATTGATTTGTGGGAGTTCTTTATATATTCTAGATATGAAGCCATTGGGTTTGTATGTATCTTCATCCTAGTTTATTGTTTCTCTTTTCATTCGTCTTTTGATGCATAGAACTTTTGTTTTCCTAGCGCTGTTAAGCAGGCTATCCAGTAGAGTGTTTTAAATTCTGAGCAAAGCTGTTTTTTCACTTGGAAAACTTTTATTTTCTAGTATATAAGTTGGCAGGTGCCTTAAAACAAACTAATTGTTGTCTTGGTTGTCTTAATATGTAGATTATTGTAAGTTCTGGCTAATAACTACAGTAAGCATAATTTATCCATAAGAAAATTATTTGTAAAGATTACATTTATGTCTTTAATATAAACTTTAGTAATTTTGTATTAATCCTCTTACTGTTTTAAAGAACAATTTCATATCTTTTGTGGGTTAAACACTGTTATCTGGCTATGACCGGACTCACTGGATTTTCTATGACGTCGATTTTTATTTACTCGTTTGTTCAGCTAATAGTTACAAGGAAGAAGGCTGAGGATTTATCTGAATATAAAATACATTACAGTTCACAACGGTATTTTAAAAAGGTTCACAATTAATTAGTTAATATAGGTAAATTAATAGCGGTTCTTATTTCCTTATATTAGATCAGCTGTACATTTAGTTCACATTGTTTCTTTCTCGTTTAAAAAAATACTTACTTTTTAAGAGCTTTTAAGTTTACCGCAAAATTGAGAGGAAGGTACAGAGATTTCCCGCATGCCCCCTGCCCACCCCACGCGCACAGCTCCCCATTATCACCATCCCCCACCGGAGTGGCACATTTGTTACCATTGAACCCACACTGACACATCATTATCACCCAAAGTCCACAATTTACATTAGAGTTCACTCTTGGTGGTGTACATTCTATGGGTGTGGCCAAATGCATAATGACATTAAACCATCATTACAGGACCACACAGAGTAGTTTCCCTGCCCTAAAAATCCTCTGTGCCCTGCCTATTCATCCCTCCTTTCCTCCTAACTTCTGGCAACCACTGATCTCTTTACTGCCTGCAGGGTTTTACTTTTCCAGAATGTCACAGAGTTGGAATCATACAGTATGCAGCTTTTCCAGGTTGGCTTCTTTTACTTAGCAGCATGCACGTGAGTTTCCTCCTTGTTTTTTCCTGGCTCGATAGCTCCTTTATTTTTAGTGCTGAATAATATTCCCTTGTCTGGATGTGCCACAGTTTATTTATCAATTCACCTGCTAAAGGACATCTTGGTTGCTTCCAAATGTTGACAGTTGTGGATAAAGCTGCTATAAGTGTCAGTCTGCTGGTTTTTGTATAAGCATAAGTTTTCCGCATTCTTAAGCCATTTAGTGAAATATAAAGAGATGTATATCTTATTATTAAGCTTCCTTACAGACTACATTTTCAGTTATTGTCCAATCTGCTACTGTCAGATGGACTTTGCCTTGGCTCAGAATAAAGTATATTGGTATCTGAAAAAGCAAACAAGTTATAAAATTATTAACAAATAATTTTTATATTATTGAAAATGTTAAAATCATAAATAACCCAAACTATAATATTCCAGTTCACTGACAAATTTTACAATGTCAGTTTTATTTTAAAAGTTCACTTATATTTTAATAACAATAATTCCTTATTAACTCCTGTTTTTAGCTCATTTAAAAAAATGCAGGCTGGGCGTGGTGGCTCATGCCTGTAATCCCAACATTTTGGGAGGCCAAGGTGGGCGGATCACCTGAGGTCAGAGTTTGAGACCAGCCTGGCCAACATGACAAAACTCCATCTCTACTAAAGATACAAAAATTAGCCAGGCATGGTGGCAGCTACCTGTAATCACAGCTACTCGGGAGGCTGAGGCAGGAGAATCACTTGAACCCAGGAGGCGGAGGTTGCAGTGAGCCGAGATCGTGCCACTGCACTCCAGCCTGGGTCTCAAAAAAATAAAAATAAAAAAAATGCAAAGTGCTTCAAAATTTAATTTGTATCTGAAAACCCTCCATTACGATTTTTCTTGGCACAGGGGCATGCAAAGAGGCTGCTTCTACATGTAGATTTTATCTCTCTATATACACACAGCTTTGTGGGAAAGTTTTCAGTTCCAAATTATTTCCTTAAACATCCTTAAGTATATGAACGAGTATCATGTTTCAGATAAAGTATAAATTGTTTAAAAAATGTGGCCGGGCGCGGTGGCTCACGCTTGTAATCCCAGCACTTTGGGAGGCCGAGGCGGGCGAATCACGAGGTCAGGAGATCGAGACCACGGTGAAACCCCGTCTCTACTAAAAATACAAAAAAAATTAGCCAGGCGTGGTGGCGGGCACCTGTAGTCCCAGCTACTCGGAGAGGCTGAGGCAGGAGAATGGCGTGAACCCAGGAGGCGGAGCTTGCAGTGAGCCGAAATCGCGCCACTGCACTCCAGCCTGGGTGACAGAGCGAGACTCCGTCTCAAAAAAAAAAAAAAAAAAAATGTATGCATTCTCTTGGCTTGGATAAATTGTTTTATTTACCAAAAACTTATAGGTTGAGAGATTTATTTTTAGGAATATAGTCTATTTGCTATGAATGTGCATTTTGGTGGATGTGATGGTGATGACAGTGACGGGAGGGGACAGAGATCAGGATCTAGAGAGAGCAAGAGATGGAGCGAGTCAGGAGAGAGAGAGAGAAAATAAGCAGATAGGCTTGAAATGAGCACACACAGATTCGAGGTATTGAGGGAAACAGCAGTCACTGCTCTTACAAATTCCAGCTGGGTGGTTTCCTACATGTCTGCAATAAAGCTCTTGCCCAATAAATGAAGAAAATAATACATAAAAGTTTAAATTTTATTGGGTGTGAAGCTCTTAAAGAACTGCTATTCATTAAGAGTATAAGGAAGACTCAGTTTGAATAAATGAACTCCAACTAAAGGAGTAACCCACCTTCCGTTTTCTTTTCTTCCTGATATCTATGAGTTTGTCTTCTTGATCACATTCCCTTGTCATGATGGTCCACAGCCAGCTGGAGCAGAAATTCACCTGCCCAGACATGGAAGAAAAGGTTATGCTGGGAACCGAAACATAAATTTCACTCAGTAAGAGTCACTATCTACCAGAAATGGGAATGACACAACGATCATAGGAAAAGAACTGGGAATAAACCTTCACATCAACGCTCTTGTCAGTGCTATTTGCTAACAGATGCATTGAGGTAAATGCTGTTACCTCAAGAAGTGTTATCTTCTGGGGATCCTTATCATAATTTTATTTTAAATTCGAACAGCTGTTGTTTAACTGCCACAGACCACAATTTATCTACAGCTTGGGGCCATAAAGTTAGCTTTAATGCACTCTGTTTCTTTTTTCTCCCCTGTATTTGATTTAATTTCCATGAATCTGACACTCACGTGCTATATATCATTTGCATATTTCAATATGTACTTTTGCAGATCCCGTAAGTATTCAGGTGCTAAATGTGAAAGAATAAATAAAAATGGAAGTTCCCAATGACAAATTATAAAAGGAAGGAAGAAGAACTCTCAGGTTTCACTTACATGTAAAATATTCTGAACAATAATAGCTCCTTCAGGACAACAAAGCAGGTTTTTCTAGGGTTGTTGGTTTATGGTGACTGTAGAAGAAAACGGATGTTTTTTTTGGCAGTGAAACACAGCACACTTATCTGAATTGAGCCCTAGGGCTTACCATATAGCAACGGAGAGAGAACTTCAGCTTTATTTAAGAAATCAACAAATGTGGCCACTTCCATAACCTGAATGTTTTCTAAAATATTCATGGTTTTTCATTCACAGAATTTCAAAAAACTGAGTTTGTGGTTTCAAACAAAAGAAAACTGTAGGGAAGACAGCAGGGGAATAAAAAGTCACTCTTGGGGAAACCTTAAAAAAGATCCCTGTGGGCTATTGTAGCGTATTTAGTGAAGGCGCTTTGTCAGATAGGGCATGAACTAACCTAGAACTCGGGCAGTTACTGGACAGAAAATCAATTTTGGTCAGGGTTAGACGGGCCCAAGACTTGTTCTTTGGTCTTAACTACAGTATCTGAAAACTTCCAAGTAGACGTCAGAGGTCTAAAAAAGCTTTTTCTTTACTTAGCTCTTTAGCCTGGTTTGTACAGATTTCTGCAAGTCTGGGGAACCTTAAAACTTCCATCTCCTTTTCCATTCTTTGAGTTAACAGCAACATATCGGTAGGTGAGCTTCACAATGTTGAGCTCTCCAAGTTGTTAAGGGTGATCTTTAGGCCTCAGCCCTTTTTGGATCCTTGCTTGTTGTAATCAAGTTCCAGAAGGAAATGAGGTGCGATCCTTATTGCAAAAGAATGAGGCAGGCTCTGGGGCTCGGTGATTCACTTACTTGATTTGATTATTAGTTTTCTGGTAACAAATAGTTGGTGCTGGAATGCTGATTTCACGGGCACCCTCACACACATTGGTAAAATCAACAAGTGTGAGAGAAGAATCCTCAATTGTAAGTTAACAGTAAGAACACGATGCTCACACGTCTTAAAGGTGGAACCCAAAAGCCAAGTTATAGTGTATGTTTTATTTCTGAGGCAGTATTGCTCATGGAAATGGGAATAGTCCAAATAGAAACAGAGTAACAGTGAAAAAATGGAGAGGATTTGCAGGGCCTGATTTGGGAATTTGATTTTGAAGTATGAAAATGATGTCACTATAATCAAGTTTGAATAGTGAGTACATTTTTGCCTCAAATTTTCATTGTATCTGCTTCCTATAGACCCTAGAATTGGAAATCATTGGTAAGGGGATTAGTTCCTTTTAAGGAGGGTTGCTTGATACCCCAAGTTTCATGAGGAAGTTCTAAGCTGATTTACCAACCAAAGAGGGTGAGATAAGCTACTGTAATCACCACCTGGCACCTTTCCTTCGAAAGAGTCTGACAAATGTTAATTAAGGAAACCTCAGGATGCTTGCCCAGGACAGATAAGGGATTAATTTCAGCACCTCTGGGAAGAAATGCAAGAGCACCTCTGTGTCCCTTCTTCCCTTCTGAACAGCTCTCAGGTTCTTGACACAGAAAGTCTGGGGACAACCGGAAAGGGAAAGGGAGAAAAGGGCCATTCATGAATGTTCAAAGGAACACGGGCTGCTTCCCTGAGAGCGATGTGATTTGACTGTGGCGACGTCTCTTCTCTCACCCCAAGCCAGGAGGGTTATCAGTGAGCAAGGCAGAGGGAGGATCTTGGTTCTATTTTATTCATTCTGAACAAATGGAATCTAGCATAAGAGCTAGTTGCATGGTCTAGCCAACATAGTGAAACCCCGTCTCTACTAAAAATACAAAAACTAGCCGGGCATGGTGGCAGACACAACTAGCCGGGCATGGTGGCAGACACCTGTACTCCCAGCTGCTGGGGAGGCTGAGGCAGGAGAATTGCTTGAACCCAGGAGGTGGAGGTACCATGCAACTAGACCACTGATTTTCCTTTACTGCTTTCTTTTGCATTGAGCTAATATTTTCTAATGTAGCATTTTAATTTCTTTAAGAATTTTTTCACTAATTATTTTTGAAAATTTTTAATGGTTATTCTTGCTTACAATATAGATCTTAACTTATCACAATCAGCTTCAGATTTATACTAAATTAATTCAAGTGAGATATAGAAATATCATTCCTTTTTCTTCTTATGGTATTTTGTTATATATATTACATCTATTTTTCTTTTCCCCTTTTTGTGGTATTGTTATAATTATTAAATCCACACAAGTTACAAATTCAAAAGGACTGCTATAATTATTACTTTATATAATTTTTTCTTTCAAAGGAGCTAAGAGAAGAAAAGAAGGCAAGTTTATATTTGCAGCTTTTATTATATTAGCTTTGTATTTATTGTTTCTGGTCCTCTTCATTTGTTATTCTGAATGCGAGTTATCATCTGGAGCCATTTTCTTAGCCCAATGCAGCTTTGTACCTATCTATCTCCTTTGTGCTGTTTTTGGCAAATATATTGCATTTCTATATATTATAGGCCCAATAACACATTATATACATAGTGTTCTGTATACTTATTTTTAAAATAAGCGAAGAAAGTAGAAAAAATATGCATTTATATGGGTTTTTTGATTACATGATTGTCTTTACCGGTGCTCTTTTTTTTGTATGGATTCTAATTACTATCTGTGGTCACATCAGCCTGATGAACTTCTTTTAGTATTTCTTATATAGCAGCTCTGTTAGCAACAATTTTTTTTTTTAGTTTTTATTTGTCTGGGAATGTTTTCAGTTTTCTTTCAGTTTTGAAGAGTAACTTGCTGCATAGTTTTTTCCTTTACCACTTTGAATATATTATCCTATGGTTTCCATTGCTTCTGCTGATGAGTCAGTTGTTAATCTTATTGGGGCTTATTTGTAAGTGACAAATTGTTTTTCTCTAAATGCTTTTAAGAGTTTCTCCTTGTGTTTGATTTTCAGTATTTTTACTATGATGAGACTGCTTCTGAATCTCTTTGTGTTTATTCAACTTGGAGGTTGTTGAGTTTCCTAGATGTGTAGATTATTGCTTTTCCATACATTTGGTAAGTTGTCAGTCATTATTTATTCCCATATTTTTTCTACTAATTTCTTTTTTTGTCTCTCCTTCTGGTACTCCCAGTATGGATATGTAGATGTGCTTAATAATGTCTTACAGTTCTCTAAGTCTATCTTTATTTTTCTAATTTTTTTTTTTTTTTTTTGAGATGGAGTCTCACTCTGTCCCCCGGGCTGGAGCGCAGTGGCGTGATTTCAGCTGTCGCCCAGGCTGGAGTGCAGCGGCGTGATCTCAGCTCACTGCAACCTCCACGTCCCTGGTTCAAGCAATTCCCCTGCCTCAGCTTCCTGAGTAGCTGTGATTACAGGTTCACACCACCACGCCTGGCTAAATAAAGATTTTTAGTAGAGATGGGGTTTCACCATGTTGGCCAGACTGGTCTTGAACACCTGACCTCAGGCAATCTGCCCACCTTGGCATCCCAAAATGCTGGGATTACAGGTGTGAGCCACTGCGCCTTAATAATTTGGATTTCATACCATCTACTGATACATCTTCATGTTTGTTAATTATTTCTTTTGCTTCTCAGATCTACTCTTTTTTTTTTTTTTTTTTAGTAGAGACGGGGTTTCACTGTGGTCTCGATCTCCTGACCTCGTGATCTGCCCGTCTCGGCCTCCCAAAGTGCTGGGATTACAAGCATGAGCCACCCCGCCCTGCCTACTCTTAAGCTCCTCTGGTGATTTTTAAATCTTGGTTACTGTATTTTCAACTTCAGAATTTCCATTTGGCTTTTTAAATATATACATAATTTCTACCTCTTTACTGGTATTCTCTATTTCATATGACATCGTCCACAAATGTCCATAGTAATCATTCTTTCATGTCTTTAATTATGGTTTCCTTTAGGTTTTTGTGTATATTTATAATGGCTACCTTGAAGGCTTTTTCTGTTAGATCCAATATCTAGTTTCTCTCACAAGCAACTTCTGTCGTCTGCTTTTTTCCGGGTGTACTACCTTCCTGTTTCTTTGCATAGCTTGTAATTTTTTTGTTGGACACCAAGCAGTTTTGATAATAGAGCAACTGTGGATGCTGGTGCTCTATCCTTCCCTCTCTCCCCCTGGGCTTGTTATTTTTATTTTCTTGTTTATTTTTTAAGTGATAGCTGGATTATTTTTTATGGAGTCTCCCTGCAATATAACCCCTCTGACATTTATCCTCAGTGAACGCAGCCTTGGATATGCCCACAGTTACCCTGCACTGACAGTGGTTTTGGCCTATTTTTGAGAGCCTCTTTCTTTGACGATACTCAGCTGTTAAGTTCAACTAATCGCTGGATGATTGCTCTATTATTTTCAAGACTATCTTGACTATTAGCTTGTTGAGTGGCTTTGGTAATAAAGGCGTATTAGAATGCAAATGCTCCAGAGAACCAAAAACACTGTGACTCCTTTTAGTTTCAAGAGCCACAATATTGTGGCTAGATTCTGCTGATCAGACTGGAAAAGTAACACCATCATCCCCCCAAAATGTCAGTAGCAGTGAGGTACCACTGATAGCTCTGAGAAGGGATTGAAAGTCTGATGTGCTTTATTTTCCAGGAGTGGATGGCAGCCATACCCTGTGTTATGTTGCCTCACTCACTGTAAAATAAATGGGTTGACTTGGCAAGAGTCAGAAGTCTGGCTTGTCATGATAACTCAGCATCAAAAAACATATGGTCCTTTACTTTTTACTTAGTCTATGATGGGGCATGTATTGCCGTATTCAGTATAAGGACAGAGCCAGACAGTACCAGTGGCAGTCCGGGTGGTACAAACTCAATCAGCAATTTGATTCCAGCTAGTTCCATCACAGAATAGGCCTTTACCCTGGACTCATGTGTGAGTAACCCAGAAGATTTCATTATCAGTTGTAATTTTTTTTTTTTTCATTTCATGAAGCAAAATAAGGGTATCTTTCATCTGCCAGCCTACAGTTTTCAAGTGGCAGAACAAACAATTAGACCATTGGTCCTAGTACAAAAGCCAGTCAAAATTTAACATAGTTTATTGAGGGGAGTAGTGGGCAGAATAGTGAGAATGGACTTGAGTTCTATTCACTGATTTGAGCAGACATCTGCATTTTTGGTTGTGCATAGCTGTCACTAAGGCTAGACAGTTGCAGCGACTCAACAGACACTGTTGGTTTCAATTTAGCTCAGCTATGTGTGAACCAGGTCCAGGCCCAGGTTCAGGAGTTCCATTGAACAACAGTTTTGTTTCAGGCAATGGAGTGAAGAGTAACATTTTCCCTAAAGAGATAGCTGGTATTTTCCAGGTAGGACCACAATGCTGTTAGTGTCTGCCCATGATTGTTGAAAATTTCCCACCTTGTATACACACTATAAATGGATGTCTCTGTAACTGTTGTCTGAAAGAAGACAGCACCTTCTGCCTCCTCTAGGATAAATCTACCATTAATTGTTACCATGGGATAGACTTGAGGCTGGCTGCTGGATTGGTAAGAAAGTTCCCCTTCTTGGGGGAGAGTTAGAAACAACCAGGGTACTGCCCAGCTAGCAGTCTGAGTCTGCTTCTTGGGACTTGGCCTGAACCCATTAAGTTGGGGAATTAAGGAAAATTCCTCCTCATTAACAGGCAATAAAATGGAGAACCACTTATTGCCCAGTTAACCATATAATGTGGTCAACATGTTTACCGATAATTCCCATGGATTACCCTCAAAGTCCATTAATTAGTCTACAAGGCCCTTATCTTTCTCCTTCCTGAAAGCCATGTGTCTGTCAGCATCCCATCCTTGCTGCCAAAACTGCTAAGAACTATGAAGGGTCTGAGATTTCACCCTACTTGCAAAAAAATTACCAAGTTTGTCTCTGTATTAATTATGTATTGTTTAGTAACTATGTTATGAAACATTTAGCAGCTTAAATAATACCCCTCAATTATTTCATAGTTTCTGTAAGTCAGGAATTCAAGCACGGCTTAGCTGGGTCCTCAGCAAGGCTGCAATCAAGATGTTAGTCAGGACTGGGTTCTCATCTATGGCTTGACTAGAAAAGGATTTGCTTCCAAGTGCACGTACTTGCTGGAAGAATTTAGTTTCTTTTTGCAGGCTGTGTACTGGGGCTTCAGTTTGTTGACGGCTCTTGGCTAAAAACTGCTTTTAGGTCTTTGCCACGTTGGCCTTCCCAACATAGCCACTTGCTTCCTAAGGGCCAGTAAGGGGAAAAAGAGTCTCCTCGCAAGATAGATGTTACAACGATCTATAATGTAATCAAGTATGTGTAGTCACATACATCCTACAACCTTTGCTATATGCTGCCTGATAGAAACAAGTCACAGGTCCTCTTCAGACTCAACAGGAGGCTAGTCACCCAGGGCGTGAATATCAGGAGGTGGGAATCATGGGGCCTCTTTAGAGTCTCTCTATCACAGTTTCAGGAGTGCTGGCAGAAGACATGAGACTCCTGGATCAGAGACAAAAGACTTTATTATTTACAAAAGCAAAACCCAGAGTATCTGCATTTGTGATGATTTCCTGAGTGCCATTTCTCAAAGTGTGATGTGAAGAGGGCTAGATGGGATCTGCACATGGAGTAGGGTGTGCTTTGGGGAAGGAACTCTGAGCTTAGACAGACTAGATATTTTATTAGAATCAGTAAGCATGAAGGAAGGTATAATCTTTATTGCTGTGAACCATAAGCAGACCTGCCTTTGCTCTGAAGGGAGACATTACCTCTATCTTCCAAGATTATTTGCTCTGTAAACATCCTTGAAAAGACAGTCTGAAACCAATGCAGCCAGAACCTCTGCTTGGAAGACATGCAGAAGCATAAAACTAATGGAGAATTATCTCCTGGTAGGCATATCTTGACTCTGAGGAGCATACCTATGTATAATAGGAAAATATAGATATGTACATAAATAACTAATGAATGAGTGAGTCTGAAAAGAGAAATCCAGTGTGCCATGAAAGCTCAAAGGAAGGCAAAGTTATTCCTAACTCCAGAGAAGAGGCAATCCTTTACAATATTAATTTTGAAGCATAACGAGGATTTCAACTGGTGAGGAAAGGTGGAAAGAAAGGAGGAAATGAAAGAAGCAGCACGGGTAGAAGAAGGAGGAAAGGTACCACGTAGATTCCCCATGTGGGGCAGTTAGTTTGACTCAACATTGGGTTAAGAAAAGGGCAGCACAGTATGGAGAAAAGTCGGAAAATGTAGAATTAAGTTGGCTAATTGTGGACATTAAATACTTATTTAGGTGCCATTAAAGTGTCTTGAGGAGTCCAGTTGGTGTCATGAAGGTGTTTTGAATGAATGAGTGTAAGGGAGCCATTAATTCAGTATTATGCTTTAGGGGTTACAATCTAGAGATGATGGGATGACTTGGAGTTGGCAAAAGACTTGAGGCAGAACTCCTAGCAAAAAAAAACTGTTTTAAATGGTACAAGCCAGAAGGTGATGCAAGTCTAATGTATTTCTGTGGTAGTGAGAAGAAAGAGGTGCAGTTGGACGTAGACCTCTTTCATTGGTACAGCTGGTTTGACTTGGTAGCTCATTGCTCTTATAATGCAAGAAAAAGGGAAGAATCGAGGGAATCCTAGGTAACTGAGAGGCTGGTGGCCCCAACAGGAGAAATAGAGAAACTGTGACAAGGTACAGATACCAGGGAGAATTTGATAAATTTGGTTTGCAATCAAAAAGAAGCCCTTTGTAAATGAACTTATTTAAATAGTTGGGTGATATCTTAATGCATGTAGACTTAATTTATTTGGTACAATACAAATTAGATGTCAAGAAAAGTCTAAAGCATTGTGACTCAAATTCAGGACCACCTTACTAAGTTTGGGTGGTAACAATTAGGTAGATGGAGATTTTCTTCTTTCATTTGACTGACATCATGCTTAGGGAAAAGAACAATCCATTTAAATAAGGATTTGTTAAAAACTATCATTTCCATACGTTTAAGGTCAGAAAATGTGATTATATACTACAGTTCATTTAGGTGGGAGGAGGCCATTTTTAAAGGCTAAAATTTATTATCTAAGAAGTAGGTCATAATTTTTAAACTCATTGACTTCATAGGTGAAACACACACACGCAAACTTTTCTCATTTAAGGAGAGTTATTTTGTATGTTTTTACATAATTTGATCTTACTCTTCGATGCTGAGTACCTGGCATAGCCACACACCATTGTTCCTTCAAGAGTAACCCCTTTCTAAACAGTGTGTATTCACCAGGAAGTGCTAGAATAATTTTTGCTCCCACTGTCATTTTTAAAGTTTTGTTTCTGAGCCAGCTTTCATGGTATTTGTTTCACACTCAAAAAAACCAAAGTTATAATTAAGGCAGCTGTCATATTATAGTGCTAGGCACCTGGACACTTGGACTTACCTACCAGGGAAGAGAGACGGAGCAGGAAAGGAGAGAAAGACAGAAAACAAAGCCCTGAAAGTGCCTTCCTTCTTGTTCTATATTTTGAGGTCAATAAGATAACTTTATTAAATAAAAGAAAGAGCCCAGGTGTGGTGGCTCACGCCTGTAATCCCAGCACTTTGGGAGGCCGAGGCGGGTGGATCACGAGGTCAGGAGATCAAGACCATCCTGGCTAACATGGTGAAACCCCATCTCTACTAAAAATACAAAAAATTAGCCGGGCATGGTGGCACAGGCCTGTAGTCTCAGCTACTCAGGAGGCTGCTGCAGGAGAATTGCTTGAACCCGGGAGGTGGAAGTTGCAGTGAGCCGAGATTGCGCCACTTGCACTCCAGCCTGGGTGACAGAGCGAGACTCCATCTCAAAAAACAAATAATAAAAAAAAAAAAAAAAAGGAAATACTTACTGTGACTTTTATATACTCAGTTTTAAAATCTTCAAAACAACTCCATTTATTTATTTATTTATTTGAGTAGAGACAGGGTCCCACTATGTTGCCCAGGCTGGTCTCGAACTCCTGGCCTCAAGCAATCCTCTCACCTCAGCCACCCAAAGTGCTGGGATGGCAAGCGTGAGCCACCGTGCCTAGCCCATTCCATTTCTTTTTATTCTCATTTTACAGATTGGAAAACTGAGGCTCAGGAACGTTTAATCACCTTCCCTCAGCTATAAAGTTGTTTTTTAGTGAAGTTTGACAGTTCTTTCTTATTCTTTCCACTACACAATGAGTTTCTCTCCGATGGCTAAATGACCAATATCACCAAATGTGATTTGAAGTGACACATGTACAGGGAAATTTCAAAAAATAAACACGACTTAGTATCTTTCTCAGTAAACCTTAACTTAAGCCAATCCTGATTTGATACTTGAACTTAATGAGAAACTTGCTTTCTTACTTACCTAAATTCTCTTTTTTTTTTTTTTTTGAGATGGAGTCTCACTCTGTCACCAGGCTGGTGTGCAGTGGCACAATTTCAGCTCACTGCAACCTCCACCTCTCAGGTTCAAGCAATCCTCCTGCCTCAGCCTTCCAAATAGCCGGGACTACAAGCACATGCCACCACACCTGGCTAAGTTTTGTATTTTTAGTAGAAATGGGGTTTTGCCATGTTGGCCAGGATGGTCTTGATCTCTTGACCTTATGATCTGCCCGCCTCGGCCTCCCAAAATGGTGGGATTACAGGCATGAGCCACCGCGCCCGGCCTTTACTTACCTCAATTCTTAACCTAAAATTTAAACACTTCTACCTACATCATGTTGGGGCATTGTCCATTTAAATACTCTCTGGCTTTCTATCTCTGGAAACTCCTGTGCATTTTTCTTGTCCTAGTAGCAGTTTCTAGGCACTTTGACTATTTATTTTCTCAGTAGTTCCCACTTTCCACAGTATGACAAGTCTTTCTGGTGTCTAGCGTACCTACGAAACGCATTTCTACAGCAGAATCAAGAAATAAAAATTACAGGCACTAATGGGGTACTGCTACTCTCCAGTATTGATACCCATGCAATTACTTTTCTCCAATCAGAATGTGATAATACTTTGCTTTTCTTCCTTTAAATGCTATTTAAGAAATTAAATATATGACATTTTTTGCAGCTGTTTTCTGTGTCTAGGTATTATTTGCATTGGAAATGTCATATAATAACTTTTTCAGAAGCAAAGTTTTCTTCTTCAGAAACAAACACCTTTATGTTAAGACCTCTGCAGATCAGTCTTAGTTTAAAGCTTATGTTATTATAAAAAAATACAGTTTAGGCCGGGTGTGGTGGCTCACGCCTGTAATCCCAGCACTTTGGGAAGCTAAGGCGGGCAGATCACGAGGTCAGCAGATTGAGACCATTCTGGCCAACGTGGTGAAACCCCGTCTCTACTAAATATACAAAAATTAGCTGGGCATGGTGGCGTGCAACTGTAGTCCCAGCTACTGGGGAGGCTGGGGCAGGAGAATCGCTTGAACCCGGGAGCCGGACATTGCAGTGAGCTGAGATCACGCCACCGCACTCCAGCCTGGTGACAGAGAGATTCTCCGCCTCAAACAAAACAAAACAAAACAATTTAGAGTAGCATTTTAAAATGAAAGTATTTTAAACAAAGATTTAAGATGATTTTTGCCCTCTGCCTTCCAGTCTGTGAATTCACATTCCTAACAAATCCTTAGTCCTCCATCTTGGTATGTCCCTGTCAGTCATATATTGTAAGAAGGTGGATAAGGGCAAGCATGGTCATTTATATTGCTGAAGTTCAGGACTGAATACATACAGACCAAATCCACCCTAAAAGAAGTAGAAAACAGCAAGGCAACCATTTGTGAAGCTAATTAAGTGGCACTTTTTTTTTTAGCTTATGCTTGTTAAAAAACTATGTGCTGTTCTATGAAACCAAGGCTGAAAGTGATAAATACCATTGAGGGTAAAACTTTTTGGACTTATTGCTATTGTTATTATATTTGAGCAATGAAGAGCATTTGCATATAATTTAGGGCTATTTACCTTCACCCTTCTTAATATCTGTAGTCTATCCCGCTATCTCCACAACTCTTTAGCTATCACTAGTTTAACCATCGCCGTGTAGAGCACCAAAAGACTTGTACAAGACTATTTATAGTAGCATTATTCCTCACAGCTTCAAACTGGAAACAACTGAAAAGTCCACTCACCGTTGACTGGATAAATAAATTGTGGTAGATTCATATCATGGAATGAAAAGAACAAAACCCATGATATAAAGTGACACGGATACATCACAGTCAATGTGATGAGTAAAAGAAGCTGGCGACAAGAGTGTAGGAACTGCAAGATTCCATTTCTATGAAGCTTAAAAGTAGCCCAAACTAATGTAAGATAATAGCATGAGTAATCCATGCTTTAAAAATTTTAAAAACATTTTTAATGTTTTGATTGACACATAATAACTGTACACGTTTATAGGGTACATAGTGATGCTGTAGTATATATAATGTCTGATGATCAAATAAGGGTGATTAGTATGGTGGTCGGACAATTTTTTCACTTTTCTAGGAAAGTACCTCTGTGTACATACGATAACACACTGTTACTGAACTATCTAATCTTTGCTAATCTCATAGGTTAAAACGGTTAAGTTCTTTTAGTTAAGTTCTAATTTTTATTTCTTATTATGAATGAAGTTGAACATCTTTCCATGTGATTAAGAGACATTTTTAGTTCCTTTTTCTGTGAATCTCCCATATGTATATGCATGTTTTTGTGCATACACACTCGTATACATATATGTAAATATGTACAATATATGTATGTTTGTGAATATGTATCTTTTTGCCTAGTTTCTCTGTTTCTTTTATTGATATGTCAGAACTGTTTATTTATTATAGCCATCGGCCTGTGTTTGTGATATTAGTTGCATTCCCTACTCCTCCCTCACCCCCAGTTTTGTAATTAGTCTTTTGATTTTGTTACAGGGCTTATTTCCAGTCAGGAAAGTTTTATTTTTATACATTTCAATGAACGTTCTATTGCTTTTGAATTTTAGGTCATATTTAGAAGGACCTTCCCTAGTCCATTATTATAAAACCTTGCTCTTAGGTTGATGGTTTTATATTGTACAGTTTAAACCTCTGTCCATTTGGAATTTATTTTGATATAAGTTGGGAGATAGCTATTTTCCCAACTCCGTTCTTTCCACAGGGTTTCCGGTTGTTCACAAACTATTTTCTGAATTATTTATTGTCTGCTTATAAGTTTGGAATGCCAACTTTTGTGTATATTGGATCTACTTCTGAGCTTTTTATCCTGTTTGCAATATTTATCCACTTGAATTATTATAGCCTACTGAAATTTATGTTAGACTTCATCACCCCTTTATTATTCTTCATTCACAGAATTTGCCTCAAAAATCTCCATTTTTCTTTTTATTTAAATTTAAAACATATTTTCTACAATTTTTTTCCACCAATACAATTTTCTGGAATTTTTACAAAGATTGTGTTAAATTTATTATCTCAGGAAGAACGAATATATTTTTGGTGTTGGCTGCTGCTATCCTAAGAGAAGCTTCTTTATTTAAATGTTCTTCCATGTCCCTCAATAGAATTTAAAAGTTTTCTTCTTATGCTAATTGTTTATTGGTGAAAAAAGTCTATTGTTCCTATGTATTTTATTCTTTTATTGCTATAATAAATGTTTCTTCCCCGTTCAGTTCATATTCTTATTGGTTGTTTGTTTTTATATAGGAAGGAGAATGATTTTGTACTGGAGGCACCTTCCTAAATTTTTTTGCCATTGTGGTTTTTCAATTGTTTCTCCTATGTGTTTAGAGGTAAGTATTGTCTTTAAACAATAAATGCAGTGACTAGTACTTTCAGAACAATGTGTACTAACAGTGATGATGAGGACATGTGCATCTTGTTCCTGTCTTTAGTAAGACTGCATCTAATGTTTCTGCATTAAGCATGATTGGACAATATCTCTTAGGCGATATGTAATGATTCATTTCCATCATTTTCTAAATATTCCATAATTTCTGGTTTGATCTTATTCTTTTCTGAGTTGTTTACTAGAGAGTTTTAATATTTCAGATGACGGTTTGTTTTCTAGTGAGTTTTATTTCTAAATTCTCTTATACAGTATGCCAAGCTATCTGTTATTGTTTCTTTTTAATTATTTCATCTCATGCTCTGCTTTCTTTGCCTCTTATAATAATTTTAAAAGTTTTAATTTTTGTCCTAGTAATTATTTGATAACTATAAGATTATATAATACACTTAATCTTCTGTTCTTCAAGAGAGTATCTATCAACTCTCTAATACAAGCAATTGAAAATTAATTTGTTTGTTTTACGTACTTCCTCCTATCATCCAATTTTAATTGTTTATATTATTTAAAAAAATTATATTTATATCTCTAAGTGCAGTTATTGCTTTGTTATTTGATATGTCAGGTTTAAATTGCCTCATTTGACCCAGGCTATTAAAACAATTTTTTAAGAAGAAATAAGCAAACCTATATTCCCTTTTACTTTTTTTCCTCTCACCTCAATATAAAAAAAAATCATACTGGCTGGGCACAGTGGCTCACCAGCATTTTGGGAGATGAAGTGGCTCACTTGGCATTTTTGGAGGCCAGGGTGGGTGGATTGGTTGACCTCAGAGTTTCGAGACCAACCTGGGCAACAAAGTGAAACCACGTTTCTTTAAAAAAAAAAAAGAAAAAGAAAAAATAATTAAAAATATAATTTCTACATTGTCAGAGTTTAAAGTTATAAAAGTCTGTTCTTTACAAGTCTCATATTCGTTCAAGTCTTGGTCATGCAGCTCTATGTTTTAAAATCCTCCCTGCCAGTTCTTTAGCCATAGTGACTCCATTTCTTTCTTGGTTGTCTGAAGTTACTTTTCTGACAGTTTCTTAATAAAGCTACTGAGATTTAAAATCTTTTTGTATCTGAAAAAGTGACTGGTAAATAACAGTCTGTCTGGGTTTAAACCTCAGTCACGTGTTCTTTCCTAGAGGGTCTTGTAGGCACTGCTCCTCTGTCTTCTGGCATTGATTTTTCTGAACTTTGAGACTAGCATTTTTTTCTTCCTCTAAATACTTGATCTTTTGTCTTGATCCCCAGATTATTCTTTTTTTGCCTTTGAAGTTTAGTAACTTTCTGGGATGTCTCAAAGAGAATAATTTGATTTTTCTTTTTCTTTTTTTTTGAGACAGAGTCTTGCTCTGTTGCCCAGGCTGGAGTGCAGTGGCACAATCTCGGCTCACTGTAAGCTCTGCTTCCCAGGTTTATACCATTCTCCTGCCTCAGCCTCCCAAGTAGCCGGGACTACAGTCACCCGCCACCACGCCTGGCTAATTTTTTTGTATTTTTAGTAGAGACGGGGTTTCACCATATTGGCCAGGATGGTCTTGATTTCCTGACCTTGTGATCTGCCTGCCTCAGCCTCCCAAAGTGCTGGGATTACAGGCGTGAGCCACCGTGCCCGGCCCAATATTTTGATTTTTCTATAATAATTTTTCCTTTGATATAGTGTGTCCTTTTTTCTATAAATTCAAATCTTTTATAATTTTGGCAACTTTTCTTGAATTATATCTTTATTTTTTCTGTTTTATTATTTTACTTCTACAGGGACAAACATTATACAGCTATTATGTTTTCTGCATCTGTCTTACTTGCCAATCATTTTCTCTTTAACATTTTAAGCCTGTTTAGTCCCATCTCATTTTGTTTGCTTTTCCTCATTCCTGTCATCCACGTCCCCATTATACTTTCAGTATCATTGGTTCTCTTTTATATTACTTGTAGCGTAAACTTCATTTCTCCACCACCGTTTTTTAAAGGAAAATTTGTATTATTTTAATTATTTTTAAGTACAGAAAACTCAGCAGTGTACATTTAACCCAGTTTAGTGGCAAGTTCTCTAGCCTTTGCCTTTTTGAGCTTGTCAACGTGAGCCACAGACTTGGGACCCAGGACATTGCCTCCCCAGTGACAGTGGATCTCATCATATCTGTCATTGTAATTGGTCCTGATAGCTTCCACCAGCTTAGCCAAAGTGCCTTTGTCTTCCGAGTTAACCTGTGTGGAGGTGACAGTGGCGCAGGTCTTCCTGTGGACTAGATGTCCCAGTCTTGCCTTCCCCTTGATAATGCAGTAAGGGACCCACGTTTTACAACACAGGGCAGGTAAGAAGCCCACCAGCTCAATGGGATGCACATCATGTGCAGTCACCACCAGCTGAGCTTTCTTATTCTCCACCAAGGTGGTGATGGTGTTAACTCCTGCTCAAAGGACAGATGGTCTCTTAGTGGGGACGTCCCCTTTGCCAGCAGCTTTCTTTTCGGCCCGGGCCAACAGCCTCTGCTTCTTCTCTTGCTTTGTCTCTGTTCTGTACATGTAGGCCAGCTTAAGCAGCTGAGTAGCTGTTTGGTGGTCCAGAGCTTGGGTGAACTGGTTAATCACAGGAGACACTTCCAGCTGCCTATAGAGGATGGCTCTCTGCCGCTGCAACCTGATATAGCGGGGTCATTTCACAAAGTGGGTGAGGTCTCTTTTGGCTGGATGTCCTGTCCAATGTCAAAATTCTTAGGCCTTTTCTCAAACAGGAGATTCACCACTTGCTTGACCTCCTGCTTCTTTGTGACAACAGGGGCCGGAGCCACCTTCTTCCCCTTGGCCTTCTTTCCTTTTGGCATCTTGGGCGGCGGGAGGAGCTCCACTACCTTTTTTGTCTGACTTCTTCCCTTAGCTCTTCAAGCTCATGGTTTGACTAATTATGTTAGTCCCCTGTACATTCACTGATCGTTGCATATTACTTGAGCTCTTGTTTGTAGGGGCAATGGATTTGTTACATTTTCAAAATTTATACTTATATATTTTTTCTTGCTTTCAGTGGCTTTATGCCAATATTTTGAGGGGATATGCCATTTCATTTGCATTTTCTTCTTTCTTTTTTTATGTTATATTTTTGGGATTTTTACACTAGTTCATTTTACTAAAGACTTTCATTTTTCTTGGAACAAAGCACATTTTCTCTGGACCAGGTATTTTTAGGAGGCTAATCTTCCAAAGAAGGCAAAACTATGTTTTAGCCTTGCAAAAATTCTTATGGCTTTGATAGGTTATTCCTTTAGATCTTTTGATTTACTTCTTCCAAGCCAGCTGAGATTATTAGTAAAAGAATGATCCTAATGCAGATATTCCTTCCTTTCCCATACTGTATGAGTTGCTTATTCCAGCATAACACACCATCTCAAAATTTAGTGGCTTAAAAAACAACAAACTTTTATTAGTTATTGTGATCATGTTGGTCACATTCATCAGTTGGTTAATTTTTAAGTTGGCTCATTCCTAAGTCTACAGCTGGCAGTGGTTGGCTGATTTAGGCTGGCCTAGGCTGGGAGTGGTTTTGCTCTACATAGTTTTCATTTATCCCCTAAGACCAACATATTAGTCCTAGTTTTATCCTTCTCATAGCAACAGCAGAGGTGCAAGAGAGTAAGGAGAAATACACAGGACTCTTGAGAATTTGTCTTGGAACTGGCACATCATTAAAGCACATGACTTAGCTGAGCCAAGATCCCAAAGATGAGGAAAGGACCTGTACCTTTTTAGTGAGAGTAACTGAAAAGTTACATGAAGAAGAGCATGGATACAAGGGTGCAGAATTGGGCCATTAACACAATTTGTCACATTTGCCAAACACAGAACGCATTCTGCAGATATCACTTGATAGATTCTCTGCTCATTCCAATATTCTGTATTTTTCATGACTCTGTTCTAACTGGCTCAAGGAATTTCCCACTGCAAGTCCACACACCTGTTCCTTTAGTTTTAAGTAAGATGAAATAAGTGAACACTTAAGATGGCCCCGCTTATCCTCACCTCCTGATATTTGCATCCTTGTATAATCCCTTCTTGACCATGGGCTGGACTTAGTGACTTGCCTCCAAGAAAAATAGATAAATGGATTCCACTTGAAGATTATATTATTTAAAAACTGTCACTTCCATCTAGTTCCCACTTTTTTTTTTTATTGTTGTTGTTTTCTTCCTTACTGTAATGAAGAAAGCCAGCATATTTTCCGCTGCCCTGTGAAGGGGCCCATATGGCAAGGAACTGAGAGTAGCCTCAATATCCCGCAAGGAACTAAAGCCCTCAATCACATGAGTGGGCTGGGAAGTGGATCCTACCCTAGTTGAGACTTCAGATGACTACAGCCCTGGCTGACACATTGATTATAGCTTATGAGTGATCCTGAATAGGGGACCCAGCTAAGCCATGTCCAGATTCCTGACCTACAGAAACTGTGAGACATTAAATTATGATAGTTAAACCACTAAGTTTAGAACTAATATAGTATATAGCCCTAGATAGTTAAAAGCACATAGACCATTGCTTTACCTTTCAGAGTATGTCGCTTGGGTTGGAGAAGTGTGTGCTGTTGGCTTTGCTTGAGATCTGCAGTAAAGGGTGTCCTTTCTCAAGCTGACTGTCATTGCATTTGGCATGTCTTCCCTACATTGTGGGTTGGTGCTTGTTGCTTTAAAAAAATAGCTTAGAGTTTTATTAAAGAAAGAGTTCAACGTCGCTTTTCTGTTTCTCATTTTACTTATTGAGTTTGGGTAAATTTTTCTTACCGTTATACAAATAAAATTCAAGCTCTGGCTTTGCCCTCTGCATTTTATTTGTATATGCCTCCAGAAAGTCCCTGCTTTAGACCCTTGGGATAATAATAACGTGAAAAACTTAATGAACCCTAGCCCAATGACTTAGTATGAAAATGATGCCAGCTTTGTGTGGTCCTACTTTGACCAAGCATCCTCCTTTCATGGTCCTGGTCTTAGTTGTTCAACCCAAGAGGCAACAAATGTAGCCAAGAGCATGGGTTCTGGCATTAGATGGTCTATGGTTTTTTATTTTTTTATTTTTATTTTTTATCGTAGCTCTGGCACTTACTATTGTGTGACCCCAGGAAACTATTCTCCCTAGATTTTATTTCCCTAGCCTCTAAATACTTCACAGTATTGAAAACTAATATTGACAGTATTATGAGGCTGATGAAATGAAATCATTTATACCAAGTTTTTAACATAGTACCTGCCAGATGGCAAATCCTCAATAAATGTTAACTATAATGCAAAAAAAATCATACTTTTATTGAATACCTATTAATTGCCTGGTATTGTGTTAGGTTATGGGGACACTAACATAAATGTAACTTGGTTCGTTTTCTCAAGGAAATTATAGTCTCGTAAGTGAAATAATTTTTGTACAACATCATTGCTTCCAAACATTGTCAGGTACTTTAGTTCTGTCATCCTGATAATTCCCCTTTGAGGTTTTATTTCTGAGAATCTGCTTTGGTTTCCTGGCTGGTATCCCAGTAACTCTAAGATAAAGGGACTTTTTATATCTGTAGGTCCTTCTAGGGAACAGCCAAATGAAAATTGCCTATCTATCTAATTTCCCTCCTGGAATCTATTTAAATTATTTTCATAATATGTTCAGATCTTTTACAAAATTCTGTTGATGAAGCTTTTGGATGTAAGGGAAACATTTAGATATATCAATTGGTTGGAGTGCATGAAGAAACTGCTGTCACTCTTCTCTTTTGGCCTCTGATTGGCCAGAGCCAGCAGTCCAATTTCAGCAACCCACTCTTTCTAGCTACAGTTCCAGCCCACAATCTAGGTCCCAGGGCGTCACTTGATAACCTTGCTTCTCTCAGATCTCTCCACACATTTTGTATTTGTGTGTGTGTGTGTGTGTGTGTGTGTGTGTGTGTGTGTGTTGTGGGGTGTGAGTCAATGGCACAGTTATAGAATACTAATCAGAGAAGTGGAAAGGAAAGCCCAGTGAGAAGGTTGGTGAGATTAAGGCACAAATAAGACCTGATTATGGTGGAGAAGTAGATAGTGAAGGGATTATCCATTGCAACTTTTATCAAGAATCAAGAGGGCCAATTGGCATGAATGCTCAAAGTGAGTTGCTTTGGTATGAATAACAAAATCACCAGGCATACGCTATCCCTATAGGCCTATCCAATTTACCTGGTAGATATATTTTAGAAAATAAAACTGTTTAGGCTACCACCCTGCCAAAAACCAAAAATAAAAACAATGCCTCTTTCTGTTTAGGTCACAAAGTAGAGCTATTCAGAACCAAGCAAACAAGGAAGCAAAAGCAAAAATTCTCATTATATCTACTTCTGTTTACAGACACAGATGGGAGTGTGTCAAGCAGGAAACTGAAGGGAGCTGGTGAGTTTCTGGAGCTCCTGGCCAAAGCTGGGAGATCAGGTGCCTGTGGCTTATTTTTGCTGGTGTTAATCTATGATGCCTACGGTGTTGTCAAACGTATTTCATTAGTGTTTTTCCCTTATTAAATATGAAAATCATGTCAAAGGTAAATGTCAAGAGGCTATAAAATTACCCTTCTTATCTTCTGTACATTTATCAGTTGATAAATGGAAAGACACTGCTGCCAAAATAACTGAATGAATAATTTATAAATGACTGATGCATCTTGTATGTTGTTTCAGGCACAAAACAGTAGGACATCAATAATCAAAAGAAGTTGGATTAATTTAGCAGTATTTTGCCATTGATATTTTTATCTAAATGCTGCAGTCTAGACCTCGGTGGCCAGAGACGCTTCTTTTCTATCATTCTTTTTTCCTAATGACTTGGAGCAGGGGGTACAGTAGGAGGGGACCCCCCGTTTTGCCTGAGAGCTCCCTTTCTCCCCTATTCTTTGATATTAAAGTAGTTAGCTTTGATGAATGAGAGTTGATCTATATATTCTTTCTTCCTCTGTGGACTTTCCCATAATACTTGTACCAGGGATGTAAAAAAAGTTTCTCTTGCTTTAAAATCTCTTGATTCATATCAATCCTGAATTTTAACTTTCCCTATAGGTCATTCTCTCTGTTTAATTGACATGAAGACAGTGTTATCTTTAAAGTGCTAGTCTCTATAGCCAAATTTTCTTACATGCATTTACAATTCTGTGACATTGCAATCTCAGTCACCCTAAAAGGCCCTTTAATGTGCAGGTCAAGAAGCCCAATTCTATTGATTCTGCTCCGTCTGGTTTAGGTACCTGGCCTGTCACCAACTAGAAAGAAGGCCTTGGAGGTTTGCCTCACTGCTGCAATGAGCAGAGCTGAACGTGTTCTCAGGGCAGGAAGGAAGAAAAAACAACCAAAAAAAACCTTACAAAACCCCAAAGTCAGAGGAAAATCGAGGGAGAAAATGTGTTTGCATTTGGAGGGCTCAACCTGGATCTTATTTCTGAAACTGAAGGAGCCTCTTATTTCGGGCCATCTACTAGCAATGGGACAGGGCCACACAGTTCACATCGTGATTTAGCCTGACCTGACTTTTCAAGGGTGGCCACTTGATTATGTTTTAAAATTTTCTCCCTGTGGCTTTGCCCACCAAAGCTAGAGATCTACATTTTTGCTTGTCCATTGTGAGACCGGCCTTGCCTCGGGACCCCCAGGCCCCTGCCTGTTAGCGAGAGCCGCCTCCGAGGATCACGACATCCCTCCCAACATCATAATTGGGCCGGCTCTCCGGGCGCCCCCGCTGGGCCAGGCCTGTGCACTCGAGCCAGCCCACGCCTCCGCAAGGGCTCCCGGGCTCCCCAGCCGGCCGGCCGGTTATCAGCAGCTCACGGTTAGCGAACCGCTGTGACTAAACGGAGATTGGGGGACACTGCAGGCGAGGGAAGAAAAGTGGTGCCCTCCCAGGGCACGGAGCCTATCTGCAGAATTGGCCCAGACCCTGGAACTTCACAGACAGTGCAGCAGAAGGCTCTCTTGTTTGGGCATTTATTACCTGGAGCAAAATGTGCAGAGAGGGGAGATAATGAAGTACTTGACTAATTCAGTGTGATCCAGCTGGCTGAGCCAGAGGGGCTGGCTGCGGAGCCCGAGCCGGGAAGCTGAAGAACTCACTGCTAGCCATTTTCCCTAGGCACCTGGGAAGCCAAAACAAAGGAGTGCAGAGATCAAAGAGAGAGGTATCAATAATAAAGAAGGAGAGGAGACCAGGAAAGGAGGAGAAGGGGAGGGTGTATGGCCTTCACTCCATTTTTAAGAAAGTTTTTTTTTTTTTTTCTCATTTGATTTCCAAATCAATCACTTTCCACTCTCTAGATCTTGACATTCTAAATCCAGTAAGCTTTTTTTGGTAACTTACACCCGTTTTCTTTCCTTTTTCTTTCTTTTTTTTTTTTAAACTTGCATATTTGTCCATGCATTCTGGCAAAACAAAAAGAGACATTCATTTTCACACATACAGCAACGTAGATAGTGCTTCTGGTCGGGCTGGAGGTGTGCTTTTGGCCAACAGCTCTGGGACTGGAAAACGAATGTGACAAGAGGGTAGTTTTCTCTTGGGCTGCATGGAAGCCAGCTGCCTTTTGGCGTTCCCAGCCTTCTGTACCTGCTAATGGCCCCACACTCTGCCTCTATTCACTATCTCATGCGATAAATAATGGATCTTGCGTGTTCAAATGTGTTTAAACACTTTGAAGACCATCTGCTTCCAGATACAATAAATAAAACACCGGGATGACTGACGTGAACACTATATGTATTGTAATTGTCTTTTAAAATAGGCACAGCGTTCATCCTGGGTTCTGGACCATGAATCCTACCTGTCCCATGGGACCTGCTATCCTTCATACTCAGAAACAAGGGGCTTCCTAAACACTCAGAAACAAATGTGTCAGATGAGCTCTGGTGGGAAGAATAAGTCGTGGGAGCAGAGGGAAGTCATTCTACCAAATGGGAGCTTGATTGATAAGGCCTATCACGTGTAGGTTGACTCAGGCAAGAAGGAACACAGTGAAAGTTCTGCTCATCTTTGCTTTTTATCCGTAACTCTGGGTCTGGTTTTAGGAAATGCAGCGAGGTATGAGATCAGCTCCGAATCTTCCTCGTTTTCTTGCTTTGTGCTGTCTTCATTTCCCCTTTCTTTGTTTTTTTTGTTTGTTTGTTTTTTGAGACGGAGTTTCGTCCTGTCACCCAGGCTGGAGTGCAGTGGTGCAATCTCGGCTCACTGCAGTCTCCGCCTCCTGGGTTCAAGCCATTCTCCCGCCTCAGCCTCCCAAGCAGCTGGGACTACAGGCTCTCGCCACTAGCCCGGCTAATTTTTGTATTTTTAGTAGAGACGGGGTTTCACCATGTTGGTCAGGCTGGTCTGAGCCACCGCACCTTGCCTCCTCTTTCCTTAGGAACCCTCCTACTGTCTTTCTTTTGTTCTCATCCAAAACTTTTCTTGTGTCCTTTAATCTTACTAAGGTGTAAATGACTACTGACATTTAAAGAATTAAGCCTCCCTTACCCCTGGGCTATTCTTATTGAACGAATCATTAAACACAAGGGATGAAGCTATGGGTTTAGAAGCATTAAACTTTAGGGCAGGGATTTTTGTGTGCGTGTGTGGCCCAAGACCCATCATTTTCTCCAAACATCACACAGGGTAGGCAGTTGCCTGTATAATCCACATGGAAGGACCGATTCACAGGCCATCATCCTTGAAATTCTGTGCTATGCAGATATTTTATGGTACGGAGAACATGTGTTAGTTCTGTTTGGCTTCCCTGTTTGGTCATGAGGAAAAACCCCAGCAGGAAATACAATATTCACTTTGGTTTTTTAAAACTTTAGAGTACCACATAAGCCTCTATTTTCATCAGGGACTCAGGGCATTTTGTGTGCGAAGGAAAAGAGACCCACTCAATCTAGACCAAGGAGCTCTGTCAGGAAGGAGCAAGTGTAAGGGAATGGTTGTTGGAGAATCCAAGACCCAGGGCTGGCTTGGTCAGAGGAAGGCGCCACTGGCCAAACTCTGGCCTTAAGGGAAGAACTGGGACATATCCTCTCCTTCTTCCTTCCAAGATCCTGCTGGTGCCTCCCTTGGCCAAACTCACCCGGCAGCCAGAGGACAAGGGAGTCTGTGCAATGTGGTCCATAGAGATGAACCTCACAGAAAATAGAAGGATGGGGCATGGATCTGGAGGGACAGACAAATGGGGAATTACAGGCACAATGTTCTAACTTGGTTTTACTTGGGAAAAGTGAGCTAGATGCAGGTAATCTATCCGATATATTCCTGGACTAATCGACTGAACGAATTAAGTTGCTCTTAATGGTGCAATTACGCTTCGCATATCAGAAAGTTGATAGACAGGCATGGTATTTCATACTGAACAGATCTAAGCGACTTTGATGAACTATTTTTAAAATCATTAATTAAAGCAGTGGAACTTTTTACAGATGAAAGTTGGTTTAGGAATGGACTTTTTCTTGTTTCTCAGTAAGTTTAACATTATTTAAAATTACCTGGATCCTTATGCACTGTTGCATTTGGTAGTGTATACTCAACAGATTCTCCTTAAACACATGTCCAGAGAGTATTTGCTATTGACACTGGGGAGAGATTTTCAGTCTTTTTTGAACTGTGATTGGAATAGAGGCTGTACCGTGTCCTGAGTGCGTGCCACAAGCCAGTCCTATCAGCACAGCAATTGTTTTAGAATATCTGCACATTTTGTGATGATCATAATGGCTGATGGGGTATCAGCTCTTTTGTGGGATGATGCTTGAGTCTCAGAATTATGACAACTCATGATACTTAGTGGAAATCAGTGAAGTAGTATTTGAAAGAGCCTAATTCAATCTCAATCATATAGCATGAACTTAACAGTTGGAATACATTTTAAAAGTACATATATGTATTCATGACCCTCACAATAGTGAAATTTCAACCCTAACAAAATATGCTACCTATATCACCAGTGTTAACGTAGTTCCATCTAGAGAGAAACTGACTTACTGCGCACATACTGGGTGTTAAGACGTTCTGGGAAGTGCAGTAGAGCAGTATCTCGAGGGATTTCCTTCTACTGACACACAAAGCAAAACTTTGGCTTACATACGCATCTCAGAGAGTAATTTTGTATACTCTTTGGAAAAGCAGTCTGTAGTGAAAAAAAACCACATTCTGTCCATTCTAATTGCGTTTCGTACATGGAGTTTTATTTTCTACCTATCCAAATGATTATATAAACCTTTGGTGGAGTCTGTTTTGTGGTTGTGCTTTGCAAGCCTTAATGAATGTCAAGTAGTAATTATAACTTTATTGTATTTGATAATAACAGCAATAGTAATGGTAATGGTAAAAAACAATAATCATCAGTATTTGTGGCTGTGCAATAACAGTGTTTTTAGTGCTAGGTAAGTGTGGTCTAGCACCAAGTGGATGAGGCAAGCACTGTCTATCTCATCCTCACCAGCGCTGCACCCAGATTGCAGCCACACCCTGCCAGGAGGACAGGCATACTCCTGATCATTAAGGGATGAAATACCTTGTTTTCTGCTGTAGTCCTAAGATCTGATGTAATTAGGACCTTATACATTCACGTCCATTTCTAAATAAATGGTGCAAGAATTCCAAAGCTTCAATACTAAAAGAAAACAAGCATCTTCGCCAGTCCTCAAGTCCCTTTGTCACACTGCTCTCTGTTCCCTGGGAGTCAGTAGGATATCCAAGCTGTTTTAAACAAATCGTTTACTCATCGAATATTTGTGCCAAAAACAGATTGTAAGCCTTTGAGAGAAGTTTCCTCAAAGAGGAGATTTTCCCTTTCTATGAAAAGGGCACTACCTTATGTCTGTAAAATTCCTGTCTCATGATAAGACCCTTTATCCCACAGTAGCAGCATAAATAGCAGTGAAAAAGACCACGATTCATAGATCTTAGTGAAAGTCAAAGTCTATCTGTGATTTTGAACTAAAGGCAATTCCTATAATAGTTTAAGGTCCATAGTACTGTGACCTTGGGCCAATACTTTTCTATAGAACATGAGAAATGTTTTGTTTGATTACCAAGTTGCCAGGTCATTGAAAAATTATAGATGACAGTTCTATTTTTCTCCACCCCTACCCCATAACTAAGCCTTTGAGGATATCCTCAGGATATAAACTGAATAATTATTATTTTTTTAAAATCTGGGTTTTACAGATATTGCTCCTCATTGAACTGTTGCTAAACTGGAGGTTTGTACAAATTGCTGATGCTCCAGCCACAAAGCCCTGTGATTTGGGGGCCTCCCAACAGCCAAACTGACTACACAATAGCTACTGCTAAACTCCTTGGATAAACGTCTCTCTTGGCCCCAGTGTGGATGACTCCTACGCTTATCTGCTTTCTGGGGCTGTTATGAGGATTAATTAATGCTTGCGAAGAGCTATAATCACCTTGGATGAAAGGGCAGTAGAAGAATAATGACACTTCAGAGTAACATGGCACCTTTCATCTGAGGATCTCAAAGCACTTCACAAGTTTGAATTAATTAAGCCAAGGTAATTGCAAGGTATAATGACAATAACAATAATGATCATAATTATCCTGCACATTATCCTTAAGAACCTGATTTGAAATCAATTCCTGACACTTGCTCTGCCATGGTGCTGGTCAGCCCCTTGCTCTCTGTGATTTGCAGCAGGAATGCCAGGAGGTCCATCCTTTCGTGCTCACTTGCCCCCTCCTCACTAGCAGTGTTCATGGCCTCTGCCATCACCATGGAATGAATGTGGGTTTTATGGGAAGAGGGACTTAGCATCCTGGCTTAGCACCCATATTAGTGATTTTTGCAAATAGAGGAAATAGGCTGCTATGGTTTAAATGTCCCTGACGAAGCTCACGTTAAAAGTTAATTGCCAGGCCAGGTGTGGTGGCTCAAGCCTGTAATCCCAGCACTTTGGGAGGCTGAGGTGGGTGGATCACGAGGTCAGGAGTTCAAAACCAGCCTGTTCAATATGGTGAAACCCCATCTCTACCAAAAATACAAAAATTAGCCAGGCATGGTGGCGTGTGCCTGTAGTCCCAGCTGCTTGGGAGGCTGAGGCAGGAGAATTGCTTGAACCCAAGAGGCAGAGGTTGCAGTGAGCCGAGATCATGCCACTGCACTCCAGCCTGGGCGACAGAGTGAAACCTCATCTCAAAAAAAAAAAAAAAAAAAACGTTAACTGCCTATGAAATAGTACTGGGAGATGGGGCCTTTAAAAGGTGATTAGGTCATGAGGGCCTATTACTGTGGGAGTGGCTCCTGATAAAAGGATAAATGTGGTCTGATGTCCTCTGTGTCTTGCCTGCTTGCTTGCCTTTCTGCTTTCCACTATAAGATGACCCTTGCCAGGTGCTAACAGCATGTTCTTGGACTTCCCAACCTCCAGAAGTGTGAGCCAAATAAACTTCTATTCTTTATAAATTACCTAGTCTGTGGTATTCTGTTATAGCATCAGGAAACAGACTAAGACAGGTATCATTGAAAGGAATGCTTATTATGTATTGAGTAATTACTCTTGAAAGCATTCTGGATGAATATTACATAATTCTTCCATAAACTAGCCTATGCTTATATAGTACTTACTGTATCTAAGCGCTTTGTGTATATTAACTTATTTGACCCTCACGACGATGCCCTGCGATAGGTACTATTATCACCATTATCCCTATTTCACGGATGAAGAAACTGAGGCATATAACAATTAGGTAACATACCCAGATCACAGAGTTTATCATGGCCAGGTCATGGAGCTGGTAAGTGGCAGATCTGGGAATTTACCACATAGGCAGTCTGACAGCAGAATTTGCACACATAAGCACTATGCTACTGCTGTTAAGAGAAACAGAATTATAATTTTTACACGAGAAAAGAAGTCAGTTCCTCAGCATCTTGTGAGACTATTTCTGTATTTTCTAGACCTTTTCCTTGGAGTAGGTAAAATCATGGCTTTGAAATTGGATCATCTAAATTCAAACCCCAGTTTTGCTACTTACTAGCTCTGTAAACATACACAAATTACCCAGCCTTTTAATGCCTCAGTTGCCTCATCTGTAAGAGGAGATAACAGAGCCCTCTTCTCATAAAAGTGTGTGAAGGTTATATGATTTAATACACAGAAAGGGCATAGAACTATGTCTGGCACATAATAAGTGATAGCTGTTTTAATTACCCACTCTTTAATAGATAACAGATACTTTAGCGAATGTCTTAGAGACTGTGACATCAGTAATTACGTTAAGATATAAATGAGGGTTCCTGCAAGGTATTCAGACTGATTTTTGCAGTGTCCTGTTGTGAACTTAAATAATTCTTCCAAGATATTAAGGGTTAATTTTGTAAAAAGTAATTTAGAAATTTCATTGCTTTTAAATAGGTTTAGCTACCATTCTCTAGGGCAGAGGCTTCTGCAAGCTTTTTGTCTATTTCACCAATGGGCCAGTATGGGTTTGGACATGGGCGAAAACTACCATTTCCATTTTTTGGTCTATTCCTACTCCACAGAAAACATTTGAAGTAATAGCAATTAGTCCAGTGCTCTTTGTGCGATACCATATTTTTTATTTGTTTTTCCTGCTGCCATTCTGGAAATATCCCTTTTAAAGCACTGCCACATCACCCTATAGCAGCATTTAGTACAGGTGCTCTAAAGAGGTAGAGAGTCCACTGCTCCAGTGGTGGCTAAGAGCCCAAATAATACAGGCAGAGATCTAGTCTCTTACATAAACCTTAGGCATGTCCACAATAAGAGCATGGCCAAAGTTCTCATGTTGTGTAAACAACATCAAATTAGTTTGGCATTGGCCAGAGTTTCTTTATAACTTGATTCTTTTCGAGAGGAGACCATCTCTAGAATCACTCAGCTTCCTGAGAATGAAGTTGCATAACACTGGTCTTTCCGAGAGCTCCTTGAATGGGGTTTCTCTTGTGAGTTCTGTGGAAGTTGTCCTTTAGAAGTTGGAGGATGTCTTAGTCCATTTTGTGCTGCATAACAGACTGTCTAAGACTTGATAATTTATGAAAAACAGATTTATTTTCTACACTTCTGGAGATTGGAAAGTCCCAGATTGATGAGGTTGCATATGGTGAGGGCCTTTTTGCTGTGCTATCTCATGATGGAAGACAGAGGGTAAGAGAGAGGGAGGGAGGGAGAGAGAGAGAAAGGAAGGGAGCTGAACTCATTCTTTTATCAGAAACCCATTCCCACAGTAACTAATCTACTCCAGCAATAATAGCTTTAACCCAATCACCTCTTAAAGGTCCTGCCTCTCAACATTGTTACATTGCAGAAGTTTCCAACACATGAATTTTGGAGGACATATTCAAACCATGGCATAGGGTCTTAAATAGGGGATTTTAGTGTAGAAAACAACCCCCCCAATCCCCGTTTGATATTTCTTAGAACAAGATTTTGTTGGCCAGGCATAGTGGCTCACGCCTGTAAACCCAGCACTTTGGGAGGCCGAGGCGGGTAGATCACGAGGTCAGGAGCTCAAGACCAGCCTGGCCAATATGGCGAAACCCCATCTCTACTAAAAATACAAAAATTAGCCAGGTATGGTGGTGGGCACCTGTAATCCAAGCTACTCGGGAGGCTGAGGCAGAGAATTGCTTGAACCCAGGAGGTAGAGGTTGCAGTGAGCCAAGATCACGCCACAGATTGAGATCCATCTAAAAAAAAAAAAAAAGTTTTTTGATTTGATTTTTCTATAATAGAGTTTTTTTTTTTTTTTGCTGTACCAAGGGGTTCACCACTGGGACTAGATTCTCCATCTAGTACTGGGTATTTAAATGAACCAACCCCCTCTACTTCTCAGTTTTGTTTTGTCGTCAGGCTTATCATATTTAAAAATTTTGTTTGTTTATGTTTAAATTAGATAAACATTGTCTTTTGAATTATCAAGGATACTGCCTGAACAACTGAAGTACCTCTCATTTATCCCAACTAGATGTTATTTGGGGCTGTGGCGTTACCCTGGCTAGTCTATTTCGGTTGGAAAGAAAATCTTAGAACAATAAATAAATGGAAATGGTTGGGGAACGGTGTCAAGACAATAAGCAAATTGTACACAAGTTTTGGGCAGAATTCAATGACCCAACAAACAAAATCTCAAAAGTGATCTTAGACAGAACATGTGTTTGGATGTTTTATCTTATCTTCTTAGTTTTCTATTATAGAATCTGGTATTCTGGGTCTTGAAAATGATGACAAATTTTTGCTAAAATTATTTACGCTTTTTCTCATCTATTTGAATATCTCGGAGTTAAAGCCACACTATAGCTTTATGTTCCAAATGTCAGATCCTTGTGGCTGGGACCAGCTCTGGGTGGCTAACAGCTTTCTTTTCAGCTAGGTTTTCAGACCAGTTCCTTCCCAGCTTACTTTTCATCCCAATTTTAATAGAGGAATGGCACTGAGTTCTTGGGCTTTTCAACTTAGCCTGAAGGGCCTCATGCCTGAGAATTTAAATCTCTAGTGAGCTTCTCACTACAGCTCTAATGAGATGATCCAGAACCACCTGAGGTCACATCCTACATTATGGACTGCTGATGGGAAGGGCGCATCAGCTGGCCAGGCCAGGGGATGCTGTACCGGCACCTTCTCAGGTTTCACAAAGCTGATCAGTGTGACAAAGTTCTAATTAGCATTTAACTGCTTACAGTTGAACTATCTGGTAAGCTGACAGTATGTAAATATGCACAGGCAGCATTTAGGGAAGGATTTAGATTATTTGAAACTGTTTTAAAAATCCACCTTGTTCCTTAGAAAGACTTAGAAATGTGAACTCTATTTTGTGTTCCCACAACACTGGCCTTTTCTCTCCCCATGCATCTAACAATGGAATTTTGTTGGTAAAATAAATGAAAGTGACTCATCTTGAGCTTTCCATTCTACTGAGCTTTTTTTTTTGGAGACAGGATCTTGGCTCACTGCAACCCCCGCCCCACCAGGCTCAAATATCCTTCCACCTCAGCCTCCTGAATAACTGGGACTATAGGCACACCACCATGCCCATTTTTTTTTTTTTTTTTTAGTAGAGACAGGGTCTGGTCATGTTGCCAGGCTGGTCTCGAACTCCTGAGCTCAAGTCATCCACCTGCCTTGGCTGCCCAAAATATTGGGATTACAGGCGTGAGACACTGCACCCAGCGTACTAAGCCTTCTTATGAGGGCCAGGTCCCACATTCACTGCCACCAGGACTGGCCGTGTGGACTCAGCCCAGGGAGTGCATATGGTACCTAGACGGTTCCTCTGCTCTCCAGCGGCATCTGCAATCGAACCACTTGAGCTGACTAACAGCACGAATTACCTTTTATTTATTTGTTTTTGAATTTAAACTTCTTATCTAGTGAAGAATAGTATAACCATTCTCTACTCAATTTTAGCTCTCGTAAGGTAGCTCAAATCTTTAGATATATTTGCTCTGCTGTAATTTTGAGTCTTTATGTAATGTATTCACAGCTAACCTTAGTTAGACTGTGGGCTTCTAGAGGTGTCAAAGATGGGAAAAGGAACCTCCTGCCAATTCCTAAGTCCTGGAAAGAGAGTTTGGCTGTTTGGGTATTGCTTCTGTTTCAATGGTTTGTCTGTGCCTTTTTGTCCCTTGATTGGATATTCAAAAGAAAATCCAAAAAATCCCCTGGTTTTTATGCTGAAGGCAGGGACAAAAAAAGAGGGGAAGAAAAAGAGGCAGTGTTTTGAGGGTTCCTTGGGGGAAGATTGGTAGCCTCTGGAAGGTGAGGTCTGTCAGAAATGCTGAGGCCAGCGTGATCCTTGGGCAAGAGGGGCCTCATGCGGGGGACCCTTGGAAGCTGCCTGGCAGCTGATGCTGAATTTAGCATTGAGCTGGAACCCACTTAGAGGTGATGAGCGCTGTCATCTCTCACCACCTCATTGTCTCTCTTCTTTCCTCCCCATCCCCACCACCCAGGTACCAAGGCTAAGAGGGGTTAGAATGTGAAAAGGAAGGGAGAGAATGGACATAGCTCTGGCAAGACTGATCAGAAACTGATGCTGAGACACTCAGCAGTGGTGCAGGGGAAAGGAAGCAAAGGTAAAGGGTTGATTTGTCCTTTCCTCACTCTAGGGACATCCCCGGCTCTTGCGGCCTTCTCTGTGGGTTTATGACTTGGGACCTCCCTCCATGCAGGCGAGGAGGACATTGTTCATGTCTCGTAGCTGGAGCGCTTCCTGCATTCCTCACCGCATGCTCATAGGCCAAGTCTACACAGCACAAGGTAGGTGTTAAGGAAGTATCTGGCCAGAAAAAAACACATTTATAAGCAACAATGACATTGAAAGGAAAGGTAAATGAGAATGTCCTTTCTTCCTTTATCAAACGGAAGTATTTGCCTAGAGAATAGGTTTTAGTTTTCCTTCCAAAGATTTCAGAAAAAGAATCATAATGACGTAGAAATGCTCTGTGAAATTTATGAAAGGAGGTTATAATTCATACAAAACATATTGATTTCAACTCCTTCTAAATTTCTGAAAGAATGGTTGAAAGAATGAGATTTACTCAAGAAGTAAAGCAAACCTAAAATTCTAGCTTAAAATAGGAAAAGAATAGAAATGTCAGTAACAATGAAATGAGGAAAACAGTTCCTGATCCTCATTGCTTACAAAGAAAGGAAGATAGGCCAGTTGCGGCGGCTCATGCCTGTAATCCCAGCCCTTTGGGAAGCTGAGGCAGGTAGATCACTTGAGTCTAGGAGTTTGAGACCAGCCTGGGCAACATAGTGAGACCCCATCACTACAAAAAATTAAATAAAAAAAATTAGCCATGTGTGGTGGTATGCACCTGTAGTCTCAGCTACTCAGGAGGCTGAGGTGGAAGAATTGCTTGAGCCCAGGAGGTTGAGGCTGCAGCAAGCCATAATTGCACCACTGTACTCTTGCCTAGGTGATAGAGTGAGACCCTGTCTCTCTTAAAAAAAAAAAGGGAGGTGCAAAATGCATCACTATTCCACTCAGCCCTTTCTTTGGAAGCTGCTGAAACCATAGACTATATGACTTTTGTTTTGTTTTTTTTTTTTTTTTTTTTTTTTTGAGACGGAGTCTTGCTCTGTCGCCCAGGCTGGAGTGCAGTGGCGCAATCTCGGCTCACTGCAAGCTCCGCCTCCCGGGTTCACGCCATTCTCTGCCTCAGCGTCTCCGAGTAGCTGGGACTACAGGCGCCCGCCACCACGCCCGGCTAATTTTTTGGATTTTTTTAGTAGAGACGGGGTTTCACCGTGGTCTCGATCTCCTGACCTCGTGATCCGCCCGCCTTGGCCTCCCAAAGTGCTGGGATTACAAGCGTGAGCCACCGCGCCCGGCGACTATATGACTTTTGAATGAATGTACTTATTATAAAGACATTCAATACAAAGAACATTTTAAAAAAGAAAGGCATAAAAATATGGGTATGGGAAAATGTCTTCCTGTGATATACTCAAGAAAGATCTAAGATCACCTCTTATCACAGACTTCCCCTGAAATTGGTGCTCAGGTGTACTTGGCCACTGAGAGAGCCATTCTGTCACCCGCCTCTGAGTGACAGAGGTGCAGCACTGTTCTGTGATATATCCAGCTGTGATGCCCACTTGCATAAGGAGGCAGACCTTTCCTTTTAATGGGAAACTCTGTTATAATAAACATTTATACTAGAGAGGATTCTGCTGCAGGAAATGTAATATTATTTATATTATCCTTAAATAAATCAAACAAAGGCAAAATAAATACAAACAATACATCTCACTCTGTGTCTTAGAAAAAGTGAGAATGGGAGGGGCGCGGTGGCGCCTGTATATCCAGCACTTTGGGAAGCTGAGGCGGGCGGATCACGAGGTCAGGAGTTCAAAACCAGCCTCGCCAAGATGGTGAAACCTCGTCTCTACTAAAAATACAAAAATCAGCTGGGTGTGGTGGCGGGCGCGTGTAATCCCAGCTACTCTGGAGGCTGAGGCAGAGAATTGCTTGAACCTGGCAGGTGGAGGATGCAGTGAGCCGAGATTGCACCACTGCACTCCAGCCTGGGTGACAGAGCGAGTCTTCATCTCAAACAAAAACAAAAACAACAACAAAAAAAAGAAAAGGTGAGAATGACTTGGGATTATTTTGTAACCATAACTTTCTGTCTGGTCTCATGTAGAGATAAAGTTCATGAAGGCAGTATCCCCTCCCCTTTGTTCAAAAAGTCCCAAAGATTGCTTCCTGTTATTGGCAAAAACAGAGTAACCTGTGTCTAGAAGTCTCAGGTAATTAAATGGTGTCTTCCCATTGAGTCCCACGGATGGCATTGTACAACTTTGTCTTTTTTCTCTCTGTCCTTTCCTTTATTTATCAGTTGCCAATGTCCTAGATCCTGCCTCCCATGCAAAGAGTGTCTACACTGGCGTCTATTTTATTAACCATCACCTTGGATCCATGTTGAAGTTATTCAGAGATTATTAGTGGTTCAGAAAGCGGTTTCTCCTGTTTGAGTTTTTAAAAACTGTATTTGGTTTTGACCTGACTGTGTTTCAGTTGAGTCTCTGCTGCGTGTCTGGCCTGCTCTGATAAGTGTGGTTTAGTGCAAGGTCTCAGCCCTGCTTTGTCTTTGGGAGCTGCCTGACTTCCCTAAAGTTCTGTCACCTTCGACTACTGTCTAGGAATAATGGTGTTTGTTGACAACCTATGTCAAAGAGCAGTTGTGAAAAATGTGTGAGCCACTTACATAGCACTTTGGGCACCTTGCGAGAGAGGTACGATGCAAATACAAGTGAGCATTCACGTGGAACCAGTCTCTGAGAACTCAGGCCTTCCAGACAATTTTCTCTCTCCATCCAGGGAAGGGGAGCTTGGCAGGTGGGTGAAAGAGAGGGTTTGTGGATTGCATATTTTAGACTGCATGTATGTGCTATTGTGCAAATGGGTGCAGCTCTAGCTGTGGCTTCCTCGGTCTCTCTGACTTAGTCATGGAAAACCTCAGAGAGGAAGTTTTAGGAAGACTTTCAAAGATGAAGGTGAAAAGGCGTGCAAGGTAGAAGAGCAGTCTTGGGAATATGAGGAGTAACTAAAAAGCAGGGGGAGAGGAGATGGGAACAATGCCTACATGGTATAAGGGAAACTTAGGAGGAGGAATTTCTAGATCTTTCCAGGAAACTGATCTGGGAGGAAGGCTCCTTCCAACTTTGTTGCTGTAAATGTTAGTATTATCCCTTTGAGTGACTGTGAGAAGGAAAACCTCAATTCAAAAATATAGGCAGGTGTTGTGGCAAGTTTATAATATATTCCAGACAGTTTTGTTTTTTTCCTTTTTTAACTTGGAGAATGATAGTCCTTGTGGGAAGTGAGTAATCATAAAATAAATATGCAAACCTGACCCATACAGTCTTGAACATACTTAACCCTTAGAAGGATTCTAATTAATCAGACAAACAAATATCTAAGTAACCTAATGCAAAGGCTGCTTGTAGACTTGTTTGGTAAAAATGACTATAACAAAAATTAAAGATAACAAAAACATACAAAGTGGAATTGGCATTTCACTTTGCCTTAAGGCTGGTCCTGATGAATAAATGATGAAAGAGAAAGGAGACAAAGATGGATTAACAGAGTATGACAAAGAGCTGAACGTTGTTGTGGACGTGAATGCCGTGGCAGGGAGCACACCGACCTCTTCACTCTCACGCCAGTTTGATTAATTCCCAGGCCCGAGTTGTAGGTCTGTCCTGAGAAGGTACTATTCCAGTCCTGTGCCATCTCTAGACGAGAGAAACTAGGAAAAGCTAGAAAATTTTCCATGCAAAGACAAAAATAGCCATCTGGAATCAGAAGAGCTGTGTTTGTATCCCAACTTCACCAGCTAGGGTAACTGACTTTTTTTTTTTTTTTTTTTTGAGATGGAGTCTTGCTCTGTCACCCAGGCTGGAGTGCAGTGGCGTGGTCTCAGCTCACTGCAACCTCCACCTCCCAGGTTCGAGCGATTCTTCTGCCTCAGCCTCCTGAGTAGCTGGGACTACAGGCGCGCACCACCACGCCTGGCTAATTTTTGTATTTTTAGTACAGACAGGGTTTCACCATATAGGCCAGGCTGGTCTTGAACTCCTGACCTCATGATCCTTCTGCCACGGCCTCTCAAAGTGCTTGGATTACAGGCATGAGCCACTGCACCTGGCTGACATTTTTTTTTTTTCTTAATCCAAGTCTCATTTTGCACACCTGCAGAAAGCAGATAATTTTTCACCTGGATAGTTGTAAGGATCAACAAAATATATGTTTGAAACAGGTCTGAAATATATTTTAAAAAAATAAACAGAAACAAAACACAAATTTAAGTTTGATTTAGTGATTGGAAGAGCAGGCCAGTATTACCATTGCTTCATGTTTTTTAAGACAGAAAACTAGATGCTATGTACTCAAGGTCCAAAAACCAAGTATAATCAGGAGTCCTTTGGGAGAGGAATCTTCAAGCAGTACGTCTTCAAGTATTGATACTATGATTTCATCAAGTTTCCGTACTTTTGACACAATGTTAGGTTTGACTCTGGAAAGGCTCCACTATGCTTTGTCCCAAATCCTCCCAATCCCCAACCATAGTGAAATTGGGCATAATCATTCCAGGATGAGACACGCTTCCCTGTTACATTAAAGCAAAAATAAGTTTACCAAGAAAAAGGAGCTTTTCACAGAGGGCGTTGTACACGTTCTGGGAAAAGTCGTCTCGCCGGTTTCACCTCAGCTCAGTCTTTTAAGTGCAATTTTTGCTTTCCGCCACACCAACTAATATTACATTAACCATTGCCCTAATGCCAATTCATTTGGCAAAACACACAC
Source organism: Hylobates moloch (assembly GCF_009828535.3). NCBI lineage: Eukaryota > Metazoa > Chordata > Mammalia > Primates > Hylobatidae > Hylobates > Hylobates moloch. The sequence goes on along the minus strand of NW_026652295.1, from coordinate 9,482,795 downwards.
GTGTGTGCACATGTGCGCACACACACGTGTCACTGGAAAATTATAAATTGACATAACTTCCTAGATGGCCTGAGGACTTCAAAGAATTAGAGAAGCATCAATCAGATAAATACCTGTGTGTGTTGCCTAGGTTTTAAAATGTTACAGTCATGTGTAAATCACTGGCAAGACCGTTTTTTTTTTTTTTTTTTTTCCAAGAGTATGCAATAAAAGAAGCTTCAACAGGCTGGAAAATACAATGCATGTCTTTCTGTCATTTTTTTGTTTTTATTTTTTGCTGCTTCCTGTCACCCTGGAGGTGGTCACAGTCTGGTCTCCCAGTACATACAAGGCGCTGGGCAAAGGGAGAAGCCGCGAGACAGAAGCCTGCATAATTTCTGCCTGCGAGGGAAGAACACTGGGGCCATTAGCAACGGCAGCAGGTTTTTCTCCCGCATCCCACGCTCTGCGCCTGAATGCTGTGCCCGTGAACACAGACTTCAGCACACCTTGTCATCAGAGGAGCTTCCTGGAAGCCAGCCAGCTGCAAGGCCCAAGGTCAAGCAATCACCATGACTATCAACCACAAGGAGAACCTTGAGGGACCCAAGGAGGTGACGGCAGGTGGAGAGGCAGTTAGTGAATTCCACAGAGCTGCTTGCTCGCTGCTGTGGCCTCGTCAGTGGCAGCGGCGGCTGTGACTGCCGGGAAGGTTTTATCTACTGATCAACACAGTGTGCCAGAGGGCTGATGGGATAGCCCGCTTTGGCAGCAGCTTCCAGTGGTAGCCTGCAACTAGACGGCAGAAGGAAAAGGGGAAAAAAAAATCTAACAACGAACCAGCGGGATCAGTTCCTCAGAGCACAAACACCAGTTCCAGGCCGTCCTCACTCCATACCCGGCTCTTGCAGCCACGGCTGCCTGCTTGCATTAATTACTTCTCATTCCCAGCCGCATTTATTCCAAACTACCTTTAGGGTTCAAAGTGCAGGAACAAAATGACTTGGGTTGAAAGCAATTAACAAACAGGTTATTTTAAATTAACAGACCCTTTTACCAGCTGGCCCAAATAGCTTGTACATGTCATGGCAGAGTTAGCAATGCCAGATATCCCGTGAAAGGAGAAATGGGTTTTTCTTTTTCTTTTTGGGGACAAGATCTCCGTCACCAGGCTGGAATGCAGTGTGGTGACCGTGGCGCATTGCAGCCACGAATTCCTGGGTTTAAGCTATCCTCCTGTCTCAGCCTTCAGAATAGCCGAGACTAAAGACTTAGTGTCATTTCACCTGGCTAATTTTTTAAAAATTATCTTTTGTAGAGACAGAGTCTCCCTCTGTTGCCCAGGCTGGTCTCAAACTCTTGTTCTCCAGCAACCTTCCTGCCTCGGCCTCCCAGTGTGCTGGGATTGCAGGCATGAGCCACCATGATCAGACGTGGGTTTTTCTTCTTAACTTTTTTTTCTGGTGACATGCACTAATTGTATTTTGGGATTTAAACATTTTGTTAAGACATATTTACCAGAGAGCTAAACCAAAGGAAATAATACCACTCTAATCATACACAGATTTCTCTCTGATATTTATTATCTCTCATCTTTATTTATATAAAAAGTATGTTAGAGCTTCTATAAATGCATTATAAATTTTATGTCCGTTTTTCTTTTTCACTTTGAATTTTTCTACCATTTCTATTTTGGTTGTTATTATTTTGGGGAGATATTTATTATTCCCTTGTGTTATAGATATATATGGCTTCTCCTGTCTTGTAAGTGGGTACTCTTTCTATGTTGTACTGTATATAGTGAGAATTTAACAATATTGAATGAAGAAATGAATTGCCTCACAGAATTGAAAATAGGTAACTACAAGAGAAAATGCCAGAAATTTGTACCAAATTTCTATAAGGTAATAATATGCTACCTATTGCTTCATAAAGGAGTCTCCATAATAGGTTACTCAACTGTATGTAACATTATTTGATTTACATGCAACTTTTCAGGAACACTTAACAACATAAAGTAGGAGAATGCCCACTGGGTGATTGTGGGTGGTAATGACACCTGGGGAGTAGTGATGTTTTAGTGTCACTTATAGCCGCACTAAATGCATATTGATTAAAATATATGCACATGTGCAACCTGCTCTTCAATCTATTATTTAGATACACTAAGGGGAGGTGCTGCTCTTTGGGTTTTGTTTAGTGCCTGGAGCACTGTTGGTAGCATTAAAAGTTAAGGACAGCAACGTCTGTCTAGCATGTGATACAAAGTTTTCTTTTTACAAACCATTGAACAGAAATGGCAAGACATGACATGGCAGATAAAATGTGCAGAGAGATTGTAGTATCTTTAGCCTGGTGAAAACAAGTTTAGTATATTTGGTCAGTTTTTTTCGTTGAAATTTTATCTCTCAACACTGGTCAGTACTGAGAGAAAAGGCCCACAAGTCATATGTTAAGGCAAATTAAACAGGCACTTTTGAAGAATCAATTAACCTCAAGGGTCCAAACTACTAGGCTATAAGGAAAGTAAAATATTAAAAAATACCACATAATAAGATATCAAGACTGACCACAACCAAACTGTTAAACTGAGATATCATGAATTTACTATTAGCCAATTTTATTTTATTTTATTTTACTTTATTTTGTTTTTTGAGATTCAGTCTCGCTCTGTCGCCCAGGCTGGAGTGCAGTGGTGCAATCTTGGCTCACTGCAACCTCCGCCTCCTGGGTTCAAGCAATTCTCGTGCCTCAGCCTCCTGAGTAGCTGGGATTACAGGCGCCTGCCACCATGCCCCAGTAATTTTTGTATTTTTTTTAGTAGAGATGAGGTTTAACCATGTTGGCCAGGCTGGTCTCAAACTTCTACCCTCAAGTGATCTGCCCACATTGGCCTCCCAAAGTGCTGGGATTACAGGTGTGAGCCACTGCACCCAGCCTATTAACCAATTTTAAATTTTATTTTACCAGCTGGATTTTCAGTGGGGGAAAGTTAGGCTCTTTGGATAAATGCACTGGCTGTTTCGATACAAACAATGGTATTGTGTTGGCCAGCCTTCTAAGAGAAAGGCTTGCAATAAGAAAATCGAGGCTCTTGCGGGGCGATATGGCTAATGGACTATTTGACAAAGAGAAAGCCCTTTACCTGTATGAGCCTCTGCTCCTTCCTCTGTAGGTAAACAGCATACTCCTACAATGAGACTCTCTTCATTCCCTTTAGGTTTAATAGTCTATGATTCTAAGTAAGCAATTTTATGCAGAGAAATAATTCTGTTCAACGAAAGGATTGCTAGGTTCACCAGAGAAATGGATGGAGAGTCCAAAAATCAGTACAAAGAGTCCTGGAGTAAAAGTTAAGAGACCTGGGGCGTGTTTCTGCCTTTATTTCTGACTGCCCTTCGTTTTTCACCTTAAAATGTAAGATGTAGCACAACATTTATCTCATTTGTCTGGGTGCTATAAAGACAAATACAATTTCCTATATAGAACAGATCAACCCCTGCCGAACTGTAGTTTTTTTTTTTTTTTGAGACGGAGTCTCGCTCTGTCGCCCAGGCTGGAGTGCAGTGGCGCGATCTTGGCTCACTGCAAACTCCGCCTCCCGGGTTCACGCCATTCTCCTGCCTCAGCCTCTCCGAGTAGCTGGGACTACAGGCGCCCGCCACCACGCCCGGCTAATTTTTTTTTGTATTTTTAGTAGAGACGGGGTTTCACTGTGGTCTCGATTTCCTGACCTCGTGATCCGCAGCTCTCGTCCTCCCAAAGTGCTGGGATTACAAGCGTGAGCCACCGCGCCCGGCCGAACTGTAGGTTCTTTTGGAAAAATACATTATAGTAATTTATATATATATATGTATATATGCACACACACACATATTATGCGAAAATGATACTTAGGGGTGTGTGTGTGTGTGTGTGTGTGTGTATATATAAATGATACCTAGGTGTGTGTATATATGTATACACACACACACACATTATGCAAAAATGATACCTAGGTTTTTGTCTTATAGGGCACCTAATGTTGTAGCTCTTTGCTTTCAAAACATACCAGATCTCCTTTAGTGGTCCTTTGTTTTCCAGAGCATAATGGTTTTAAAACCTTAAACTTAGTAAAAACAATGTCTTAAAGTCAGGTCTTGATTTTTTGTAAGTCACATAAATAAATTTCCAATCAGTAAAACATGATTGTTTTTCCATCTGTCAGATAACTAGAAAACAAGTATCATTATTGAAATACAGCCAAAAATAGAATTTGCCATTAGTATAAAAAGCTTTAGTCAGACTCATTTCAGTATCTCCGTTCGTGTGGTGATATTATTAAGCAGCCTCTTAATAACTGAAACATACAAACTAGAATGGTTGTACTACTATGGCTTTCAGAAGGGAATTACATGCTTTCCTCCTCCATGCGTGAGATCCCAGCAGACCTCATAGGTAATCCCATTCCAATGCTCCTGATAAAGTGGACAAGGGGAACAAAACCGAACAGCAAATGAATGAACCATTAAGTGAGGCTAGCACCCAGTATTACTAGCAGGGAAACGGAGGCAGGAAAAGTCACTTTCTCAAACTACAAGTGAGGGTCAGTTCTACCTCTGAATCTTAGTCTTTCTGACACTGGTATCACTGGCTGTTCCTGATGTCATCATGTTGGAATTGGGAAAGAGTGGAAGTGGGAAAAGGCCAGCACGTGCTCTTCCCTCCAGTTGATCCTGCTCCAGGCAGAATCTCCCATTGGGCTTCCAGGGTTTACCAGTTTGCATTGCAGATGGTGTGCTTCCCTCTTTTTTCATCAGCTTCCCTGCTCCACCGTCCCCCATCCTCTTCCAGCTGCCATGTGACTTTGAGAAATTAAACACATGACTGCATCCTAGGATGTGTTTGGAAATTCCTGCTGCCCATATTTTCAGCCTCTCTCTCTATTCTGATCAAGCAAGAAATAGATCCGAATATCAGCAAGTCTACTGTAATCTTCCTAAGTGCCCCTTCCTTTCTCTGGGCCCACCATGACTATCCATCTCCAGGAAAGTAATAGTAATCACAACTGACCACTTTTTTTTTTTAATTTTTTTTTATCATCCAGGGCTTGTTCTTTAAACAACAAGCATAACAACAACATTCATTCAATCCTGCTCTAAAGAGGCCACAGTGTGGTGAGTTCCAGGTATTCTCTATCCAGCCAGGTCCTTGAGGGCTTTATTTTCACATTATCATCACAGGTGTCTTTAGGGAACACTTGGCATGTGCCAGGACACTTGCATTTTCTTGAAGACAACCAATTATGTAATACAAATGTACTCTGCATAACTGAATCAAGACTTGGAAAAGAAAATGTGGAGCCCCTCTGCCATCTTTGAGTAATATTCCTGTAATCCTCTTTGTGCAATCTTGGTCCTGCCAAGTTGTGATCTCTAGTGTTGGAGGAGGGAGATGGTGGGAGGTTATTGAATCATGGGGACAGTTCCTAATGGTTTAGCACCATCCCCCTTGCTGTTCTTGTGACAGAGCTCTCACAAGATCTGGTTGTTTGAAGGTGTGTGGCACCTCCCCTCCCTCTCTTGCTGCCATGTGAAGATGTGCTTGCTTTCCCTTTACCTTCTGCCATAATTTTAGGTTTCCTGAGGCCTCCCCAGAAGCAGAAGCCTGTGCAGCCTGCAGAGCTGTGAGCCAATTAAACCTCTTTTTAAAATAAATTATCCAGTCTCAGGTAGTATTTATAGCAGTGTGAGAACAAACTAATACAGAAAATTGGTACCAGAGAATTGGGGCATTGCTATAAAGATACCTGAAAATGTGGAAGCAGCTTTGGAACTAGGTAATGGGCAGAGGTTGGAAAAGAAGGGCTCAGAAAAAGACAGGGGGATTAGGGAAAGTTTAGAACTTCCTAGAGACTTGTTGAATGGTTGTGACCAAAATGCTGATAGTGATATGGATAGTGAAGTCCAGACTGAGGAGGACTCAGATGGAGATGAGGAACTTATTGGGAACTGGGGTAAAGATCACTCTTGCTATGCTTTAGCAAAGAGACTAGTGGCACTGCACTCCTGCTCTAGTGATCTGTGGAACTTCAAACTTGAGAGAGATGATTTAGGGTATCTGGCACGGATGAAATTTCTAAGCAGCAAAGCATTAAGATGTGGCCTGGCTGCTACAAAAACCTATGCTCATCTGCATAAACTGAGAAATGGTCTGAAACTGGAAGTTATATTTAAAAGGGAAGTAGAGCATAAAAGTTTGGAAAATTTACAGCCTGACCCTGTGGCAGAAAAGAAAAACCCATTTTCTGGGGAGGAATTCAAGCCAGCTGCAGAAGTTTGCCTAAGAGGAGCTGAATGATAATAGCCAAGACAATTGGGAAAATGACTCCAAGGCATTTGAGTGACCTTCACAGCAGCCCCTCCCATCACAGTCCTGGAAGCCTAGGAGGGAAGACTGGTTTCCTGGGCCAGGCCCAGGGCCCTGCTGCTCTGTGCAGCCTTGGGACATGGTGCCCTGCATCGCAGCCACTCCAACTCTAGCCATGGCTAAAAGGGACCAAGGTATAGCTCAGGCCATTGCTTCAGAGGATGCAAGCCCCAAGCCTTGGCAGCTTCCATGTGTGTTAAGCCTGTAGGTGTGCAGAGGGCAACAGTTGAGGCTTGGAAGCCTCTGTCTAGATTTCAGAGGGTGTATGGAAATGCCTGGATGTTCAGGCAGAAGTCTGCTACAGGGGTGGAGCCCTTATAGAGAACTTCTACTAGGGCAGTGCTAAGGGGAAACGTGGGGTTGGAACCCCACACAGAATCCCCACTGGGGGACTGCCTAGTGCAGCTTGGAGAAGAAGGCTACCATCCTCCAGACCCCAGAAAAGTAGATTCACTGACAGCTTGCACCACGCACCTGGGAAAGCTGCAGGCACTCAATGCCAGCTTTTGAGAGCAACCGTGGGAGCTGAGCCATGCGGAACCACCACAGGTGCTGAGCTGCCCAAGACCTTGGGAGCGCATCCGTTGTATCAGTGTTGCCTGGATGTAATCATGGAGTCAAAGGAGACTATTTTGGAGCTTCAAGATTTAATAATCACCCTGCTGAGTTTCAGCCTTGCATGGGGTCTGTATCCCCTTTGTATCAGTCAATTTCTCCCTTTTGGAATGGGAGCATTTACTCAATGCCTGTACCCCCATTGTATCTTAGAAATAACTAATTTGTTTTTTAATTTACAGGCTCATAGGTGGAAGGGACTTGCCTTGTCTCAGGTGAGATTTTGGACTTGGACTTTTGAGTTAACTCATAAGAGAAGCTGGAATGAGTTAAGATTTGGGGGGACTGTTGGAAAGGCATAATTGTGTTTTGAAATGTGAGAAGGGGCCAGGTGTGGTGGCTCATGCCTGTAATCCCAGCACTTTGGGAGGCCAAGGCGGCAGGATGATGAGGTCAGGAGATTGAGATCATCCTGGCCAACATGGTGAAACCCCATGTCTACCAAAAATACAACAATTAGCTGGGCGTGGTGGCATGCACCTATAGTCTCAGCTACTCGGGAGGCTGAGGCAGGAGAATCACTTGAACCTGGGAGGCGGTGGTTGCAGTGAGCTGAGATCACACCACTGCACTCCAGCCTGGTGACAGAGTGAGACTCTGTCCCCTCGCCTCTCACCCCCCACCCCAAAAAAAAAGAAATGTGAGAAGGACATGATATTTTGGAGGGGCCAGGGGTAGAATAATATAGTTTGGGACTCTGTGTCTCCACCCAAATCTCCTGTCAAGTTGTGATCCCCAGTATTGGAGGAGGGGCCTGGTAGGATGTTATTGAATCACGGGGGTGGTTCCTTATGTTTTAGCACCATCCTCCTCACTATGCTGTGATAGAGCCCTCACAAGCTCTGTTGGTTGAAAGTGTGTTGTACTGGCCAGGCGCAGTGGCTCACGCCTTTAATCCCAGCACTTTGGGAGGCAGAGGCAGGCGGATCACAAGGTCAGGAGATTGAGACCATCCTGGCTAACACGGTGAAACCCCATCTCTACTAAAAATACAAAAAATTAGCTGGGCGTGGTGGTGGGTGCCTGTAGTCCCAGCTACTTGGGAGGCTGAGGCAGGAGAATGGATGGCAAGAACCCAGGAGGTGGAGCTTGCAGTGAGCTGAGATCATGCCACTGTACTCCAGCCTGGGCGACAGAGTGAGGCTCCATCTCAAAAAAAAAAAAAAAAAGAAAGTGTGTTGTACCTCACCCACCCCTCCCACCAGCCAAGTGAAGATGTGCTTGCTTCCTCTTCACCTTCTGCCATGATGGTAAGTTTCCTGAGGCCTCCCCAGAAGCAGAAGCCTATATAGTGTGCAGAAGTGTGAGTCAATTAAACCTTAATCTTTATAAATTACCCAGTCTCAGGTAGTTCTTTATAGCAGTGTGAGAATGGACTAACACACTTGGCCACTTGCTTATCATCTAGTTGTTATATTTTACGGGACTCCTACAGGCAAAGAATTGTTAGACCTTTAAGCAGAGGCAATGATGGGATGACTTTATAAAAAGTAGAATTATAAAGCTCTAGTTCACAATTAGTAGCTTTTTTTTTTTTTTTTTTTTTTTTTTTTTTTGCTCTTGTGGCCCAGCTGGAGTGCAATGGCTTGATCTTGGCTCACTGCAACCTCCACCTCCTGGGTTCAAGCAATTATCCTGCCTCAGCCTCCCAAGTAGCTGGGATTACAGGCACCAGCCACCACGCCTGGCTAATTTTTGTATTTTTAGTAGAGACAGGGTTTCACCATGTTGGCCAGGCTGGTCTCAAACTCCTGACCTCAGGTGATCCACCCTCCTTGGTCTCCCAAAGTGCTGGGATTACAGGCGTGAGCCACCGTGCCCGGCCATCACAATTAGTAGTTCTAAACATTCCCCAGTATCAGTCGGTGGTGCTGGGATTAGAAAACACAAGATTGCAAATTACTAATACTTTGTGCTAGAAATGTCAACTATGAAATTAATTTGGCTGGTATTAAAAACATTGATGCTAATTGTAGGCTCAGTAGGCACAATAAGTTTTATTAGCACAAGCTATACTATTGTGTAATTATTATTTACTTGTAATCATCCTATCAATTTGCCAGAATTTTGTCTGTTCAGCAATTATTTTTTTCGTATTGTTCATCACTAATTATATAGAAGCTGAACAGTAAACAAAATGATGTGTTTGAGAGGCATAAATAACCGATGAGGTAAAAAAAAAAAAAAACCTCCTATCATTTAGAATGGTGGTTTTTGTGTTCTAGACTTTAAAAATGTTACAAACAGCAACTTTGAAAGGCCACAAACAGAATTTTATAATTATAGGGTTTTGAAACTGTGTTTGGAGAATAGTTGCTTTTAGGCCTTGACTGAAGTATCTCAGCATGGGAGAGCCCAGTGACATTGCTAGTTTTGAACATTCTGGGACTCCAACAGTGTGGCAGATTCTTTTGTTCAGATGCGTATGGACTTGAAGGCGCACATAAACTATTTTTCTAGAAGGGGCTAAAGTTTTCAACCATAAAGTAGAGCGAGTAGTGGTTTCTCTTTAATGATTTTTATATCTATGAAGGGTAAAATTAAAAGGAACCTTAAAGATTGCCAATCTCTAATCTGGCATTTCTGAAATTTGATAACTCTTTAATAAGTATCAAATACACTTTTTTTTTTTTTTTTTTTGAGATGGAGTCTCGCTCTGTCACCCAGGCTGGAGTGCAGTGGCACGATCTCAGCTCACTGCAACCTGTGCCTCCCAGGTTCAAGAAATTCTCATGCTTCAGCCTCCTGAGTAGCTGGGATTATAGGCACGTGCCACCATGATGGCTAATTTTTGTATTTTTAGTAGAGATGGGATTTCACCCTGTTGGTCAGGCTGGTCTCGAACTCCTGACCTCAAGTGATCCACTTGTCTCGGCCTCCTCAAGTGCTGGGATTACAGGAGTGAGCCACCACGCACAGCCTCAAATACATTTTGGTAGTAGAGTTCTGAAAGTAAATGGTTTTATTTTCATGGCAATAAATAGATAACAAAATAATTTATAAAACGATTTCTTTGATTTCCTCCATGCAAAGCTCCGTCCACTTACCTACTATCTACCTATTGAATTGATTTAAAGTCAGCTCTCACTTTTTTCTGCAGAATGCATTGTCCATCCACTCTTGCATATGCAGGCTCTGCTGGGGCAGGGTGACATGTGTCTGTAATCCCAGCTACTCCAGAGGCTGAGGTGGGAGGATTGCTTGAGCCCAGGAGTTCGAGGCTATAGTGGAGCCATGATTCTGCCACTACTCTGCAGCCTGGGTGACAGAGCAAGACTTTGTCTCTTAAAAAATAACATAAAATAAAATAAAATTAAAAGCAGTCTCTATTCTTTATTCCTTTGCCTCCACTAAGTCAGTGAGGGTTTCAACTCCAACAGTAGTACTCAAGGTTGGGTACAGAAAGGTTGCCTGCTGGGGTTTCATTATAAAACTGCCTCTCTGAATGGGGCTGCCACAGATAAATATGGAATACATTCTTTTTGCAGGATGGGAAAAAAAACCATTTATTTGAAAAATGGAGATCTATTTATTATCTATTATTTATACCTACCTCAAAGTTAATAGAATATTTTATTTCTTATGTCTATCAGATTTATATTTACACATATATATGATATTTACACATATATTACATATGTATGTAAACTTAAGGCAAAGTTTCATTAAGGAGCTTGGGAATTCCTTTTTAAATTTTAAATGCAGTAAAATTTATTTATTAAAACTTGTTGCTTAAATTGCTTAAACAATACATCACTCTTACCAAACCTGAAAATCAAGTCATCCCTACCTTACTGAGCTAAGCACTAAGAATTGCATTTTTAAAAAATGCTGTTTATTTCTAAAAGGACAAAGATCTTCTTTGGTTGAGGGAAAATGCATGATTAGAGATAGGAGGCCTCTTTTATTAGGTTGAGCAAACTCTGTAAGAGTCAAGTTGAAAAATGCCTCATGGTACTGTCAGAGTCAAATAGAAATGTACGTTATAAAAGGTCCCCCAAAAGTCTGCTGGTAATGACTGCAAGTTCCCCACTGCATTCTTAGAAATAGTTTCCTGAAACAGTGAACTTCCATGGGATAGAAGCTAAAATGGTCCATAAAATGAAATGTCTAAATATATAGCTTAAAAATTTGACATACTATTTTAAAAATCTACATTGAGCTTCAGACCGTGGCCTCTAACCCATGAATTTCATGTTTAGAGGCTGAAGGAGAAAGGAGAATTTTAAGTTTTTTATGTTTTAAAGACTGAATTATGGTTTCTTTTTTAAAATCTTCAAATGTCATACAAATTATAAGAAGTACAAGGGCATATTATGATGCCAGTTAATTTATATTTGGCGGTAGTGCTATTCTTTGTAATATGAGTACATTTATTAAACTTCCTCTTTAATAAAGAAATTCTTTATATTCTAATTATTCCTTTAAAAGATATATCTGAAAATGGGCATATTTGTTCTTTTTTCTTTCATCTTCTTATTTTGGTGGGTATATTCATTCTCTAAGTTAATAAAGATAGTGAGTGGCAGAAAATTGGACAAACTCTTTACAAAAAATTTGGAAAATTCTAAAACAGACCTAAGCGACATGCCAAACCATGTTTTTTTTTTTTTTCTTTTGTTGCCCAGGCTGGAGTGCAATGGTGCGATCTCGGCTCACTGCAACCTCCGCCTGCCAGCTTCAAGCAATTCTCCTGTCTCAGCCTCCTAAGTAGCTGGGATTACAGGTGCCTGCCACTGTGCCCGGCTAATTTTTGGTATTTTTAGTAGAGATGGGGTTTCACCATGTTGGCCAGGCTGGTCTCAAACTCCTGACCTCAGGTGATCTGCTCGCCTCGGCCTCCCAAAGTGCTGGGATTACAGGCGTGAGCCACTGCGCCCGACCCAAACCATGCTTTTTAATTAAGACCGATAGAGGTGGAAATACCTTGAAATATACTACACACACACTCTTCCTTTTGATGAACTCATATTTTTTACTGTTACATGTTTTATCTTCTCACCACCCAAGAGTGTACATCATTAACTTACTTCATCAGGCTTCTCCTTATTTAAATTGCCTTTCTTTCCAAAGTTACCTAACTCCATTGTGTGCCTGGTGAAAAATACCATGCACCAAACGCCTCCCTTCCTCAGGAAGGGGTGGGTGGGAGGAGGGGCCATGATTTCCTCATGAACCGTCTTCCTAGATCCCCACAGCAGCTTGTTCCTCTGTTACCTTGTTTATAATTATTGCTCGTCTGGTACTGAGTTATTTCTGTGTCTGTTTGTCTGGCAGAGTTATTTGAAATGAGCTTAAGTAGCCTTTGGGGTGCGTGTATGTGTGTGTGTGTGTGTGTGTGTGTACATATATGGATGCACCTGTGTTTAGGGGCATCACAGGCTCCTGCCTCTTCTGGAAGAATGGCTTTCAGTGTCCTGGGTCACCTCCTAAAAGTTGACAGCAGCTCATCTCATCTTCAGAATGTATTGGCGAATCCTTGGGTCCATTGATCCTGGAGAGCTAGAGAGGCAAGCCCCGAAATCGAGGCTTCTGCTTTCGCTTGGAACAAATTGTCTTTGGGATTAGACCATATTCCTCTTGACATACACTGTTCGGCAAGAACTCCATCCCTGTAGGCATCCCGATCTTACCTGGATTTCTTAAACCTAATTTAGATCAGGGTGTGAGTAGGTGAGAGGGTTTAAAGGAGAGGCCCTTGGGGCTTCCAGAAAGTTTCTATTCCTGGAATGTCAACTTGATGCTTCCTGGTTTCTTGAACGGAGCCTGCTTTCCACTGGGCGGGGGCCGGGGGCAGTGTGTTGGGGCAGAGTGCAGGCTCCACTTCTAGGCTCAGCACTGACCAGTGGTGTAACCTTGTTGTCTAACTTCTGTGTCTCAGTTTCCTCATTTGAAATGTGGGTATAATAGTGGTATTCGCCGTATAGGGGTGTCTTAAAGATTAAATGAGTTAATACATGTAAAATGTTTAAAACCATGACTGACATCTTGGAGGCCTGTGATTTTAACCTAGTGGCATATATTACTATATGGCCCTTTTCTTTACTTTGTTTTTTTTGAGTCAAGGTTTTGCTCTGTTGCCCAGACTAAAGTGCAGTGGCGCGATCACAGCTCACTGTAACCTTTAACTCCTGGGGTCAAGAGATCCCCCTGCCTGAGTATTGCAAGGAGCTGGGAATACAGGTAGGCACCACAATGCCCCGCTATTTTTTTTTTTATTTTTAATAGAGACGAGGTCTCACTATGTTGCCCAGGCTGGTCTTGAACTCCTGAGCTCAAGCAGTCTCCTGCTTTGGCCTCCCAAAGTGCTGGGGTTACAGACATGAACTACTGCACCCAGCCCTATATGGCCTTTTTGCTTTCAGAGTCTTTTGAGTTTTCCTTTAAATTCTGAAATTAGTCAAATACTGTAGATGACTCAAACCCCTATGTTTCTCAGAACAGAGGGTACTAACCAGCCAGAAGCTGAGAATGAAGCATCCCTGGATACCTCTGGGACTGAGGATACTTGAGTCCTGTACCTATTCTAATTTGTGTTCCTATAAAAACACAAACAAATAAGTTTCCACTTCCCTTGTTTCCAAAAGCCATTATTCGGCCTTATTTTGTCTTAGAGAAGTGCCTTCAGAGAAAAGCTGAAATGCTGTGGCAACAGCTCATAAACTAAAATCCTTCTTAAATAGTCCAAAGTCAATACTCAAAAAGGTGAGACAAGTATTATTTATATTCTCATGCGCCTTTCTTAGTTGAGTAGTTTGAACAGGAAACAATATATTTATATAGATACATGCACGCATATGTTTACACACACACACACACACACAGAGACCTTTAAAAGGGTAAAGACAATGAGACAATTAGAAGATGTAAGAAAAAATCCCAAGAATAGGTGAACACCACATAGCAACACGTGTGAGTAGAGGAAGAAGCTCATTTTGCTACTTCGACAACTTACCAAAATGTTTTTTCTTGTATAAATTCAAAAGCGGACTCACTATGAAAGACTGTGAGTGCCTCTGTTTAACAACCTCGCTTTTCAGGTGCTGGTCTATGGGCAACGAGGCCTGTGAAGGCTCTCAGCTGGCCGGGAGCATCCTGTTAAAGGACTGGAGAACAGGCGAAGTCTGGGTAAGGGCAAGGACAGCCGCCACTCTATGTGGGACCAGAAGACCTGAATCTGTTGTTAGCTGATTTTTTTATAGTGGGCCATTCAAACAGCCTTTCTCTGTGCCTCAGTTTATTCCTTGTAAAATGAAGGCATTGGGTAAATGATCTGAAATGTCCTTTTTACATCTGAGATAGAAATAGGGGAGGAAAGAAAGTTCTACTACATAGACCTTGGCCAAATCCTATAGGATGAAATAATTGTGTGCATCTTCTCTATGCTGAGAGATTGTTCGGTCGAGTGGGAGAATGACTGAATAAGCCAAGCTGTCATTTTTATTTTTACTCTTCAGGGTAGCTGTTGGACGTTTCATATGGGTAAAGGGGTTTATCCCAGTGATCCATTTATTTATGTATTTGCTTCCTTTAGACTTTCTGATTTTTTCTTCATTAGCAATGGATAATAAAGTATTGCTCACATTTCAAATTGTATGTGTCCTTTCATCACACACACACACACACGTACTATGAAAAGTACCAAAAATGAACCTAGAGACAGAGGGTGACTTTTTCAGTAAAATTGTTTAAATGCGTAGTAAAAGGAGACTTCATATAGTATTTTCTGAAATCATCTGCTCTGTTTCTATAGGAGAATACACAGTCCCCTTACTTCCATTGTTCAGATATTGAAGCTGAAAAGCAAGTTGAAGGATGAAGTTGTCAGTAAATGATAAATAATTGACTCATGGTGACACTCTGCTTCTCGCCTCTTAATGGCTATTATTGTTGCAGGAGGGGCTCATTACTTTCTAGGTGTGGTTTCCCTACCAGGGCCAGATCAGTTTATCAGAGACCAAATAAGCACATGTGATATAATTAGAGATGTGTGATGAGCACAGTACCTACTCTTCCCATTTAAAAGAAAAATACTCACTTTTCCTTGGCAGCCACACCTTCTAATTACTTGCAAATGTTTAAGACTCATTATCTTCAAAGTTTGGAGAAAGACAGAAAAAGAGGGGGAAAAAGCCCCGATAGTGGAGACTGCAAGGATCAAAGGCCCTGGCTTGCCAGCTTCTGTGCTGTGCTGTCTTCAGGGCAACACTAAAGCCCCACCGCAGAGAGGATGAGTTGACAGCTATTAGGCAATCCAGGTGGCCCGGTGAGCAGGAGGTTGTGTTCAGTCCCATCGCCCAAGACTCGCCCATTCACCAAGCTCCTTTGAAACGCTGTGTTGAGCAAGAGGAGGTGGTGGTGGTGGTGGTGGTGTGGGGTGGAGGAGGGATGGATGGAGTTTTCCAGAACTGGAGTGGTTAAACACTGCCACCTCTCTTTCTCTGGCAATCCCTGTGCCAGCTCAACTTGGTGTAGGATTAAAACTATTGTCTTTACCTTTGAACCTCCACATTTCTCCCTGTGAGTCCATTTAGAAGGTCCTCGCTACAGGGTATCAGGCCTGCTGAGAAATTTTACTACCATGCCTGGCAAGGCACCCAGGGTTTACATATCTGTTTAAGCACTTTATGTAAATTCTGCAAGCAATATGAGCTACCTACTCTCTCCCTGTTGAGTGCTCAGCCAATGAGACACAGATCAAGACTCTAAAAAGGGATAGTGTCTGAACACGCATGATGAGAAATCCCTTAAGCATGAGCTCAGTGAATGTCAGCGTGCCATCTCCAAATGACATCAGAATTTTGGTTTTAAGATGAGATTGACGTGATGTGCCGAGTCGCCTGTCAAGTCTTTCTCCGATGCACAGTCGAGCTGCTGAGACATTAGTATTTTTTCTTTTTTCTTCTTTTATTTGTCCCCACATCTTGAAAGGTTATATTCTTAAGAAGAGAAGTTTTCTACAGTCTTGGGGATATATACATGAATAAGCAAACATTCTTGTTCTGTATCCCTGGATGCTACCCTAAGGGTATATATTTACATTCCCTTAAAGGAGTTTGGTCTTTGGACGTGAAGACTATGGAAGTTCCTTTGGTCCATTCAACTGTTGAAAATGCTTCTGGAAGTTTCAGGAATGTATTAAGAATAACTCAGATGAAGAAAGAATATACTCTGGTCTGTCAATTCACAGCTGCAGTATTTCTTTTCTTTTCTTTTTGTTTCTTTGTTCCTCTTCCCTCTCTTCCTCTCTGCCACCCTTCCTTCCTCCCTCCCTCTCTCCCTCTATTCTTCCCTTCCTTTTAGCACTACCAATATCACACATCTTTTGCTACTTGTAAACTATTTAAGGAATTATTTTCTCAGTCTTTCAAATAAATTATTTTTGATTACTCTTTCCACTTTATACTCTTTAGGGAGAATAATAAAAATGAGAAGACCTCAAACACTTTTGAATTAATTTAGAGAAATATTTCCAAGTAGTTTTCTCCATCACAAGAATTTTAGGGTTTGGGGTTGTCCTGGACAAGTGGCCACTTTGCCACTTAATGTTGCAGTCAGCCATATCAAAGGTTTATTAGAAGATGCTTTAATTAACCAAATGGTGCCTCTATTCCTTTGAATTTTTATGTTACTTTAAACGCTTTCAAAGGGACTGGATTTTTAAACTTCTCCTCTCTTAAAGTTTAAAAACATTTTTAGTATCTGTTAAGTGCTCATGTTGTGCTCAGCACTTAACCAATGCTATAAATGTTGCACTATATGAGAACCATATGATTCAGACTCCACACTAGAGGTTTGACATCTAAAGGAGAGCAAGGTACATGTTGTCTGTGTGTACATATGTATGTTTGAGTATGTGTGTATACATATATATATGGTGTAGAGCTATATCTCAAGCACATATATGTACACACTTATACATGTTTTAAGCCAACATAATGTACACATGGATACATGAGCGTGTGCACATGCATACACACACACACACACACACACACACAGTAGTCTTTCCATAATCCGAAGTCCTAGACTTTAAGAAAAATATATGGTTGAGGAGCTGAAGTCAAAAGTAAATTTTAAAATCCTATGAAGTTCATTAATAGAAAACAAACACCAACTCTAAATAAATCCCAAGGCAATGACATTTTGTAACATTGGGTGTGGAGCTGTTTGTTTCATTGGACATCTTTTGCTTCCTGGAAACTGTTCAGCAACTCTCTTCACTGAATTTCTTTTTTTTTTTTTTTTTTTTTTGAGACGGAGTCTCGCTCTGTCGCCCAGGCTGGAGTGCAGTGGCACAATCTCGGCTCACTGCAAGCTCCGCCTCCTGGGTTCACGCCATTCTCCTGCCTCAGCCTCTCCGAGTAGCTGGGACTACAGGCGCCCGCCACCACGCCCGGCTAATTTTTTTTTTGTATTTTTAGTAGAGACGGGGTTTCACCGTGGTCTCGATCTCCTGACCTCGTGATCCGCCCGCCTGGGCCTCCCAAAGTGCTGGGATTACAAGCGTGAGCCACCGCGCCCGCTCTTCACTGAATTTTTAATGAGTCGCTGCTTATTGAGTATTTAGCTTTGTTGAAATCAATATGGTGTGCATTTGTCTGTCCTCAGTCAAGTGTTCAGTGCTTTCCTGATTTATGCATTTTCCTCTAAGCACTTTTAGGGTCCACTGAGGTCTTGGGGATATGCAGTAACTTGGCTGTCCATAAAAATCTTATGCCAAAACATGAGTCATTTGTGCTTCCGCACACTTCTGTCTGTCTTTCTCTTGACTGAGGATAAAAAGATGTCCAAGGCCAGGATCTTCTTTCCCTCAAGTTCCTTTATTTCTTCCAAGACTTCATTGCAAAAAAAAGCCCCACCGCAGAGAGGATGACTTGACAGCTATTAGGCAATCCATTCTGCTTTTGACACAGTTTCCCTTTTTTATTTCCCCAAGTTTCCTGTTTTACTCAACAGATCTAACAGGAGTGATTCACAGCTTCATATACTAGAATCAAGAAGATACAAAAAGTAAATTTGTTTGCCGGAAATTTATATGGAGGGATTATTGTGTTAATATTTAACAAGTTATATATAAAACTCTGCATATATCACATTTTAGCAGCTACAAAACATTTAAGAATATAAGAACTGATACTTTGTGTTTATTATTTCATCAGTAAACAAATGTTTATGGAGGACCAACTATGTGCCAGACACAGTATCAAACACTGAGCATGCAAAGGAGAATGAGAAGAGTGTGGTTCTTGCCCGCATGGAGCTGTGTCAGGCACCATGCTAAATGCTGGGGGTACATCCTCATTTTATTCTCGCAGCAACTTTATGAAAAGAAGTCTTCCTGTTTCATAAAGGAGGTGCTATTGTCTGAATGTTTGTGTATCCCCCAAATTAATATTTTGAAACCTAATCCCATTTTGATCTTGGATTTTCCAAGCTCCAGAACTATCAGCAATATATTTCTATTATTTGTAAGTTACTTAGTCTAAAGTATTTTGTTATGGCAGGCCAAATGGACTAAGACAGAAATTGCTACCAAAAAGTAGAGTGTGGCTATAACGAATACTTAAAAATCTGGAAGTGGCTTTAGAACTGAGTTATGGGTAGAGCTTGGAAGAGTTCTGAAGTGCATGCTAGAAAAAGCCTGCATCACCAAGAATGGATCTTAAAGGGTGACTCCACTGAGGGATCAGAAGAAGAGGGTTGTAGAGAAAGCTTCCATCTTCTTAGAGATTACCTAAGTGGTCATGATCGGAATGTTGGTAGAAATTCAGACAGTAAAGGCCATCCTGAGGAGGTCTCAGATGGAAATGAGGAACATATTATGGGAAACTGGTGGAAAGGTGATCCCTGTTACAAAGTGGCAAACAGCTTGGCTGAACTGTGTTGGTATCCTAGTGTTCAGTGCACGGTAGTGCTCATGGATGGAGAAACTGAATATTTGGGAGAAGAATCCTCTAAGCACAGTGCTGTGGGTGCTGCACGGCTTCTCTTGACTGCTTATAGGAAATGCGAGGAGACAGAAAAGATTCAAAGACAGAATTTATCATCAAAAGGGAAGCAGAAGTTAAAGATGCAGAAAATTCTCAGCCTGCCGATATTGTAACAAATGAAAAAGTATGTTCGGGAGAGCACACCAAAGGTGTGAGTAAGATTAGTATGTATTAGCCACATGCTATTCATCAAGACAATAGAAGAGTGACTCTGAAGGCATTTTAAAGATCTGTGGGGCTGCCACTCCCATCACAAGCCCAGAGTGCCAGGGCCTCAAGGGCAGGACCATTTCAAAGGAGAGGACCAGGGTGCCTGTGGGATCTCAGGGCTGTCTGCCCAGCACCACCTTAAAGCTCTGTTCCCTACTTGCCAGCAGTAGTCCTCAGCTGCTCTAGGTTTGGTTCGAGCAAGCCCCGGTACAGTGGTGGCTACTCCTCCAGAGAGCACAGGCAGTAAAGCTTAGTGGCATTTGCATGGTGCCATCTTCACTGGCTTGCAGAGTGCATGGGCCATGGGAGTGTGGCTGCCTCCAACAAGATTTCAAAGGAGAGTCTTGGGGCTCAGGCAGAAAGCTGAAATGGGCTCCTCTCAGTAGTCGCCTTGATATGGTGGCTCCCAGATCCAGAGCTGCTACACCTATGCTACAGCTATTACAAGGTGATATAGCTGTGTACTGATTGCACAATCATTTTTCAGTTCTGGCACTATAATTCCCCAAAAGAAGCAACCCCTCTTGTGATGTGTTTAATTTTTCTTTTTTTTTTTTTTTTTGAGATGAAGTTTCACTCCTGTCACCCAGGCTGAAGTGCAGTGGCGTGATCTCGGCTCATTGGAACCTCCGCCTCCTGGGTTCAAGCAATTCTCCTGCCTCAGCCTCCTGAGTAGCTGGGATTATAGGCAGCCACCACCATGCTCGGCTAATTTTTTTTTATTATTATTTTTAGTAGACACAAGGTTTCGCCATATTGGGTAGGCTGGTCTCGAACTCCTGACCTCAGGTGATCTGCCTGCCTCGGCCTCCCAAAGTGCTGGGATTACAGGCAGGAGCCGCTATGCCTGGCCTAATTTCTATAACTATGTGGTTGTTATAATTTTTTCCCCATAAAAATAGCATTAATAAAACTTCAGAAAGAAAATTTAAAAAAACCTTTAGCTTCCAAAATATTCTAGCAATGATATATCAAATATATTTTCTTGTGCACAGGTAAGAATCACTGAGTTTCCCCCTGAAATAAAAATCTGATCTATTTTTTCCTCAATGCATTTGTATTTTCATTTATCAAAACAATATGCATACATCGAAAGTGTAGTTAGGAAGCCCATTCATAACCAGTATTCAACAGTTATCGTGCATGTAAAGAAGTCTACTATCCGCTGAACTCAAAGCACTCTTCAGAATTTATTGAGCATGGAAAAATAAATTTTTTACTACAGATAAAATGGCAAAACAGGAAACATTAAAGAAATCTTTTTTTAAACCTCTAATCACTGTTTCTTTCTGGCAGCTATCTCTTTGGAGAGAGATATCTAATGACCTCTCTTTACCAATCAGATTATTATCATAATGGGTTCATGTCCTAAAGACATCACATTAAAGTAGAAGCAGTAGCTGAACTCAGATTTTATGGAATATAAATTTAGACGTTTTCCTGCCTCATGTAGTGAGATTTAAAATAAAACATCAAGGCATCAAGAAAAAGTGCCACTTTATTCATGCAGACTAAACTTCTTGTTCTTCTTATCATATTTATGTTAACACACATACCCACACACTTTCTAAATCATGCAGTATTTGCAGGAGGCAAATAAATTTCTCTTTCAAAATGTCTCTAGTTTATTGTAGTTTGTAGGCCACAAATGGTTCAGCCCAAAGGAGTATAGGAAAAATGGGGAACAAGAACCACAGCTCTCCTTAAGGAGGTTCACAGACACCCAGTCCGTACAAAATAATGAGGTGTATGTGCTTGTTCTGCCTAAAATGCAGCAGTGATGTGGATTAGGAATGTTTAGTAGCCTTGCGGCCCTGCCAAGGGGTAAAATACACGTTCAAGGAGAAAATAAACTTTCTCTTTAAATACCTGCACTACTTCTGTTTAAACTATGTTACACCATGAACCTGAATTCATCCTATGCCTAACAACATTTTTCAGGTAAATTAGGCTGCCTGATAGCTGACACCTACCAGTCACAAGAGGAAATATGTCCCAAGATGGAGAGAAGGGCCACTCGCCAAAAGAGCACTTCCTGCCTTTATTAGACACCAGCTAGCCATTCTGGTTGGTAACTGCCCCTCACTGTGACTAACAGACTGGTTCGGAGTTCATCTTGCCAGGTCAGCTTGTTGGTGCCCTCAGATTTTGCCAGTAGGAAACCAGTGTCTGCACCTGCAGGAACCAATTTGTTCCTTCATGGAACTAAAACCACTGTTGCTTTCAGTGGATCATGGGAATTGGAAATAAATACTCGGTTACACTACTAGTGAAAAAATACACACATGCACACGCGTGCACACATATATTAACACACGCGTGGCCGGGCGCGGTGGCTCACGCTTGTAATCCCAGCACTTTGGGAGGCCGACGCGGGCGGATCACGAGGTCAGGAGATCGAGACCACGGTGAAACCCCGTCTCTACTAAAAGTACAAAAAAAAATTAGCCGGGCGTGGTGGCGGGCGCCTGTAGTCCCAGCTACTCGGAGAGGCTGAGGCAGGAGAATGGCGTGAACCTGGGAGGCGGAGCTTGCAGTGAGACGAGATTGCGCCACTGCACTCCAACCTGGGCGACAGAGCGAGACTCCGTCTCAAAAAAACAAAACAAAACAAAAAAAAACACGCGTGCACACACAGCAGTTGTTACCTCCTGATGATTTTAGTTTCAGGACTGACCTACATCTCAAACCAAAATGAATGAACAACAAAAAAAATAGTCTCAGTCTAGGAACTTGGCCAAAAAGGCTTTTAATCCAACATAAGATTTATCGTCAAAATCACTTCCCAACCGAAGCACTTACCCTTCAGTGAAATAACATACCTCAAACTTTTAAAGCTTATTTGTGATCAGGTCCAGTGACATTACCACATCTCTAGGTGCAATCGAGTTTGTATGTGGGGTCAGTGTAGTCCTCAGAAACACATCAAAAAATGCAGGAAGGTACCCAGAGCTAATGACCCAAGTTTCTAAAACACTTCTTTCATAGATAACAACAATTCTTTGCAAATAGAAGAAGGGAATCTAATATTCTTGACCCAAATATCTCCCTCAGCTTGGATACTTCATAGTTTGAAAACATCCACAGGCAAAGAGGAAAGTTAGTGAAGCCTAAACACACTGAGAATCACAAGGCTAATTCAGGACACTCAGGCACAACCCAAGACATGTCTCAATGACAGAACTATGTACTTGGTAATGTTCCTTATCTAAATTTGCCTTGTCCATATCCAGAACTCTTTGCATTCTGTAAATAATAAATTATCATAAGCCTTACGTGATTATTCTGTTATTCCCCCCTCAGATAGAAAATTTGAAAGAACATGATTTTTGCTATAGTTTAAAAAATGCAAAATCAATGTGAGCTGGGTGCTACCTCTGAACTGATCCTACAGAGTTAAAAAAAACAAAATCTGTATTTGTGTAGTTCTTGCTGTGGACTGAGTTGTGTGCCATCCCACGCCCACTACTGCCCCAAATTCTTTTCTTTTTTTTTTTTGAGACCGAGTCTCATTCTGTTGCCCAGCCTGGAATGCAATGGCGTGATCTGGGCTCACTACAACTTCTGCCTCCCGGGTTCAAGTGATTCTCCTGTCTCAGCCTCCCCAGTAGTTGGGATTACAGGTGTGTGAAATCACACCTGGCTAATTTTTAGTGGAGATGGGATTTTGCCATGTTGGTCAGGCTGGTCTCAAACTCCTGACCTCAGGTGATCCACCCACCTTGGCCTCCCAAAGTGCTGGGATTACAGGCGTGAGCCACTGCGCCCAGCCTCCTGCTCCAAATTCTTATATTGAAGTTACAGCCCGCAAAGTAACTGTATTTGGAATAAGGAGGTGATTAAAGTTAAATGAGGTTATAAGAGTTGGGCCCTAATCTGATAAAGCTAGAGTCCCTATAAGAAGAGGCCGGGTGCCGTGGCTCATGCGTATAATCCCAGCACTTTGGGAGGCCAAGGCGGCAGGACTACGTGGTCAAGAGATTGAGACCATCCTGGCCAACATGGTGAAACCCTGTCTCTACTAAAAATACAAAAATTAGCTGGATGTGGTGGCGTGCGCCTGTAGTCCCAGCTACTCGGGAGGCTGAGGCAGGAGAATCACCTGAACCCAGGAGGCAGAGGTTGCAGTGAGCTGAGATTGCGCCACTGCAGCCTGGGCGACAGAGCAAGACTCCATCTCAAGAAAAAAAAAAAAAAGGAAAAGAAGAAACACCATAGTGGTCTCTCTGTGATTTGCAAATATAGTGAGACGGTGGCTGTCTACCAGCCAGGAGGAAGGCCCTCACCAGGAACTGAATTGGCCAGCACCTTGATCTTGGATTTCCCAGCCTCTGGAACAATAAGAAATACATTTCCATGGTTTAAGCCACCCAGTCTGATTTGTTTTTATAGCAGCCCAAACACATTAAGATGATTCTTTTTTACTTGTTTAATAGGTCTCCAGATGGACTATCTAGGCTTCTAACAATTCCAAACCTGTCCTCATATTGAAAGGTCAGCTGAGACACACAACTATTAAATAATTGCCGAAGGGCATAGCCCAGGCATCTGGAGGCCCTTTCAGTGCACTCAGGACTCTGGAGATTCTGATGGAACCCTCTGGAGATTAGGGGTGGGCAGCTAGCACTGCCATCGGGCTGTGTCTGATAGCATTATTGCCCAAGTCACCCATGGCTGCTAAGGGGTATCTTCCATATCCCTCTGCAACCCTGGGATAGAAAAGACATTCAAGAAGCACTGACTTATCCCTCGCAGTATTAGTTTTAGGGCCTTTAAATATGTATGTAAATATAAATATAAAGTTTTAGGGCCTTTAAATATATGTATGTATATACACGTATATATACATATATATATGTAAGTACAATGTCTTAGGGCCTTTAAATATATATATTTAAATCTATATCAATTTATATAAATATATTTAATATATTAATAAATATAAATTTATATATATTTAGATATAAAATATATTTAAAGGCCCTAAAACTTTATATTTACATATATATGTGTGTGTGTATATATTTAAAGGCCATATATATATATATATATGTATATATAGAGAGAGTCATCTTCTTGGATACCAATTTTTTTTTTTTTTTGAGATGGAGTTTTGCTCTCATGCAAAGGTGCAATCTCGGCTCACCGCAACCTCCGCCTCCTGGGTTCAAGCGATTCTCCTGCCTCAGCCTCCTGAGTAGCAAGGATTACAGGCGCCTGCCACCACAACCAGCTAATTTTTGTATTTTTCTCCCTGTTAGCTGCTGGTCTCGAACTCCTGATCTCAGGTGATCCACCCACCTTGGCCTCCCAAAGTGCTGGGATTACAGGCGTGAGTCACTGTGCTTGGCCACCAATTTTTTTTTTTTTTAATAAAGATGGGGTCTCATGATGTTGCCCAGTCTGGTCTCAAACCCCTGGCCTCAAGCAATCCTCACACCTCAGCCTCCCAAAGAGCTGGGATTACAGTTATAGGGCCTTTTTAAGGGAAAAGGAACTTTGCTCTTTATTTTCTTACAAAGTTGAGTTCAAGGATAGCTGCTCAGCACAACCAAGTCCTTATCCCTAGTTCCACCTCCCACCTTCTTAAACCAAGCACAGACCTGATCTAACCTTTTCTTGATGCCTCAAGATTATCTTCATGTAGATAATTTTTATAGAGGTCTATAATTCAATGTTACCACTAGAGAAAGAGGTTTGTCGGGATGTTTCTACACTGAATGAAACCAGACAGCTTTTTGTTGTTGTGAATTTTGTTTTTTACTCATATAGGCAATAGGTTTGGAAATTTTTAAGCACTTTCTTTGTCTTAATTAGACGGCATTATGATACTCATTATAATAGATAATAGTTGACGTTAATCAAAACAACCAACTTTCCAATTGGATTGATAAACCAATCAGTCCCCCAAGGCACTTTGTAGCGTACTATGTAGAGTGAGAATAATTAGATGTATTTGTACAATATGGTGAAAATTAAAAGAAAAAAACTTATATGATTTGTAACTGTAATTTAAAGTGTTTGGATTTTTTTTCAATGATAATTATCATCAGCGATTCTCTGAGGAAATTGCTAATAAAATTCACTTGGACTTATAAACTGAGGAGCCTAAGTCGAATATTAAACAAGCAAATACCTATTGTTTTTGAAAGAACAATATGCACATTTGCTTATTTTCTTAAACTGGATTGTCTTAATTCATCCGAGCATAGAAAGATGCTGTTTGAAAAGGGCTTTAGCCTGTAAGAAATTCACATGCCCCTCAAATGCCCGGATATTAATCGGTTGGATCCCTTTGAGAGGTGACAGCATGCTGGCAGCCCTTGCTCGCTCTCGGTGCCTCCTGGGCCTTGGCGTCCACTCTGGCTGCGCTTGAGAAGCCCTTCCGCTCGCCGCTGCACTGTGGGAGCCCCTTTCCGGGCTGGCCAAGGCTGGAGCCGGCTCCCTCAGCTTGTGCGGAGGTGTGGAGGGAGAGGTGCGGGCGGGAACCGGGGCTGCGCGCGGCGCTTGCGGGCTAGCGTGAGTTCCGGGTGGGCGTGGGCTCTGCGGGCCCGGCACTCGGACCGGCCGGCCGGCAAGCCGCGGGCAGTGAGGGGCTTAGCACCTGGGCCAGCAGCTGCTGTGCTTGATTTCTCGCCGGGCCTTAGCTGCCTCCCCGCGGAGCCGGGCTCGGGACCTGCAGCCCGCCATGCCTGAGCCTCCCCCGCCGCCATGGGCTCCTGCGCGGCCCGAGCCTCCCCGACGAGCGCCGCCCCCTGCTCAACGGCGCCCGGTCCCATCGACCGCCCAAGGGCTGAGGAGTGCGGACGCAGGTGCGGGACTGGCAGAGAGCTCCACCTGCAGCCCTGGTGCGGGATCCACTGGGTGAAGCCAGCTGGGCTCCTGATTTGGTGGAGACTTGGAGAATCTTTATATCTAGCTAAGGGATTGTGAATACACCAATCAACACTCTGTAACTAGCTCAAAGTTTGTAAACACACCAGTCAGCACCCTGTGTCTAGCTCAGGGTTTGTGAATGCGCCAATTGGCACTCTGTATCTAGTTACTATGGTGGGGACTTGGAGAACCTTTATGTCTAGCTAAGGGATTGTGAATGCACCAATCGGCACTCTGTATCTAGCTCAAGGTTTGTAAATGCACCAATCAGCACTCTGTGTCTAGCTCAGGGTTTGTAAATACACCAATGACACTCTGTATCTAGCTAATCTAGTGGGGACGTGGAGAACTTTTGTGTCTAGCTCAGGGATTGTAAACACACCAGTCAGCACCCTGTCAAAACGGACCAATCAGCTCTCTGTAAAACAGATCAGTCGGCTCTCTGTAAAATGGACCAATCAGCAGGATGTGGGTGGGGCCAGATAAGAGAATAAAAGCAGGCTGCCGAGACTAGCAGTGGCAACTTGCTCGGGTTCCTATTCACACTGTGGAAGCTTTGTTTTTTTCCTCTTTGCAATGTTGTTGTTGGCTACTGCTCACTTTTTGGGTCTACACTGCTTTTGAGGTGTAATACTCACCGTGAAGGTCTTAAGCTTCACTTCTGAAGCTCAGGGAGGTCATGAATCCACCGGCGGGAACGAACAATTCCAGGTGCACCGCCTTAAGAGCTGCTAACACTCACCCTGAAGGTCTGCAGCTTCAGTCTTGAACCAGGGTATACTGTGAACCCACCAGAGAGAAGAAACTCCGAACTTTCTAACATCGGAAAGAACAAACTCCAGACACGCCGCATTTAAGAATTGTTAACACTCAGCGCGAGGGTCCGCGGTTTCTTGCTTGACGTCAGTGAGATCAAGAACCCACTAATTCTGGACACGCCTTTATTCTTAGCCTTTAGTGGCCTCGTGTGAACAGAGTTCTGAACAAGTTTTGATGTGGAGGGGAATACTCTGTCATCCTTAGGAAGTTGAGAAGTCTATGTGGGCAGAGTTGTGTCGCCGGATTCAGATTAAGGTTAAAATACTGTTTCCAGTAGACAGAAAAGCTCTTTAATGCAGGGATTCGCAACCAGGAATCCCTGGGGGCTTGTTAACCCTCTCCCTGGGCTACTGGGCCGACTCCCAGAGTATCTGCAGGTTTCTGGTCGAGCTGAGAAATTGCATTGCAAACAATTTCTCGGTGCTGCTGCCCGTGGTCTGAGGGCCACCCTTTTGAGAACCATCGCTCTGTTGCTGTGAAATAGGACTGTTTGTATTTTCCAGGGTCAAGTAAAATCCTGGAATCGTCGGTCCTAGTTAGCATGAAAGGCCAAGACGTCAGAACACCTTCTCACGGATCATTCAAAATCTGCATAAATACAAGGCCTTAGAATAATCCCATCAAATTGTAGAGCTTTCCAAGGCAAGTATCTTCTAACAGGTATTTCTGTCTATATCTGTATGTGTGCGTGTGTATACACTTATGTGTATATTCAATAAGTCAAATGACTTTCCACTATTTTCTTCCTTTGTAAATTATCTGAGGTAAAGTGCTGGGGTGACCCTACACTGACCCTCTTCCTTTTGTGGTTGAAGGTATTTTTCTTGCCAAGAAAAATAAACAGTTCATCTTTAAAGTCATGCAGTGGGAGATCTAAGAATGAGATATAAATTTTTGATGCTGAATCTCATTTATATGTATTCCAGAATAATCTTTTTTCTTGTTTGTTTTGAGACAAGGTTTTGCTCTGTTGCCCAGGTACAGTGGCACGATCTTGGCTCACAGCAACCTCTGCCTCCCGCTTCTGGGCTCAGTCCTCCCACCTCAACCTTCCGAGTAGCTGGGACCATAGGTTTGTACCTCCACACCTTACCAATTTTTGAACTTTTTGGAGAGACAGTGTTTCCCCATGTTGCCCAGGCTGCCCTTGAACTCCTGGGCTTAAGCAATACACTCACCTCGGCCTCCCAAAGTGTACAGGCGTGAGCCACCACACCTGGCCCTGGATAATCTTTGAAAACAAATTATACTTAGTATAGTTCCTAGAGAGCAAGGGTCTTAAATTGGGGTTTTTGGTTCCTAAGAGTTGCATAGGTTTATAAAGTGATACTTTAACTCCCTGAAATCATATAGAAAACATATACATGAGAACTACCCTTTTCCAGAAAAAGGGTCCATTACTTTTAAAAACTTCCCACAGCTATCAGATAACCTTTTTTTTTTTTTAACTTTAGAAAGAAAATGTGTACCTATACATGTAATAGAATCTTTACATGTCAATACTGGATTTCTCTAAAATCACTTGAAAATCAAACTTGGTTTAAAATATCCACCTGGACATAATGCTGGGCCTGTGTCCCACAGTAAATCAAAGACATGTAGTCGCTACCTTGCTTTCAGAAGTCAATTAGGAAAAAAAAACGTCACGGCATATACAGCTGACAATATAAACAATGACCCAGTTCAGAAATCATGTAAATAAGACATTTACATTACAGACAATGGCACCACTGTATTTTTCACAATAGGGGAAGAGCCAGGGATGTTGCGTGCTCAGAGTTATGTTGAGTAGAAATCAATGCCCCACTTCCAGTTTTTCAAGACTGGCTTCACGGAGACTGTGGGACTTCTCTCGTCTCTTCATTCCTCCCACCCTTGTCACAACCAAGTTCTCAGTTTATTTTTGGAGAAAAGACAGAGAGTGCTTATGTTAACAGCATAGATATTTAAGTGTTTACATTTTATTCAGTGATCTGTTTGATTTGAAGAGTTTCAAATGAAAAAATAGGTTGGGAATAGGCTTTCAATGAAGTTGAACAAAGCTCACCTTCATGTGAAAACAGACAGAATTGTGTGCTGGAACATTGCTATTGTCACATTGTCACCTATGGAATGGAGCTCAAAACTAAGGGGTGGGGGAAGTTGCTTATGACTAAAGATTCAAAAGAATATCATTGTAAGGAAGGTGCCTATAGGGCACTGCCCAGGGAGGCAGCATGGTTCACTGGAATGGTGAGTTTTCCAGGCATTTAGAAGTCATGTGAAATCCTGGAAGAATCGGTTCTGTTGGTCAGCAGAAAATGCTTGGCTGCCAATTCTATGTAACCATAATAAATTAATCTAATATACCTTACAAAGTCTCCACATAAGATCTGCAAACTTTAAAGCTCTCCAAGACATTTATCTTTTGATTGAAAAACAATTAATACGATTACTCGACTAGGCTTAAAGAAACAAAGAATGATTGGAAGTGGTGGGTTCTCTCTTCTTTCTCTTTTTGTAATCTGACAGCACAGTTAGTTTACCATCAGAACCCGAGGCTTATCTTCCTCCTGCATTTACGAGCTCTATGAAAGCAAAACTTTATCCAATCTGAGCCTCAACTTTCTTATAGGTAAATGGGGGATAACAGTGGGGTTTTGTTATAAGAACTAAGTAATAGACACAAAGCATCTGGCACATAAGCACATAAAAATGCTGGTTCCTTCCTCATTCTTGGGGATTTTAAAGATGACACTAAAGTAAACACCGTAGTTTCATCTAGATTGCTCTGTGGTGGTGTCTACGAATGAAATATTCAGGTACTTCAATTCAAATATTGTTGCTAATTTTGGAAAATCATCTACCTGTCAGTATATATGAATGTATTATATATATAGTATTATAAAAGCTTTTAAAAAAATTATTCTCTTTACAAACACCGAAAATGTAGTACAGTTAAAAAAATAAACAGGAAATCGGTGTCATTGCCTAGTGTTTTGCAGGCTGAGACGTTATTCCTAATTTGAAATCATTGGAGTGGATGTTATTCTCTAGATTGGAGAGTGGCCTCCAGGGGATGTTTGTACACTCTGATGTTTGGGGGAATATGTTATTTACCACCTGTAAGTTGCCTATCTTGTTATTTTTGTTGGGAGTAAAGCTGTGGCCTTTACCTCCATTAGGTAGTGTAGTTTGGTTAATAGATGGCTAACAGGAAAGAGTGTAAGGGAAGCCAATGTTAATGTGAACTCCTGCCGTTTTTATTATAGTGGCACCCGCAATAGTTAAGGTTGAGCAGCCGTTTCCATTATGAACTCCTATTTCAGGGGTTTATAACTGAGCTGTAAAAATTTGCTCCAGGCTAAAACTCTCCTGATCGGGTCTTAGCCTGGGAGAATTTTTCCCCCTATAATTTTTTTGAAAAGTAGAAATCAGTTTAGCCATTTAAAATAATTTCAAAACATGGAAATTAAAAAAAATCTTTAATTTTTATCACCTTAATTTCGGGGGTTGGAACTGATGATGACATTTACACATCTCTAACAAGAAAAGTGTCAAAATCATACCTTTCATATGTACATGTCAAATGTCTAAAGCAGACTGATGTAGCAATGTATCAAAAGCAGTGATTTCTTAGGCCATAAAATGAATCATTAAGTGTTACAAATATACCAATATTCTGCTTATTTTAACAATATTAATTTGTTTCTTAATTAGATCTGGCCATAGAAATTGGGTAACTCTTCCTAGAACTTATTTAATCGCTTTGCATGTTAGCAGAACAATACATTGACATGTTAAATTTATTGAAGTCTTTTGAAGACATTAATGCCATTTTTATACACATGTTTAGAAGTATTTGAGAGATATAAGAGGGCTTACCTACCTGGCCATAGAAAGCTTTATATACACCTGATAACAATAGGAGTCCATCTGGTATGATAGGAAAACCATAGGTACTGACATCACAGTATGTGATGTTTTATTATTAGGTATAGTGAGGCCAACAGATTAGGGGATAACTGCCATTGAAAAAAATGATTTGTTACAGACCCCAAAAGCAAAGGGGGGCCATGCCATGCCATGCCATAGGGGAGGGGGCACAGGGACAGCACCAAGGTCAGTCAGGAGGCAGAGGGGGAGGGTGGGACTGTGAACAGAAGCCTTATGGTTTCCATGGGAAAGAATAGACAGAGCAGAATGAACATGCTTTGGATTGGCTAGTTTGAATAATTTTGGGGGCCTCTGGGGTATAGGGGCTGTCCCTCCATATTAAGCAAGGCTCAGATGTCAAAAGCTTCAGCATATAGAAAATCAAAAGACATGATTAGCATATAGCGTCAAGGCTCAACTCCTGGACCTGACACTTCCTGATGTGCTAAATGAAGACTGGGCAAGAATTAACATAAGTCTCCATTTCTGCCTCATTGAAAAGGGCACAATAACTATGCCTCTATCCTCCTCTCAGCTGGATTTCAGACTACTCCTCCTGCTAGCTATGTGCCCTTGGGTAAGTTACTAAACTTCTCTGTGCTTTAGTTTTCTCATTGTTTTTGATGGTGAGAATAAAATGGTCTATGTCATAGGGTTGCTGTGAGGATTAAATAAAATATCCTAATTGAAGCAATCCACCTGGGCTGGCACATAGCAAACACTAAATGAATGGCAGTTATTTCAAAAATGTAATTTTCTCATAAGCGCAACTCTCTATTCCAAAAGTCCATGGACATGGAGGATGCTGATTTTGAAAAATGGCTCTAAATATAGTAGAGTAGGGAGAAAAAGCATTCTTATGCTTTTTCTGAGTCATCTGTTGGTTATTCATTTAACTTGGTTGTCACCTTTCAGTACAAAAGCATTCCAGGAAGGGAGCTCCAGTGAGTTTCAAGGATGCTCAGTGCAGTGGCAGGATACCACAAGGGGGTTGCTAAGTAAGTCTTCTTGCTTATTCTTCCATGGCCTCTACTCCCTCCTCTATCCATTTCTGTCATTGACTTCAGAAGTCATTGACGGGATCCAAATTTCTCCTAAACATGGCTAACATGATCACTTTGAACCAACACAATAAACTATTTACCTGTGCTGGCTGAACAAAAGCATTTTTAAAAACATTCAATTTTAATTTTATTTTTTAAAATGTTTATTAAACTTTGTTTTAGGAGAAAACACTTGGGTCAATAAATGGTACCAATGGCCAATGGATGAAGTTCACTTGCTACTCTCCTTTCTCCTCAAAACAGACAGACAAACAAACAATTGAACAACCTCTAAAACTTCGAGGAGAAATAAGCGTAACCTAGCCAAGAACAGCGTTTTATACAATTCTATATACATTTTCTTCAGTCAGTCATTTTGAAACCTGTTACATGCATTTTCCTAATAGAGAATAACAGTTATTATCGCAAGATATATTTTTCATAAAACACACAGTGTACATGATAGTAGCTCTGTTCAGTATTTCTCATATTTAGCTGGAGGTATGTGGTCCAATTGCTTAAAAAAATTGTATGTCGGCTTTTACAGACGTGGCTATGTCAAGTTAGCGGAATAAATGGGTACCTTTTTCATCTGAGTAAAGGAAACAATTCTTCTAATAGCTGTGGCAAAAGCAAAGGCTACTTTAGTCAAGCATGAATTAGTAAATCATATTAAAGTAACTCTTTCCAAATTGTGAAATTATTGTGTCAAAGTGTAGGAATATTTTTATGGTGTAATTTTGTGGTTCAATGTTGCAATCCAAAATTATACCAGGTTGCACTGTCATAAACAGTGCATAAATATACAATTTTTGTTTCAGTCTCAACCAGCAATGCATTCAAAAAGTAAATAAAATTTTGCTAATTTAAGTGGGATGATAGTTTGGTGTTGAGTTAATTTGTATTTCTTAAACTCTTAGTGAGATTAGGTATTCTTTGTGTTTCCTTATTGATTAATTTTTATTTCAGGTATTTAACCTTTCGCTATTAGCTGTTGCAATCTTAATATTTCTCTTACAAATTTGTATGTGCTCCTTAGGTGTTAACTAATTATATACAACAACATTTTATTTCCCATCTAGTTTTTATTTCAGTTATTCATAACATTTTGTGTAAAAGTTTGCTCCCCAGAGTATAGGTGGTGAGATATTTAATTAACTTTTTTGTTGTCAATTTATAACTCCGTAGCGTTGTGATTAGAGATTGTGATCTGTATGCTTCCAATTTTTTGAAGTTTGTTGAAGTTATTTTGTGGCCTTTTACATGGTTAAGTTTTTAAGTGTTCCATGTATACTTGAAAAGAACATGTATTTTTCAATTGTTAGTGCATTGTTCTCTATGTGCCAGTTGGATCAAACTGATTTTTGTATTGTTCAATCTATATCCTTAAAAATTTTTGTCTGTTTGATATGCTACTAGGAGAAGCATGTTAAAACCCCCTACTCTAATGATATATTTGTAAGTTTCTTTTGATGATTCCATCAGTGTTTGTTTTGTACATATTGAAGCTATCTTATTTGATGCATATATATTTGGAATTATTTTGCTTTTGGATGAAATGCTTTTTAAAAGAATTATATAGAAATCTTTTTTATAATTAGTAGATTTTAATGAAATCTACTTTATCTGGTATTTGTATAAGAATACCAGATGTCTTTTGGTTAGTGTTTTTTTTTTTTAATATATTTACCCCCATCATTTTGCTTTTAAATTTTCTATATCTTTACAATTTACAATGTCTCTTAGAAACTGCCTGAATTGTAAAAGTCCGGGATTTTAATTATCTCTCTTTAACTCATTATGTTTAGGCTTTTATGTTTATTATAATTATTGATTTATATGAATCTTTCACATGAATGTACTCTAATTTATGTATCTGTTCTCCAGTAGCTTCACATTTAGATTATCTAAAATTTCTGATATATTGCTATAAAGAAGTCATCTATAATATTTTCAGATAATAAACTATGGGGTCAGAAGCCCATTGCACACCATTTGCTCTGTGATTTTGGATAAGTTATTTAAATTGCCCCACCCTCAGAATCCTTACCTGACAAATGGGCATAATTTTCTTATTTACTTCTCCGAAGTCTCCTATGAATATCAATGGAAATATTTAATGTAAAACAATGATCTTAACAATTTAACATGGATTTGAGAATCATCTTGTCATGTTCTCTTCACCTAAACAAAAACAATGGCAACTTTATTGGCGTTTGAATTCAATTTCATTAAAACCTTAAGATGATTAGGAAGAATTGACATTTTAGTTAATTTAGTATTTCTTTAAAAATGTGGTATCACTTTCCATTATTTAGATAGACTTCATCCTCCCCATGTCCATTGAGATCATCTTTCTAAAACTCGAATAAAATCCTGTCGCTTCTTTGTTCAAACTTTTCTTTCTTTTTTTTTTTGGCAAAGCCTTGCTCTGTCATGCAGGCTGGAATCCAGTGGTGCAGTCACAGCTCACTGCAGCCTCAACTTCCTCGGCTCAAGCAATCCTCCCACCTCAGTCCCCCAAGTAGCTGGGACCACAGGCACAGCACTACATTTGACTAATTTTTTTTATTATTTGTAGAGATGAGGTCTCACTTTGTCACCCAGGCTGGTCTTGAACTCCTGGATTCAAGCCATCCTCCTGCCTTGGCCTTCCAAAATGCTGGGATTACAGGGTGTGATCTACCGCACCTGGCCTTCTTTGTTCGAACTCTTTAATGGCCTTCTGTGGTCTACTAAGTGGCGTATGTCCTTGTATTTGACTTGCAAGTTTACTTTTCTGACACAATGCTATTCAGATTCATCCTGAATTCCAATCATCCCTAATTACCTACAGCTCCATGAACACATGGAGGTCTTGCAGGCTTCACTGTCTTTGTATTTACTTCTGCCTTCTCTCTAGAGTGCCTGCCCTCAAATTATATATCTGCCAAATTCATGTTCGATTTTCAAATTTATACTCAGAATTTACATCACAAAGCCACTCTATTTGTTTCTCACTCCAATTACTCTGCTTCTATAGTATAACTACTTCTTTTGTTTCCATGTCCTTTTCTCTCCCAATAGATTTTGGCCCTTGATAGCATAAATTGTTTATTTTGAAATCTCTGGATCCCCTGAATATAGAGTAGAATCTAAAGGTGGAGGGTGCTCAAAAATTGATTAAATTGGTAATTGTATGGCAACTATTCTGAAGGAATGGCAAACTTTTGTGTTTCTAAACAGAAGAAAATTTCTCAAATAGTAATTTTATAACCTAATCACTTTAGAACAATATATATATTGAAATAAATAAATACCATTCCGGGCATTGTTTAAGACAACATTAGAATCTACTGTCTTTGCATCCAAATACATGCCATCTTGGCTGGGCACAGTGGCTCACACCTGTAATCCCAGCACTTTGGGTGGCAGAGGTAGGCAGATCACTTGAGCTCAGGAGTTTGAGACCAGCCTGGGCAATGTGGTGAAACTCCATCTCTACAAAAAAATACAAAAATTAGCCAGGCGTGGTGAGATGCGTCTGTAATCCCAGCAACTCTGGAGGCTGAGGTGGGAGGATTGCTTGAGCCCGGGAGGCAGAGGTTGCAGTGAGCTGAGATTGCGCCACTGCATTCTGGCCTGCGTGACAGAGTGAGGCCCTGGTTCAAAAACAAAAACAAAACAAAACTCATCCCCCAAAACAAAAAAACAAAACAAATATATGTTATCCTTTTGAGAGTTTATACTTCCAACACAAACTATGTCAAAAAGGAAAT
Organism: Hylobates moloch; assembly: GCF_009828535.3. NCBI lineage: Eukaryota > Metazoa > Chordata > Mammalia > Primates > Hylobatidae > Hylobates > Hylobates moloch. The sequence goes on along the minus strand of NW_026652295.1, from coordinate 9,447,179 downwards.
GCTGTGAAAGTCTTATGGGAAACTTTTTAAGTTGAGTAAGAAATATGTCTTATAATTCATTGCAGTACTTACTGTTTTTTATAATCTCATGATAATTAATGTATTAAGGACATAGTCTGTGTTCTAGGTTTTCCTACATGAAAAACTAAAACCAGTAGCCAGTTTCTTGGGTGTAATTTCACTGTGTGCTCAGTTAAATAGATCTGTGTTGATGGCATTCTCTTTCATGTCACAACACATAAAATTAAATGTTTCAATTGTTTTGTTTTGCAAGCATTTACAGAAGGTAACTCTATCTGTACTTGTTTGTTCTCAGTGAAAAAATTATATATATAATTTATATATAGTAAATGCTGCTTTAAGTTTATTGTTTTATATCTGAAAAATAATAAATTACTTCACTATTTGGAGTGACTTGTAAAATAAAGCATCTGCAATATTTTTCTTCTGACTTGCATAAAAAGAAAAATGAATGTATTATTGTTCACATATTTTATTTGGGGTTTCAAAATTTTGATGTTTAGAGCAGTAGTTCTCAATTTCTTCCAAAGCAGCACACGTGAAAGATGACATTAACGTATCTGACACCCTGTGGTTGGTGATGCAGATAAGCTTTGTTATTTCCCCCTGCAAGTCCCTGCACGTTTACTGCAATTCCACAGATTTCTTTTCCTCTCCAGAAAGTGTATTTGAATGCAATCAATGAGACTGACCTTAATTAAAAGAATAATTTGCATATAAGCTAATTTCATAAAGAATTAACTCACTTGCACATTTTGTTTTTTGTTATTAATAGTGAATTATGGATGCCCAAACTGGTGTTTGGTGACAAGGGTTTTGAGGAAAAAAAATCAAAGGCAAAAATCTACCAGATATTTTAACAAATTATAAAATAGTTGAGAAGCTTAGAAGGGATTTTAAATTCTACAAATTTTTGGATAAATTGTGATGATAAGAAAAGAGAAGTTGTAAATTTCATGGGATGTAGGAATTCACCCTTTATTATGAGGTTACTTCATGTATTATATGAGTCTACTCTAAAATTACCATTCCATTAGATGAAGGAAAGAGAAATAATCCAGAAATAATGGATTAATGCCTTTTAAGGCTTAATTTTTTTAAAGTCTTGATTAAATTGTGTTATAAAAGAAAATACTTTGCATTCGTGGTTAATGAAAGAACAGACTCTACATGTTCTTGCTTTAGTGTGATTACAAGTGTTCTTTCTGGAATGTCCCTTAGTCTCCATATAGCAAAATCCTATATTTCCTTTAGAACATCCTCACAACTCAAATAATTTTAGCCTTGGTGTACCCTGGGGGCTCTATATTAGCGAGTTGTCTACTTTTATCTCTACTTGGTTATCTCAAAGGCAGCTCAAAATCAACAGGACCTATCTTCTCCCCCTCAGACTGGATCTTTGGCTCAGAACTGAATGGATGGCCCATAGGGACAGTGGACAGCTTCCTGGTAATTATCTTGGGCCATTTTTTCATCACCTCTTCCCTAGATCAAGGCATTAGCTTTCTATGCAGTCACCATAGGTAGCTTGATTTCCATTTCAATTCTTAATGTCTTCTCCATATCCCAGCTAGAGTGACTGAGTTGAAGTATAAATATGATCATGCATGATCCTTCCTCCAGAGCCTGTGTTGTCAGAGTGTACACACAAGCACACACGCACACACACACACACAGACACACATTCACTCACACAAAACCTTTCAATGACTCCCCAATTCTAAGATAATGACCAGAATCCTGAATACAATATGCAAGGTCCTGTGTGCCCTGCCTGCTGGCCCCAAATTCATTTTGTGTCAGCTGTGTGTACTCCAGCCACACGAACTTTCTCTTGGACACTATGCTCCTCTTGGACTTGGTTTCCACAGATACTTTGTCCCCACCCATAGGATTCCCCCTGCTTCTCCTCCCAGACTCTCCCTTGGTTAACTCTTTATGGTTAACTCCTACTCAACCTTTAAAGCTCAACTTCCAGATCACTTTTTTAGTTGTCTTCTCTGACCCTCTAAATTAGTTTATCCTATACCAAATTCTCATACACAAATCTTAGTGTACTGTGTACAGTTAACATTTACACTATTTTTTTGGTGAAAATTTGATAAAGTCTGCTTTCTACAGTAGATCAGCTTTGTGATGGTGAGGACCTTGCATTTGCACTCCCCATTTTATCCTCTCCAGATTACATGGCTTAATATAATTTAACCATACTTAAATGTAGGTCTTCTGATTCCAAGAACTACTTTTTAAAATTCTATTTTTTAACTGAGATATATTTACTTTTAGAATGCTATAGGCAATGAACAACCCCAAAGGATTTTTAATTTGGTATCCACAGTGCTCACTTTTATTGGAGATAAACACATTAAAACTATCCTGGATGTTGATTGAATTACAACCCAGCAGTATGGGGTTATAAATGCAATATGTAGTGATGACATATTTTCTCCACTTTTCAGGTAGGAAAAAGTAAAACTCAACTCACCCCAATGAACAACTATAAATAATAATGGTGGCATTCTTCTTTTGTCCGTTTCTTTGCAACTGCTAATGTGCTTTGACAGTTATCTCTATTCTTTTATGAACTCTCTGCCAGCTGTAATAAGTGATGGGGAAGTCAGGCAGCAAAATTTTTACGTGCCAATTCTCACCCAACCTTTCCAAAGAAAACAAAAAACAAGAGTGAGTGTAGAAAACATTTTTGAATGAGATTTTTTAACTTAAAATATATAATTTCAGCTTTAAATATACTATGGTAGGCTTTGAATGTAAGGTTAGTTTTTACATCAGAATAAATTGATGATAGACTATTTTACAAAAGGAATAGTGCAACTTTTTGAGAAATAAAGATACTATGATACAATGTTAAATGACTATTTACTTTTGTACACATATAACACATAAATAGAAAATCTTATGTTGTGGAAATATATGTGGTTGCCTTTGCTGCTCAAGAATTTAACCACTTTTACAGAAGTTGTTAAAAACAATATGGGTGATTTTTCCAGTCCAGACTCTAATAGGAAACTGAGTGGTAAAGTAATACTTCAGTGAATGTTGCTAGCATTCACTCAAGCTCAGATTTATTTGCTCCAATGTAAGGTATTAAAACTTGGGCAACTAGTGAGTTATTTCAAAGTTGATGATGAGAGTGGAAGTTTCCTTGAAGAAAAAGCCTTAAGAGAGGTCAAGACCTCACTGTGACCTCAAATGTAACTATTACCCTACTGGTTAGTTGAAGTTGGAGATCAAAGTTCTAATGTGCTAAATGTATTTGGCTGCAAATTGTTTCATGGAAAGGGTAAAAAGAAGTATTTGATAGTATGACTTTTTTTTGAGGAAAATACGTATACTCTTTAAAAAATAAAATTGTAAACAGCATAATGAAGTAATATTTTATAAAAATGGACTTTCTGATCTCACATTCTTTTTATAAGTTAAATGATCTGCACAGATTCTATTAAAATAGATTTTTAAGGTGTACAGTGCTTAGTTCATGTTTATCTGAATTTTAACACATTTTGGGTTTTTACATATGTTTTTAAGAACTTCAGGTTTGGGTGAAAAAAAGAAAAGTCCTTTTAACAAGTCACTTTTTCCTTTTATCTTTCGTGCTTTTTTTTCCCTTTCTTTCCAAAAATGGGCAGTTTTATTGCAAAACATACTTTTTAAACTGTAATCCTGGGATTACCTAAGTCAGAATCATCACATAGGTGCTTGTTAGAAATCCAGCCTCCTGAACCTCACCAGAGACTTGTTGAATCAGTATCTCTGGGGAAGAGCTTGGAATCTAAATATTTAACCAGCTCCCCAGGTGATTCTTACAATATCCTTAAATTTAGGAATTACTCTTTTAGAAGATATTACAAATATAGGATGAAAGTTACCAGAATTTGGGTGGCAAGCCCTATTCCTACGAAATCCCTCATCTCTTAAGATGAGTGCTAACATCTTTGCAATGAAAGATTTGTCATTCTTTTTTCCCAGATTATCTTCATCTCACCCAGAATCCCATTTGGTCTGTGACCTCTTCCCTACTCTGCTTATCGTGGCCTTGGCCGTAGCAGGGGGAAGAGACAAGTCTGGAAAGAACCCTGCCCTTCGGTACGTTCTCATTCTTATTTTTCTCTTGTCATTTATTTCTCCTTGTTTTGTTTCATCTTCGATTCTATTTTTGCTCTGCGGTGTCTGGAATTTAGGAGCAGGGAGTTTGGAGCAAGTAACAGACATTCCTTCATGAGTAACTACAAAGAATATAGCAAGGACTGAATAGTCAGGCAAGGATACCAACAGGAAAACACATTTTTAAAAGCCAATACTGCCTAGTTGCAGGGTGCAGGTAGAGTTTTAATAATAAACCAAAAGGCAGAAACTAACAAAAAAGGTTTCTGAAGGAGAAAGAGTGATTTTTTTTTTTTTTCCTGGGCACCACTCAACTCAGGCAATTTTTTTTTCTTGTTGAAAGCAAGGAAGGTTTATAAAATCTCTCTTAGTGCAAGCAACGCAGAAGACATTATATCGCAGGGCACTTGCAGAGCACATTTGCAAGCAATTGCATTAATTATGCAGCTAGGAATTAAGATCAGAGCTAGCAGAATTTCAGTTAGATACCTAAGTCTGTGTAGTTTAAAAATGAAATTTCCAACAATTGTAACCTATGAGAATTATCTGAGGATAGTACATTTGTTCTTATACAAGGAAGATTTCAGATATGCATAAGGATATTTTGGGAAATAGAAGTCAATCAGAGGACAAATAGGAAATTGATGAGGGGGGAGGAGGAATCAGAACAAATTAGAGATATTTTCCTCCTGACATTCTTTTCTCAGGGCTTAATCTACACCTTTCACAGGATAGAAGAATCTCAAACATACTGCCTGTCCATGAAGAGTCTTTGTAATTGTGGATTAACTTTCTAGTAACCGGCATATATTCCAGATGTAGATTTAGTTTTTCTCAATGCATTTTTTTTGTATTTATAAATTTCCACATTCAAAGAACCCTTTAGGCATGGTGATGGCCTGAATGGCATTGACAGTCCTTATCTTCATGCTCAGAGGTGAAAAGCCAGGTGAAGAGCAGTACCTGCAGAACCATGTCTAAGAAAGAACTATTCTAATTTTGGACACTGCCCATCCAAAGGGCACAAAGAAACACAATTTAAAAAATTTAATGGAGTAGGAAAAGAATAAGATTAGCCATCAAAGGAACTGGCCTCTGGTCTGCCTGGCATAGAGACAACCACTTAAGGTCTTGGAACCTCAGTTTTTACTGCTTTGACTTGAGGTTGGCAGATGGCATGTGGCATGGGAGAAACATTGAACAATGATGTTGAACTAAGAGAATCTCAAAGATCTATTCCAGTCCTAAAATTCTTTTGAATCCTTTTATTTCCTTAGATGTTCTATAAATACGTTTTTAAAAGGTTAGCTCTGTTCTTTCTTTTTCTAGATCTTTGCCTTGAAGTTTTGATGAAGCACCGGGGTTTGTACCTGGTTCTTTTGACACTGTTTGTTTACACCTGGGCACAGACAAGGAGGGGCTGGAATTCATTGACTCAATCCCGGCATGTTCCCCACCAGACTGTAGGCTGCTATAAATCATTTTACTAGGTTCTATTTCCTGAATATTTCTTTTAGGTAGTGGGGGAGGGTGGGCTATAGAATTCAAAACAGATTTATTGAAAGGCCTTTGAGAATAAACTGCAAGGGATGACCCAGCTGTTGCTGTTCCTGCATCACACAGTGAAGGACTCCCTGAGAAAAAGACTAATAATTAGTTTCATTTGTAGGTGAAAGAAGGTCTTTGAAGACGTCTGGCATTAATTATAATGGTGGGCACTGTTGCCATTTCCAAATCCTGCTTTGTAGATCATGCACTGTCATTTTAGAGAGGGCTTTGCATCTCCTCTTTAAGAGGAAGAGAGTACGTAATAGGGCATAAGTGGTAAAAGTCTGGACAGATACTGTGGGCAAGGTTAAATAACACATTATACCCCTTTCTTGGAACACTCATCCTTGAAAGTTGAATTACAGGCTCCTCTGTGTAATAGGGGCTTTTCTCTTTGTCCTAAGAAACGGGCTAACGTTCTGAATGGCAGCAGCAGTGCAATTGTGCTTCAACTACATCTTGCACTTGGTCATTGGCCTGAGTTTTTCTTTTCACCCTATTTTCTTATCACCTTGTGAATCCCTTGTATCCCTGCTCCAACCCCACATAATCCTAGTTTCCATACCATTTGAACAACTACTGAACTCTGAACACATGCTTTGTGAGACAAGCAACTTCAGATGCCCCGCTGGGTGACTTCACTGGCTACCAGATTATCAGCATCTGGAAATCCCTAGGTGCCATATGGCCCAGGGCCATAGAGTCTTTGGGTCCCATATGACCCAGTGGACTCCTGGGTCTGGTGAGTTCAATATATGGTGGGATCCAGGGCCTGAGAGGGCTCAAAGCATTGCTCTCACAAAGCCGATTCTACTCCTTCTCTGCTTTCCTACAACTCTACTGCTACTAATACTAATTGAAATAACTCTTATTTATTGAAATAGGCTTTACTGTGTATTAAGAACTACTTCTCATGCAGTCTTACATTTAATCTTTACAAGAACTTTATGAAGTTCTAAAATATTTCCATTTTGTGCACAAGGAAACAGACACAGGGAGGCAAAATAATCTGTGCTTGTTACACAGTTAACATTAGAGTTGAATTTTGAATGCAGGAGGTTCTGATCCCAAGGCCCAGCTGTTAACCATGAGTATTGCTAGCTATGTGGAGCCCCAAGAAGTCATATGATCCAGTGCTCCATTTGCTTTCTGAATATTAAAACTTTTTGCCTCTTTTTGTATATTTGAGACCAGAATATCTAATGGACCCCTGGGCCCCAGCCTCTTCTTCTCCCCAATTTATTGACCTGTCTCTAAGAATGACAGGCTTGGACAAGCACATTGTGTTAGTTATCAATGACTGCATGACAAATTACCCCAAAACATGGTGGCCTGAAACAACAAGCCTCTATTTTACAGTTTTAGAGGATCGGGAGTTTGGGAGTGGCTTAGTTGGGTGCTTCTGGCTCCTGGCCTTTCTTGAGGTTGTAGTCAGTTCATTGTCTGAGGCTGCACCGATTGAAGGTTTGACTGGACCTTGAGAGAAGGCTTGTGCCCTTGGCTCTTGGCTGGAAGCTTCAGTTCCATGCCAAAACTACCTCTCCACAAGGCTGCCTGAGTGTCCTCGAAACAAAGCAGTTGCTTTCCCGAGTGAGTATCCAAAAGAGTACCCAAGACAGAAGCCACAGTCTTTTCAAAACCTAATCTTGGAAATGACTCACCTTCATTTCGGTGGTGTTATGTTTACTAGAAGCCAATCAGTAAATCCAGCCTGCTTGCTTTCGAGGACGGGGGAATGACATTAGGCTTCCTGAAGAGAGATGTATCAGATAATTGATGGACATATTTTTAAAATCACCACATGGAGATACTTGAGAAGTTACTTCAGGCAAGCAGGTCTTGCTAACCTCAGGACTGAACTCCATTTATTGAGGGTAAAAAAGAGAACATTCTGCTTAGAGTCAGGTAAAACTGTTCCAATACAGCCTTTGCCAGTTATAAGTTGTACTAGCTTGGATGACACTCACTGGTGCTTCAGTTTCCTAATGTGGAAAATTGAGATGTTGGTGCTTCATTTTCATGTTATGAGAATTTATAAATTAGAATTTCTGTGAAAGTGCTCTGGAAAAAGCTCCCAACCCAAAGAAATGATAAAGGCTTGAGCTGATGAATATGCTAATTACCCTGATATGATCACTATATGTTATATGTATTGAAACATCATTCCCATGAATATGTACTATCGTTCATCAATTTAAAAAATAAGATTACAAAAGATATAGAATCAGGTACACAAACCTGAAATGGATATTCCCAACAAAGAAGAATCTATTTTTATATAATTTTATTATTTTCCAACTGTGAAAACAACAGGTTCAGCATGTTAAAATACTGAAAATATAGAACTACAGAAAAGGATATAGAACTAAAAAAAGTATATAGAACAGAAAAATATAGAACTACAGAAAAGTATAAAACTTTATCTTAATTTTAGAATAGAATAAAGCCACACTTAATACCTCAAGAAAAGCTATGAAAATAGAAAGTATGTTGGAATAATTTTGAATATTAGAAAGCTCGACGTTGTGTTTATGTCTCCTGGATAATACAGAAATAATAATTTAGAGCTAAAAATACATCTAAAATTCTCATATTCTTTTCCATTTAGCAGAGTTTTTATTGAGTTACCAGAACAACTTTCCAATAAACTTATATCATGGGCTGTACTAGGCATAAGGGAAAGGATGTTACTAAGTGTATAATAATGCACGTATTTTGGTCAAGACAAAAACAGCAATTAAGACAGTTAAAATAAGCAGCCGGATCAGAAAGTGTAATTGAATATTTGAACCTATAGAGAAAACACATCAATGCTAATTAACAAATTATCAAACTCACACAGTTTTAAAGATAATTTTATAAAACCTATTTCTCCTTAAAGAATATTGCTGTCAACAGTTCCTGTCACTGAATACTAATGCAAACTTTTCCCATTCCCTTCTACAAAGTAAAGTCAACAGAAAAGAGAGAGAGGGACAGACAGAGAGAGAGAGAGAGAGAGAAGTTGTGATTGTAAGGATTTTATTTGGAATCTCAACACAGTGAAATTTGCATAAATTCTAATAAAGCAAAATTAAAATCCATTAACACTTGTCTCTGGTAATTAACGTAAGCTTGCTGTTTTAAATGACTGTGTTTCAGACATATGGAGCAAAGTAAGGATGGGAAAATGCAGAGCCATGGAAAAATATAAAGATTATAAACTAAGAATGATGTTACTCAGAAAGCCCCCAATTTTAGGAAGGAAATAAAAGTTATTTAGGCTTTTAAGAAACACTGAAAAATGCTTTCTGTCTTATAATGTATAGATTCACTCGATTTTCACCAGATGTTTATTTTACAAGATACATATGACATTTACGTTTATGTACATTAATGGTAATTTATTACTCAATTTTAATTACTACCCTCTGGAGGGAACAGAAGTGTTGACAAATATTGATTACTTAAGATGAACTACAGAAAACCCATATTTTCTGGTTGAAGAAAAAAGAATTTACATTTTCTTTTTTGTGAATTCCTAAATATTTGAAGAGAGTTAAGCCATAGCATTGAGAATTAATATTTTGAACTTATTGATGTATTACCTCATGTTTAGGTCAAATTAGTTATTCTAGATCAAGTACATTTTGCTAAAATGGAAAATAAGTTTATCTGGAAAAAAGATAACAGATAAACTTGTCTTCAAAAGATCTTGTCTAGAATCACTGATTGCAGTTGCACCTAAATTGGAAGTGAAAACAGTGAAAAAACAAATGGAAGGAAACAAGAAGGTATCTTGGTGTTACGATGACGGTGGTGGTGGTGATGATGATAATGAATCGATATTTCTAGGGTACTTACTGGGTACCAAATACCGTGTTACTGTTGATTATCTTTATTCCTTATTTGCAACAATATAATTATACTATTACTACTAAAATGATAATAGCAATTTTTTTTTTGAGTATCTACTGTGTGCCAATTTTGGGCACTTTGCTAGGCACTTCACCCAAATTATTTCTAATCTTTATTATGATTCTGTAAGGAATGTATTATATTTCCTGTTTCATATGTGAGAACATTGAAGCTCAAATAATAAAAGTAGAATTTTCTAGCCACATAGTTTATAAGTGCAGAAGCCAGGGTTCACATATATATATATATATGTCTTGCTCCTTATCCTTTTCCATTTCACCACTCTTCCGTCTCCTGCCAACTTAGATTAATGATAGTATTCATAACAATAATGAGATTAATGACATCATCACCACTATCATCACAGCCTACAGTAGAAATTTATATCTGTAGAACATAATGTCTCAAAGTTCATTTGTGTTGTAGCATATGTCAGAATGTCCTTCCTTTTTAAGGTTGAATAATGTTTCATTGCATGTTTGTACAATATTTTGTTTATTTGTGCATCTTTCAGTGGACATTTGGGTTGCTTCTACCTTTTCACTGTTGTGTAATGCTACTATGAACATGGGTGTGCAAATATCTTTTCAAGAGCCTGTTTTAAATTCTTTTGGGTGTTTACCTAGAAGTGGAATTGCTGGATAATATGCTAATTCTATTTGTGATTTTTTGAAGAACTTACCATACTGTTTTTCATAGTGGATGCACCATTTTATATTCTTATCAATAGTACACAACGTTTCCATTTTCTTCAGATCCTTGTCAACTCTTGCTATTTTCTGTTTTTCTTATAGTAACTATCTTCATGGGTGTAAAGTGGTATTTCATTGTGATTTTGAGTTGTATTTCCATAATGATTAGTGATGTTGAGCATCTTTTCATGTGCTTATTGGCCATTTGTACATCTTTTTTGTAGAAATGTCTATTCAAGTTCTTTGCCCATTTTTGAATCAAGTTGTTTTTGTTGTTTTAGGACTTTTGACTTGGCTTGTATATTCTGGATATTAACTTCTTATCAGATACGTGATTTGTAAATATTTTCTCCTATTGTGTGGGTTTTCTTCTAAGAGTTTTATAAGTTTTGCTCTTATGTTTGTCTCTTTGATCCATTTTGAGTTAATTTTTAGATATGTTGTTAGCTAAGGGTCCAACTTTATTGTATGTAGACATCTAGTTTTCCCAGCACCATTTGTTGAAAAGACTGTCTTTTCTACATTGAACGGTCTTGTCATTGTTGTCAAAAATCACTTGACTATGTATACAAGGATTAATTTTGAGCTTTCTATTCTATTCCATCGGTCTACATGTCTCTCTTTATGCCAATACCACGCTGTTTTGATTATTGTAATTTTGTAGTAAATTTTGAAAACAGGAAGTGTGAATCTTCCAACTATTTTTCAAAGATTGTTTTGCCTATTTGGGGTCCCTTGAGATTTCATATACATTTTAGAATGGAGTTTTCTATTTCTGCAAAAAATGTTATTAGGAATTTGATATGGATTACATTGAATTTGCAGATTGCTTTGAGTAGTCTTAACATCTTGATAATATTAAATCTTTCAATCCATGAATAGAGAATATCTTTTCATTTACCTAAGTCTTTAATTTCTTTCAGCAATGTTTTGTAGTTTTCATTGTAAAAGTCTTGGTAAAATTAATTCTTAAGTATTATTTTATTATTTTTGTTGCTATTGAAAATGAATTTTTTTTCTTAATTTTCTTTTTGGGTTGTTTATTGGTAATTTATAAAGATACCACTGATTTGTGCATGTTGATTTTGTATCCAATACTTCACTGCATTCGTATTCTTTAGTTCTAACAGTTTTTTTGTGGGTGTTTGTGTGTGTGTGTGTGTGAGAGAGATCTTTAGGATTTTCTACATATACGTATAAGATTATATCATCTGCAACAGAATGATTTTACTTTTTCTTTTCCAATTTGAATGACTTTTATTTCTTCTTCTTACTTTATTGCTCTCGCTAGGACTTTCAGTGCTATGTTAAACAGAAGTGGCGAAAGCAGGCATCCTTGCCCTGTTCCTCATCTTAGAGGAACAGCTTTCAGTCTTTCACCATTGCATATGATGTTGGATGTGGGTTTTTCATACATGGCTTTTATTATGTTGGGGCAGTTAACTTCTATTCCTAGTTTGTTAAGTGTTTTTGTCACAAAAGGGTGTTGAATTTTGCTAAATAGTTTGTCTGTGTCAGTTGAGATGATCATGTATTTTTTTTTCTTTCATGCTGTTACTGTAGTATATTACATTGATTAATTTCCATTTGTTGAATCATGCTTGCATTCCAGGAATAAATCCCTGTTGGTCATGGTATATAATCCTTTTATTATGGTGCTGAATTTGGTTTGCTAGTATTTTATTGAGGATTTTTGCATCAAAGTTCATTAGATACATCGGTTTGTAGTTTTATTTCCTTGTAGTGTCTTTATTTGACTTTGGTATTAGGGAAATGCTGGTATCATCGAATGAGTTAGATGGTGTTTTCTCCTCTTCAAATTTTTGTAAAAATTTGAGAAGGATTGGTGTTAATTTTTCTTTAAATGTTTGGTGGAATTTTGTGTTTTGGTAAGTGTTGTGTTTCTAGAAATTTGTTCATTTCATCTAGATTATACAGTTGGTTGGTGCATAATTGTTCAAAGGAAACTCTTACAATTCTTTTTATTTCTGTAGCATTGGTAGTATGTTCCCAGTTTCATTTTTGATTTTAGTAGTTTGAGTCTTCTCTTCTCCAGTCTAGCTAAAGGTTCACCAATTGTGTTAATCTTTCCAAACAACCAACTTTTGGTTTCATTGATATTCTCTGTTGTTATAATTTTGATTATTTTTTTCCTTCTCCTAGCTTGGGTTTTAGTTTGTTCTTCTTTTTCTAATTTCTTAAGTTGTAAAATTCAGTTGTTGATTTGAGGTCTTTTTTTTTTTTTTTTTTTTTTTTAGTATAGGCATTATAGCTACAAATTTCCCTCTTAGCACTGCCTTTACTCTATCTCATAAGTTTTGATATGTGATATTTTCATTTATATTTGCCACTTTCAACATATTTATGTCTTTAGATCTAAAGTTTGTCTCTTGTAGACAGTGTATGGTCGACCATGTTTTCCTATTCGTTCTTTCAAACTGTTTTATGATTGAAGTGTATAAATTAGATATACATTCCATTTATATCTAATGTAATTACTGATAAAGAGAGGATTACTTCTGTTATTTTGCTATATGTTTTCTATGTGCCTTTTAGATTTTTGTCCCTCATTTTGTGTATTATCATCTTCTTTTAAATTTAATTATTGTTTTTATAGTGAAACATTTTAAATCCTTTCTAATTTCCTTTTGTATACAGTCAATAGCTATTGTGTCACAAAATTGGATTTGTATGCATTTTGTGTACCAAAACATAGACTAATGATTTTCCATACATTAATCTCTTAAATCATGTAGAAAACAAAAAGTGGAGTTATAAAGTTACAATAATACTAGCTTTTATAATTACCCATGTACTTACTCTGATCTTTACTTCTTCTTATGGTTTTGAGTTACTGTCTAGCATCTTTTCATGTCAACTTGAAGGAATTCCTCCTGCATTTCTTGCAGGGCAGGTCCAATGATAATGAACTCCTCTGCTTTTATTTATCGGGGAAAATTAATTTCTCCCTCATTTTTGAAGAGTCATTTGCTAGATATAGGATTCTTGGTTGACGGTTTTTTTTCCCTTCTTTCAGCTCACTACATTCTGAATTCCAAGATTTCTGATGAGAAATCTGCTGATAATTTTGCTGAGGATCCCTGGCATGTGACAGGTCACTTCTCCCTTACTGCTGTTTTTCAAGATTTCCTCTTTGTCTATTGAGAGTTTGATCATAATGTGTCCTGGTGTAGATTTATTTGAATTTATCCTACATAGAGTTCTTTGAGCTTCCTGGATGTTTATATTCATGTCCTTAATCCAATTTGAAAAGTTATCAGCTGCTATTTCTTCAAATTATCTCTTTGCCCCTTCGTCTTTCTCTTCTTTTTCTATGACTCCCCTAGTGCATAAGTTGGTCCACTTGATGGTGTCCCACAAGTTCATTGGCTCTGTTTACTTTTCTTTAATCTTTTTTCTTTCTGTTTCTCAGACTTGATTGCCTATTTTATCATCAAGTTTACTGATTTTTTTCTTTTTGTCTCATTAAATCTGCTCTTGAATCCTCTAATAAATTTTTCTTTTAATGTAATTGTACTTTTTAGATATAGGTTTTCTTTCTAGTTTCTTTTTATATTTTCTAGCTCCTTATTGACATTTCCATTTTGTTTGTGCATTATTTTCTAGACTTTCTCCGCGTTGTTCTTTAGTTCTTTGCACATCTTTAAGGCAGCTGTTCTTTGTCCAGTAAGTGCTATCTAGTTTCTCTCAGGACGGTTTGTGTTTATTTATTTATTTATTTTTCTCTGCACGGACTATATTTCCTGTTTCTTTGTGTGATTTTGTTTTCTGTTGGAAACTAGATGTTTGAATTTTATAATGTGGTAACTGGAAATCAAACCCCTGTTTTCCCCAGGGTGTTCTGTATTGTTTTGCTTGCTTTCTTTGTTTCTTTCTTTGGTTGTTGTTGGCTGTCTCTGGGCCAGGGATGTGTAAACTTAAGTTTTTCTCAGTTATTCTCTTAGCCTACACCTCTCCCTAGATGTGTATGGTAGCTTTCTAAATTCCTTTTTAAATTTAATTGCTTTGGAATATCCTAGTTTTTAAATATCTTTCTTAAATAAGGGAAAAAAGAGGAAAATAAATGGAGAAAAATGTGCTGGCTCTCTAATATCCTGGAAGTTGCTTCACCTAGAGGGGGAGGGACTTGCCAAATGGCTGCCCACCTCTGTGTCTGCATTTCCACAATCAGTTATGTTTTCTATGGTACTAATTTATTTACCATTATATCAAGAGTATTTTCCTTCATGGATGCATTTGTTTTTCTTAGAAGTGGTATGGGTCATAGAATTGTATGACTTAAAGGACATTAAATGTCATCTTCAGGAGATGTCTCCTTTTTTAAATGCCAGCACCTGAAGGATGTAACATAATTCCATAGACAAAAGGATTGTCAAGTGGGCAAGGGTGGGAAATATCATTTTAGAGAAGAGTAATTTTAGAATCTCAAGAGGCTATAGTTTGAAATAATCCTTCCCTCTGAAGATAAATTATTGTCTTCTCTTTTTAACCCTACTCTCTGATAACAACTTGAGAGACCCCAAACAGTAAAAACCCTTCTATTTACAATGGAAGAAACTGAGACTCAGGAAGCTAAATAACACATGGGTAGAGGCAGGGGTGAAACCAAGATCTGGCTCAGTGCTTTTCTCATTGATCCTGGCTTTTCAATAAAACTATCAGAATGGCAGAAACTTCTTCATTGTTAATACATTTCATTTTTTACCTTGATTTTGTCCAACTAACATAGAAAACTTAATTGTTTCAATTAATATAGCAAACTGTCATGCCAGGCACTTGGTGGAATAGAGAAGACAGAAAAATATTTAGGTTGAAATTACTTTATAATAATAAAGCTAAATATATACATATACTATCTACCTATAAAAATTAAAAATTAAAAAAAAGCTAAGCAAACATTTATTTCAATCCTCATTCCTTTCAGTGTTGTGATTGGAAGCAGCCAGTAAGTCTTCCTGTTTGTTTTTGGTATGGGATAAAGTTGAAATATTACTATTTCTATTTAGTAAACCAATAATCCACTTCTCAAAATAAGGTACATTATTTCCTAGAGTTTACATTTTGCCAGTAATAGTCAAATCTTGATCATCAATATTCTTTTCTACTCAGTAAAGGAACTCAAATTCACCTTTGAGGACCATTTGAATAACTAGAGATTTCAAAATGCCTTGAAATGAATAAATATTTTATGAAATACTAATTATTAATAGTAGGTACTCTTCTGTCAGTTACCGCCTCATCACCCCCTTACATCCAGGACTTGAACATTTCTAGTTAAAATTAGTATATAAAACATTGCCATGCAAGGCTGCTGCATTAGGCCACTCACTGTGCACTGAACACCCTCAGGGGGCACCACTGAACGTGACATTGCCTTCTATAATAACACCAAGTTTTAAAGGAATACTGCTTTAAATAAATTAGTATGAGCTCTTCCTGTTATTTCAAGAGTGGTTTACTTGTTATAATTCAAATGTGGTAACTGTCTGAATGTCTCCTGATGGCAGGCTTATGAAGGACACAATTTCAAAAATTGGAAAAATAAATACTGGCATGAGTAGGTGCTGGGAGATAGGACTTCGGTTTCTAATCCTTTCACTGATTTGCCTGTGGATGTTGAGCAAGTTGTTTAGACACTCTTTAGCTCGCTTCATTCTTCATGAAGCTATGGCCAGTGATGTTTGCTTCATACTCCAAAGGGGATATTTGACAATATGAGCCATATACTTTGCAATTCTGAGATAAAACTGGGCACTATAGACATCCTTATTGTAGCCTTTAATATTTACAAAGTTAACACTAGAACATGTGCTATGGTATTACTGTGAGACATCCCATTTCTCGGCTGCACCAAGTGATGAATTCACTGATTCCTTGAAACCTGAGCCATGGGCAGATAAGGGTGAGGGCTGTCGCACAATTGGGAAAAGAGTGCTAACTGGCCATACTGCAGGGCTCAGCATTACCATGGCACCCATATTCCTTATTCTCCCCCTTTCCACCTGTTGGGGGCTTTGATAGCAAAATGGCTTCAAAACTGAGAGGGTGAGCAGAATCTGAGGGAAATTACACAAGGAGACAGCATCTGAAAATTAGGGATTAAGTCCTACACATCCTTACAAACGTTGCCTTACCTGGCAAGGGGTCTTGCATCTGGCATCAGTGCACAGGTACTTTTAAAATCAATGTGCCAATGAGACATATGTTTTCTTATCCTATTGAAAATGGTAAGTTCTTAATATGGGTTTCCTGAATATTAATGAATAGTTTTTTATCACACTTGTAATTTAGAACCCTTTGCTATAAAAGTAAAATGCACTATTCAGGATATCTTCTCTTCTGTTTTTCTGATTTTCTAAATACTGTTTGTTTTTTCAGAGTGCACACCATATCATATTTACATAATTCAGTTACATAAATAAATATGTGTGTATATGTATGTGTGTGTATATATGACAATTATTATGATTTTTCAAAGCCCATGGTGAAATTCCAGACCAAACCAAACAAAGTGTCCAAAGGGCAATGCTGGTTGACATTCCCTATAAAGCCTTCGAAAGTTTTAAGGATTTAAAATTTTCTCAGGAGATTGAGAGAGAGAGAGAGAAAGTGTGTGTGTGTGTGTGTGTGTGTGTGTGTGTGTGATTGACTGTGGGCAAGATGTTTCTGCCTGCTCCTCTGAGCTCCATGAAGAACTTGTAGAAACAGGTCTTCTTTTCACAGAATGTTAACATGTTGTTAAGTCTAATACAAAGGCAATGACTTCGAATATAATGACAAATCAATACAAAGCTTCAAATGAGGGCTTTTTAAGGACTTTACTCTGTCAAATAAATATCCGGCTTAGCATTAAAGTCTGACTTAAAGAGATGAGCATAAATACCACATACCTTCCTCGACTAAAATTAACACAGAATGGAACCTTTGTCACACACACCCAATATTTGTCCTTTTCTTTTGAATGGGGCTATTATTAATATTTGTTGAACCAGATCTATGCAGTGCACAAACTGCTTTCAGTGATAACTTGAACACTTCTGTTAATGGAGTTGACTTGCACACACAAGAGGATCCCTTTTAGTTAGCACATCACAGGCCTGTGCACTCTGGAGTCAGTACTTTCTCTTTGTCTGGAAGATTGTAGGAGGTCCTGTTTTATTTTAAGAAAAACCCAAAAAGAGTGAAACCACTTTATGTAGAGATTTCTCACCTGCTACTTCGAATATTGTGCTTCCCCTCGATCCCCTCCTCCCTCATGAACTTTAGAAAATTCTTATTTGCAATTATTTGGTTAAAATATAAAAATCAGCAGTTCTGCACTGATTTTTTTCATCTCCATAAGCCATTAAATGCACAGAGTTGATTATAAGTTGTTTTCTAAGGCAGTGATTCCCAAACCTTTATTTCAATAGTCATACCTGACGGGTAAGGTTTATTCATGCGTCACATTCCCTAATTCTTTCAGTTTCCTTTGTATCATTTATGACACAGATGAAGGACAAAGAGGGGGAGAAGGAAAAAGAAAAATTTTGGTTGGTGTTCCTCTTTATTCAAGAACGTTACTGTGCACACAAATATATGCTTTTTTTTCTAGAGATAAAATACAGCATCTAAACTTCAATGAATCAACTGAGATAAAAATACTATTTTTTGTTGGCCATGATTGAAGTTCTGTCTCTTGCACCCCCCCAACCAGTCTTTCTCTCTCTCTCTTTTTGCATAATTCACAAGCTTGTAGCTTCATTTATTATTTCCAGCTTATCTTTCTTTAAAGTGGAACAAGATAATGTAGAAATTATATAGATTTTATTTTTTCCTAATTTTAATTTTTGCTCTGTTTTTACAAATTCTTCACTCATAAGTGACTTGATAACAGTTTTTCCTAGTGACTTACTTTTATTGAAAACATGTTCATTTCACTGGGTGCTGATAAATCAATTATCATTGAACTTTCTCTTTTTGCATTCAGATTTAACTTTTAATAAATACTTAAGTATAATTACCTAATTAAAAATATAGCACATGTGACATAAACAGGGTTGAGAATATTTATTTTTTTCCTTCATATTTTTCTTTTTAACATTTAAATTCATATTTAGGTAACTATGTTTGCTTTGTACTGTTAGTAACAGAAAAAAACTTGAAACAAAGTTTCTATTAATCATGTTCTACCTCTCTTTTCACAAGGCAGATGAGTTACAGAAATGTGAACATATGCCTGGGAGCATCATTTTTGTTCAAGTTTCAAGTTAGAAACTTCATGAGAACATTTCCACATAAGTAGGGCTGGTAGAAAATTTATCTTTTAACATTATTTAATTATCATTAGTTTCTTCTCATCACAAAAGCAATATTTACTACAGATAAAATTTTAAAAGTAGAAAACACAAACAAGCAAAAAGAAGGCATACTTGTCTGAAATGAATTAACAATAAAGTAAACAGAAATGAGAGAGTTTGTGTATGGGAGGGCAAGCATTTTCTGAAAAAAGAAAATGATTAAAAGTTAATGAAAGTTACAAAACCTTGCATGCATCTCTGCTGCCTGAAAATCTCTTATACTTGAAGATCAAATGATCAGGAAACATGTAGGTTATCTATTTTCAGGTGTTCCAGAGGTTCCTCATGTAGACCATATAGTTTTGGCATGACAAGTTCTAATTCCTCTTTTACAATCTAAGTTCAGTGATGCTTTTATTATCATAAAAGTCTATATCAATTTTTTTCCAACCGGGCCTCTTGTTTCTGATTATATGAAACATTCTTTTATTACTTAAAAGTATAGCAGAGTTTTAGAAATGATCCCAAAATAGTGAACTAAACCCTTGAAAAACTGTGATAGCCTCTTGTTAAGAATCACACAACAGTGGAAATAAAAAATAAACAGGTGGTTCTTCAAATGCAGCCAAAAAAGGACTAACTCTGTTTAACACAGTTAAAATGCTCATCCATTTTCTGATTTAACAGATTGACTCTTCCTGGGGCTTTTATTTTACTTAATTCTACAGAGGCAAACAGTATGTTTTATTAAGTATGGTACCCTGGCATTTTTGGGTATGCGTGCGTATGCGTGTGTGTGTGTGTATGTGTGTTTGTGTATGCTTACAAGTTCAGTTCACTGTTTTGGCCAAATTATTTTCATAACCATAGTATTTTTGACTAATCCACTTAGTTTTTCACTTTGCTGGTAAATGGTAGAGATGGAATACAAGCTTTGGATCACCTGGCACAAAACCCCATTTGTTTCATGCTATAAAATGGATACTTGAATAGGATAATGAACCTTGGACTATGCTAAGTGAAATAAGCCAGTCACAGTGGACAAATATTGTGATTTCACTTCTATGAAAGGCACACAGAGCAGCCAAATTCATAGAGACAGAAAGTAGAATGGTGGTTGCTAAGGGGTGGGGAGAGAGAAAGATGGAGAGTTAATGTTTAATGGGTACAGAAGCTCAGTTTTGGAGGATAAAATAATTCTAGAGATGGATGGTGGTGGTGGGTGTTCAACATTGTGAATTTGCGCAGAACTGTATGCTTCAAAATGGTTAAATTGTAAAGTTCATGTTATGTACATTTAACTATAATTAAAAATTATTTAAAAGAAGCTCATGCATTTTCTGATTTAACAGGTTGACTCTTCCTGGGGCTTTTACTAATACACATTTGATAATATGTAATTTATTTTTATTTTAGCATATCAATTTTAAAGATCTCTGGAAATCAGTAGTTTAATTCCTGAGAATATTAAACGTATAGTCCCAACTTGAGATAATTTCTGAAAAGAGTCTAAAATGGTGATTACTATTGGATTGGAAACTATATCAAGGTCATATATAAAAACGCTTAATGATTCCTTACTTGCGATTAGTGTTTCACAGTGTATAAAATGTTTTGAGAGGGGAGCTAATTTTTAAAATTGTCACAATAAACTCATGAGTATTATCTGTATTTTTATGGATTAGAAAATGGAGGCGGAGAGATAAAATATCCCATAGAGATAAGTGAGTCTTCTGACTCCACTACTAGTAGTTACCATTTAGCCAAGGAGAGAGGAGAAATGAACCAACAAGCATGGATGGCGGCTTTACCAAAAGCAGCACCAAATCCTGACTATGGCCTCTCTTTAGGGAGCGGGACTCGCATATTAGGGCACATTAAACATACTTGCATGACAAGGGCCATGGTGCAGGAGGGAAGAAGGGTGTGAGGGGATATACATGAGGTCAGTCCATGTTAAGTCTGATTTTTGGAGCTTCCACTTTGTAAAACTTCCATAATGCACAGTAGCACCTAGGGGAAGAATCCTTTCAACTTAATAGTGAAGCCTTAAGTTGATAATCAGTGAACTCTGTTTTGTCCCCTAGTTCCTTAACTGTTTTAGTGCTTGTAATCTTGCATCTCAAGAATCTTGCATTCTCTCTCTCTCTGTCACACACACACACACACACACACACACACACACACACACACCCCCCAAAGTAGACAACAAAATCCAAGCACCCCAAACACAGCCAACACAGAATAAACCCTCCCTTTTGTGTCTGGATGGAATGTCTCCCCTTATGTGTGAGTCTGTTGTCTTTGTATTAGATGGTAAGTGCCTGGTGGGCGGGGACCCTGTCATTCTGGATTAAGTCTCCCATAGGTTTAGTGAGTCACCACAAGCCAGGGAGTGCTTATTAGACATGACTTGACTGA
Organism: Hylobates moloch; assembly: GCF_009828535.3. Taxonomy (NCBI): domain Eukaryota; kingdom Metazoa; phylum Chordata; class Mammalia; order Primates; family Hylobatidae; genus Hylobates; species Hylobates moloch. Next base: position 9,426,178 of record NW_026652295.1, on the reverse strand, counting down.
CTGTTAAGACAAGTAATTAGGCCAGGAGAAATGCTAATTTTAAAATGTCTGTAAATTCCTGAACTTCACGCGAGGAAAGTCCAGTGACCTGGGTTAGCTCTTGGGAATTAGTAATGTGATACAGAATCTTTCCCCTTTGTGTCACCTGTTACAATTTGGCCTCCCTTTTCTGTGTCTGGAAATCATTACCAGCAGATAGCTCTACCCAGCCTGGTGTCTACAACCAGAGTGATGTGGAAGACCCTGGTGACATGGGGCAGGAAACAATCTCCATTTATCAATTTTCCTGGATTGTTCAGACAATTCAGATCACTCCGCGAAGGCCTGCGAGCCCATTTTGCTGGATCAGCATTGTGGTAGATTATAAACTGAGTATGAGGACAAACAAATCTTTCTTTTATCTAAGGCAAGGTCTACAATGGTCCATCCTTCCTTTTATTGATGTTTTAAGAAGACGTATTTTGATAGGATAATCTAATAGTAGAAAAACACCTATTTAAGGAGATAGGAGGCTGAACAGTGCCTAGAATGACAATATAGTGGATCTTGAGGGAGCCAGACTGTCTCACATCACATGATATACCTCACAGGAAATTTTGGGAACCACACTGCACCTTTTGGCTACATTAAAATGGTGTCAGGTATTTCAGTTACCAAAAAAAAAAAAAAAAGTAAAAAATTGAACTGTATCTTGCTGGGCTCCCCCTAAAACATGGGAAAAACAACTCTACTTAAATAGAGATGCTATGGTTTTGTGGAAAAATGAATGGATTTGGAATTAGAAGAGCTGATTTTGCGAACAAGCTCAACTATCCTAGCTAGGTAATTTGGTCAGTCTGAGCCTCTGTCTTCACTTATACAAATGGAAACAGGAATATGTGCTTGGAAAGGTGATTGTATCTACAAATAATATATATAGATACAACCCCCAGAACCACCACACACCTCTAGAAGTTAAAGCTTAATTCTTCTCCCTTTGAATAAGGCTTCACTTAGTGACTTGCTTCCATTGAATAAAGTAAGGAGAGAGAAAAATTGTAATTTACAGTGTGAAAAACTGTCAAATATTACCTTACCTAAGTGATCAAGGTCAACATGACAAGTGATAAGTGATGCTGATGTTACATGCCCTCTGAGATTCTATAATGAAATGGACACTTCACCTCTGTGATTTTCTTTCCTCAGAACACATAACCCAATCTAAACATGAGTAAACACTGGACAAACACAATTGAGGGACATTCTGTAAAACACCTGATCCAGACTTTTCAAAATTGCCAAGTCATGAAAAACAAGGAAAGATTAGAAACTGTCACAGGCTGCTTGAGACTAAGGAGAGATGACAAATAAATGTAATGTGGTGTCCAGAATTGGATTCTAGAACAGGAAGAGAACATTAGTAGTAAAATCGTTGAAATCTGAGTAAAGTGTGTAGTTTAGTGAAGAGCGTTGTACTAATGCTAATTTCTTAGTTTTGGCAAATGTATTGGTTATTTATGTAAGATAGTAACATTAGGGAAGTTAGGTAAATTACCAGGATAAGAGAAGTCTGTGCTATCTTGGCAACTTTTCTGTAAATCCAAAGTTATTCAAAAGTAAAATAAGAAATAAACAGGTGATATGACAACTGAGATCATGTGCAAAATAGGACTTTGCAGATATACAGGACTATAAAAATGTAAGTAGTATTTTTTTTTAATCAGTATCTGCACTTTGACCTTCGAAAACTAAGGTGATCCACACGGACAATCCGTGATATATCAATAGTCAAATCCTGGGCTAATAAATAGTGGGTAGTTTCCCTTCTTTCCCCCTCTTTAGTCTACGAAGTAAATTAGTTTGGGGTTAAAGATGACTAGTATCTCCAGAGTGACAAGAATTTTGAGGAAGAATTCAACTACTATCCATTCATTCTATTTGTAGGCACTTCAGGTCATGACTTGTGCATTAATAATGAAGTAATTGATAGAGTATGTAAATATGTAAATATCATTTACACAAACTTGGATAAAATTGGGCAGTAAATTATAAATCCAAAATCTAGAAGGTGTCTATAAAGATTAAGGTAATTTTCCATTTTCTTTAGAATTGGCAGCACTAGCTAAAGCAAGATCAATATTAATTAAGAAACCTAGAGAGAAGAATAATAAATTACTGAAATTGGATGGTTAACGGAACTTGTTATGTAATTCAGAAGTTAGAACTGTAGAATTGGAAGTGGAAGGGGTCTTAGAAACCATCTGCTCCGATCTTCATATTTTAAGGTGGGAATAAGAATATTTAATTTACAGATGCTCAAAGGCCGTTTCAAGATCATTCCACCGGTTAGTAAAGGCACAGTTAGAACATAGGTTTACTGTCCCAACCATATTCCTCTGAGACAGGGATTCTTTATGGGGGCCCATGAGCTTCAGGAATCTCTTAATACTGGGAATTATAGGCATAAACTTACCTGTATGTGAATATTTGAATTTTTCTGAAGAAGACCTATAGTGGCTTCTATCAGATCCTTAAAGCAGCCTTAACTCTCAAAAAGATGAGAACACCTCCTCTCGAATTCAAAAACTTTGCTCATTATAATGGTTCCTACAACATTCTAGAATCATTTAAATGCTTCTACAACTTGCATCAGATTTTAAATGAGCAAACAGTAGCTCTGGCCTAATGGGTTCCCAGAAGTTACCATTCTCCTTGAGGGAATCAGATTTTACCTGGACATACTATCCTTTTTTCCTAAGAACAGAGTAGTCTTCTGCTATGGTCTCAATGTGTTTCTCAAAATTCATATGCTGAAACTTAATAGCCAGTGTTATAGTCTGGCCAGGCACGGTAGCTCACGCCTGTAATCCCAGCACTTTGGGAGACTGAGGCGGGCAGATCACGAGGTCAGGAGATCGAGACCATCCTGGCTAACACGGTGAAACCCTGTCTCTACTAAAATCACAAAAAATTAGCTGGGCGTGGTGTCGGGCGCTTGTAGTCCCAGCTACTTGGGAGCCTGAGGCAGGAAAATGGCATGAACCCAGGAGATGGAGCTTGCAGTGAGCCGAGATCGCACCACTGCACTCCAGCCTGGGCGACAGAATGAGACTCCATTTCAAAAAAAAATAGAGATGACGTCTTCAGGAGGTGAGTAAGGCATGAGAAGAGTGCCCTCATGAAAGGGACTAGGGCCCTTTTAAAGGGGCTTGAGAGAGTAGGTTTGCTTTCTTCCATCCCTTGCACCAAGTGAGGACACAGCATGCATCCTAGCTTGAGGACACAGCAAGAAGGCACCATCTTGGAAGCAGAGAGCAGGCCCTCACTAGACACCAAATGCCAGCACTTTCATCTTGGACTTCCCAGCCTCCAGAACTGTGAGAAATAAATTTCTGTTCTTTCTAAATTACCCAGTATGTGGTATTTTTGCATCCAGAGTTGGTTCCTGCCGGTGGGTTTGGGGTCTCACTGACTTCAAGAATTAAGCCGTGGACCTTCGTGGTGAGTGTTACAGCTCTTAAAGATGGCACAGACCCAAAGAGTGAGCAGTAGCAAGGTTTACTGTGAAGAGCAAAAGGATAAAGTTTCCATAGCGTGGAAGGGGACCCCAGCAGCCTGCTGCTGCTGGCTGGGGTGGCCAGCTTTTAGTCCCTTATTGTCCCCTCCCGTGTTCCATTTCTGTCCTATCAGAGTGCCCTTTTTTCAATCCTCCCCACGATTGGCTACTTTTAGAATCCTGTTGATTGGTGCAATTCATAGAGTGCTGATTGGTGCGTTTTACAACCCTCTTGTAAGACAGGAAAGTTCCCCAAGTCCTCACTCCACCAAGAAGTCCAGCTGGCCTTACCTCTCATTTTGTTATAACAACACAAACTGTCTAAGACAGCTTCTGTCTATGAGGTAAAAGATAAATGATGAATTGAGTGCCTGTTATGTACACATCCTTGTTCTGAGTGCTTTATATATATTAACTAATTTAATCCTTAACCATTATAACAGGGAGGTACTAATATTATTGAACTTTATAAATGAAGAAACTAAGGTACAGAGGGGCTTGGTAACTTGTTTGAAAGTCACCAAGCTCGTAAGTAGTAAAGGCTTTTTTTTTTTTCTTTTTGAAGCCAAGCTTTAGGGCCTGTACTTGTAACATCATACTGTGCTTCTTTATTCTTGATATATTGTTTATTTGCATGGTGTGTTGAATAAGCAAGCCTTTTACCGACTTTCTTAAAGTGTAACTGTGGAGGTGACAGACTGTAGGGGCAAAGAAGTACGGGTTGGTAGGTAGAATTGTATAAATGCAAGTAGTTCTGTCTTTTGCTGCTGCTAGCTTACCTAGGTCAAGTAACTCCCCTATTCTAAGCCTTGGTTCTCCAATCTCTAAAATGAGGCTGATGATAGTGTTTATCTGATAGGGATGTTCAGAGGATATAATGAGATAATCTGCTTAACATTGTATATGCCAAATAGCCTATTCTCTATAAATGTTAGCAATTATTCTTATAACTGGATATACAAATTTTGAATTCACTTCATTATATGCTTTTCATCAAAAAAAAAAGTGGAGCAAAAAGGTGGGTAACCTTAACATAGGTTAAATGAAGTAGGTATCAGTATGAATTGAATTCACCAAGATTTCAACTCACACTGATATCTACTTCATAAATTTCTGAAACAGCAATATAAAAAGTTACCATGGCTGGTAGAAAACAAACAAAACCCCCACTAATCCAACATAATCCAATGTCTATGAAGGATGGACATTTTACTTTTAGAATCAGATGATGTCAAATGCCAGTGACTGCTCTTTGATTGACGCTTAGGTTTTTTTGGAAACTGTAGAACTGGTGTTTGATATACTAATATACTTCATTGTACTTATCCTGTGGCCTGAAATACAATTGCAAAAATAGCATGTAATACATATTAAGGAGTAGCTTAAATGAGGGGAGTTTATGCCTTATTATGTAGAAATGGGTAGGAGTTATCAACATTTAACATTCAGATGAATGATTTATATAGTACATTTCAGGTGTAAAAATTACAAATTATGGTGATTCTTTGCTCTGCATTCCTATTCTAACATGGTACCCAGTGAACTCATCTATAAATTGCATGGAAATTCTGATTTATAAACCACTGCTCCTCAGGGCTTCCCTCCATTCATTTTTCCTTTTGCTTTCTGGTTACTCTTAACACTTTGCAGAGGATCAAAGCAGCATTCATACAGCGTATCAATGCATGTCAGTGGTTTGCATTTGTAGATGTATAGAATAATGGCATCTTGTTAAAAAAAAGATGTGTCCTCAGGAAAGGTGCTGAAAAGACATTGAAATAAACTATGTCTTTTTTCTGTATCCAATTGTGTTTTGAACAGACAAAATGCCCTACAACTTTAGAGTCTTGATAGCTGCACTGATGCTGGGTGATTCCAACTTCAGAAATCAAAAAATAGAAAGGAGACATTATAAGACCTATATGAGTTCTTCCGCCTGCATTTAACCCTAATATACTTCTTTGAGATGAGATGATGTATCCAAGTTGAAAGTCTGAAAGCTTGAGGGGTATGAGCTTTTGTTCTGGGATTTGATGTGAGATCACATGTAGAATTTTTGATTTGGATTATCTGTCCTAGTCTCCTGATTTGTAAAATGTTAGTAAGAAATACATATTTTAGGAGAATGAAACTTCCTAATTCAGTGTAAGATTAACCTCTATTGTTCCAGATATCTCTATTCTTTACAAATTAATGGCATTAGACAATGCTACTAAGAAGAGAGTTAACTACTAATTCTGCCTTATCAACAGGAATATCATATGAAAACATCAGGAGTGTTTAATCTGAAAAACTATCTATGTTATTGAATCATTGACTCTAGGTAAGCATTAGTCAAAGAATAAATTTTCAGTTTGAGAGTTTTAACATCTCATTTTCACTTAAAGCATTTATTAAGGCCCCATTTTTCCAGGGAAAAGTTCAAGGTACTCTCCAAAGTTCCCTCTATTCTCTGAACTTACCTTTTTGGATAAAAACAACCCTCTAGATAAAGCAGACATCTTCAGAGGAATGAATCAGTTTCTAGAGGAATCACGGCTCCCAGGACAGAGTTATGTGGAGAGAGTGAGTTGTGGGAACAGCCCTTTAAGGGGAAATTGCTAGCTTTTTTCTAATTAGTCAGAAGCTTAATAGAGGAAATAAGATTTCAGAAGTTGTTTGAATGATGGGAACAAAATAACTTGACTAAGTGGGGCATGTGGAACATGCCAGGTGTGAGGTGCAAGTCAGGAGAAGATGAGGGGAGCAAAAGCATGATAACATGTTTAAATGTAATAAGAAACACGAAGAGTGGATGAAAGGTTGTAGGGGCATTATATAAATGAAACAGCATGGTATGTGTTCTTCGCCACTCATATGAAACTCTTCTCTACTCCAAATATAATTTTAGTGTAACCACCCCAGTCAGGCACAGTTCTTTAGCAGATTCTCCCTGTTCCTAAAGGACTCTTAACTCCATTACTGTCAAAGCTACGTCCACAGCAATTTTTCAGGACACTTGAGAACTAGTGAGTACATTGAGGTTCTCCAAGAAATAAAGTGGCGGGGGGGAGCAGATTTTCTTTTATTCAGTAATTCAGCACCTGAATGAAAAATTAGCAAACATTTATTGAGAAACACATTTATTTACTGTGCTAGAGACATGAGAACCAATGAAGCAAAGTTCTTCCTCTTTACTCTGGGGGATAACAGAGGTGGCAACAGGCTTCATCTGTACAGAGGTGCACACAGGGGTCGCAAGCAGACCTGAAGGAAAGACATCCAGAGAGAGTGGGAGGTAGTATTTTAGCAGATCCTTGGAGAGTTAGTGCCAATTAGCTACAAAGTAAAGAAATAATAAGAGATGACTATGGAAAGATTGAAACAATTTTTAAATCTATAATTAACATATGGTCAACACATGGCTGTCAAAATGAGAGACAGTGGCAAATCCAAAAACACTGGTTTTACGGCTGGAAAGATGGGATTATGACGGTTTTAGGCTGGAAAGATGAGATTATGATGTTATATATGTTTGGTGAAGCTGAGTAGAGTGATGGGATATTGAATGAAGACGAAAAGGTCTGGCTTAGATGCTACAGTGTTTGATAACTAGTAAGCTAGAGGGCTAATCACTATGTCTCAGATATTGTTAAAGTAATAGTAAGTGGTTATTATTGTCTTCCAGCATCTGAATTTAGCTTAAAAGAGAAGCGTGCTTGGAGCTAAATATGAAAGCTCATCACAACCATATGAGATGAAAACAGAAATTCCTGTGATTGTTGATGGCTGTGGATGAGAGAGATGATATTTATTACCACAGATAACTAAATTTCTGTGTATATCAGAGGGGAAACAGCAAAAACTATTGAGAAGTAAATGTACTGATAGAAAATGCCTACATAGAAAACATGGTGGTCAGGAGAAACGACGTGCACACAGGCAGCCTCCTTTGGGATGAGTTTGTAAGTTTCACCTCCCTGTTTCTAATTTCCACTCTGTGGTGTTCTTAACAAGAGTCTCTCCATATTTCCCAAGAGTTTATTACTTTGGAAACATTACTTATGGGTATTTTCCATAATCAGAAATCTCAATAGCTTTTCAACCTCTTTCATTTTTCTTTACATGCGGAAATTAGTTTAGAAATATCAGCCATTGATAATTCAAGAAGCTGTAAAGTGGAGAACAATGTTTAGTTGGGAAAAAAGTAACTGGCTTTGGGAGCATAGATTCAGGGCAACTTACATCAGTGCTCCCAGGTTGCAGCCCTTAAGCTTGACCCCAATAAACTCTCCATGTTTATATATTTAAAAAATGTAACTAGCCTGGACTGATGCTAATGTTAGTTATTCAACATTAGATGGCAAAAAAATTTTTTAAAGTTGTCATGTTAGCCTCCCTCGTGGTCTATGCACTGACTGTCCTTCTAACCTCTCTGAATCCTGCCTGATAGAGGAGCACCTCAGCACTTTTTTTTTTTTTTGAGATGGAGTCTCGCTCTGTGGCCCAGGCTGGAGTGCAGTGGCGTTATCTTGGTTCACTGTAAGCTCCTCCTCCCGGGTTCACAATGTTCGCCTGCCTCAGCCTCCCGAGTAGCTGGGACTACAGGCGCCCACCACCACGCCTGGCTAATTTTTTGTATTTTTAGTAGAGATGGGGTTTCACCGTGTTAGCCAGGATGGTCTCGATCTCCTGACCTCGTGATCCACCCACCTCGGCCTCCCAAAGTGCTGGGATTACAGGTGTGAGCCACTGTGTCCAGCCCTTCAGCGCTTTTGAAGAAAAGATTTTTAGGGAAATCCATGAAGAGTGTATGATATCAGAGAATGTTACTAGTTAGAGGGAAGATAATTGTTGAAGAGGGTCACTGAGAGTGGAAGCATTTATTTATTTTTATATTTCTGTTGGTAAGAGGTTTGTGTATATGATGACACACTCAAACAGTACCATAGCATATATAAAGGCTTCTGGCTGTTCAAAATTCCTCACTGTTTGTTTGTTTTTAAACAAGACTATCTCCCTTCAAATTCCAAGAATTTATAAGAAATTCTTCTTTTATTTCTTGACCAAAATTTTATCAACTGAGTGCCTTTGATCTCAGCTGGATATGGACCTGTCAGATTAAATAATTCATACTAACTTGTGAATGACTAATAGGAAAGATCTGCCAAAAGATATTTGCTTCTTAAAAATAGAATTTGTTAACCAGATCAAGCCTGTAGCTGGCTATATATATACATACACACACACACACACACACACACACACATATATATTACTTTCTTTGCAGGGAAGAGTGGTTAGGGTGCTTTAGATAAGACTTGATTTGTTATTTATCTCTAAAGCTATTTATTTCCCCTCCTTTTTAATTAGTCTATCAGGAAATAAAGTTTATAGAGTAAATGTTGCTTAGCAAAGATAATTGCACATATACTTTGCCTCCTTTTTGTAAGCAATATATTGATGTAAAGGAATTTTTGAAAAAAAAAATTGTCTCATCATTTAATGTTGTGTTTTTTTTTTTTTTTTGAGACAGAGTTTTGCTCTTGTTGCTCAGGCTGGAGTGCAATGGCACAATCTCGGCTCGCTGCAACCTCCGCCTCCTGGGTTCAAGCGATTCTCCTGCCTCAGCCTCCTGAGTAGCTGGGATTTCAGGTGTGCCCGACTAATTTTCATATTTTTTAATAGAGACGGGGTTTCACCATGTTGGCTAGGCTGGTCTCGAACTCCTGACCTCAGGTGATCCACCTGCCTCCCTGTGCAGGGATTACAGGCATGAGCCACTGGGCCTGACCTTGGTGATTTTTAATTACATGATTTTTCTTCCAATCTTTGCTTATAGTCATAGACACATTCTGATGTAGTTGCAACCATAACACAGTTATGCTTGAGAATCCAGTGATGTAATGCCTACAAGATGTAACACACTGTTAATAGACATAATAGCTGGTTTACGTCAAATGGCAGGCACATGGATAAATACTTTACCTGCATTTTAAAATTGAGTCCTCACAATGGCACTGTGGAGTAGATAGAATCATTGTCCTCATTTTCTGTTCAGGAAACTGAAGCGCTGTGAGGTTAAGTAATTTGCCCAAGGTTACCCAGCAGGTAAGATGTGAAGCCAGGCAGCTTGAAGCCAAAGCTTCCTAATGCTCCTTGGGATGATTAATAAACTAACCCTGGTTTTCCACAACAGCGTGGGCGCTAGGCATAATCTTGAACCTTTTTAAAGTTATGAGGTGAAAAAGGTGTCTGTTGCTGTCTTAATTTGCCATTATTACTAATGAACTTTTTTTCCTGTTTGTGCATGAATTCTGCTTTTTTACTTTGGTCAGTTGTAGGTTTGCAAACATTTTAAGTAACAAATAAAACCTTTGGAAAGATTAGCATGGTTTTATGCAACGTCCCTATATGGATAAGAGAGTTTGTCACTTTATTCTGTCTTCATGGTTCGATTCCATGAACAGAAATGAAAACATTCCACCTGAGAGAATTGCAGTCTTATAGTCTGGTATGTCCACAGTGGTTTAAATATCTATACATTTAGCATGAAGAGAGATAGAGAGAGACAAAATATGTGATTTAATTACAATTGCCACAATGAATTCCAAGTTGATCCTGCTTCTCCCACTTCAGTTGACCACAATTTTAAGCTTGGCATCGCCTGAAAGCTTGAGGAATGTATTTGCAGTAATTGCCAGGGCACTTCATTGTTCCTCTGTATACATAAACACGAAGGCTGTGATCAGAGTGGTCATGCTTGAGCTGTTATCTGAAATTCACTTTTGCTATAAGGATTGACTAATCTGGTTCCTACTGACAGCGGTTTCTATTTACTGTATTAGCTTTCTCCCACTTCAGTGCCACATAGCTCCAGTTAGGAGAGGAAAGCAAAAATTGTTAAAAGTAGTAGACGTGTTAGTCATCACTTATCAAACAGTGCAAACATCCAGTGTCATTGCAATCACTGTCCTTGTTTTTCTTCGAGTGAAAAGAGAAGTTTAACAATATCCATTTGTCGAGGGCACCATGCCGCTCTGCGATCCGCACAGGTTAAATGGTGAGGCTGCCGATTAATGATTCAGTGGGAAATAGTGGATGCCAGGAACTCTTGCAACAGCTCCCCTCCCTCCCCCATGCTCTGCCGCTTTTGCATAGCTTGGCCTTTCTACCCCTCACCCCTGCCCTGTCATTATCTGCAGATGTTATCTGCCCAGCAGATGTTGTAACCTACAGAGATCTCATCGTTCTCACCCTGCTGGGCTCAGCCTCCCCCACCCACTTCTGCACTGGGTCTCAGGTCCCTTTGAAAGGGAGCACTGAGGCAGGAGAGATGGATTGAAATGCAAAACCTGGACTTTATTTTAACATGAGGTATACACTGCATTTTTTTGCAACCACTATTTGATAATAGTTGTTTCAACAAAGTTTAAAAAGTAAATATTTATCTTATGTGTCTTAAGAATCGGATTCCATGCAATAGACGACAAGGAAATTTTTTTTCTACCTTGAGTGCACCCATGTTTCCTAAAATGAGACATTTTTATGAAAGATGGGGCCGAAAGAGCAGTAGTTTTTCAATCCCTCAGTAGTTACCACAATCAAACCATTATTGCAGTTAAGAGATTTTTTTAAGACACGATTTTTGTGGAATAATAAGTCTCATAGGTGAGAAAATGAGGTAACATTATACTGCACCTATTTAGTATATGACATGGAAAAAATATAAATGTGTTTAGTATGTACTATGAATCAAGTGCTATAAAGCAAAGACCCTAGCCAATGGCAAACAAAAAGCAGTTATTTTACCCCAAACCTAAAGGTAAAAGTTGAGATGCATAATTTATACAAGTGAAAGGTGGCACTAAAAACATTTTTAAAAAGTAAAATGAAGCTGGGTGGCTCTGAAAAACAAAAGAAAGAAAATCAATTTTTCAGTCTGGGAAAAATATGGATATACCTTTGAGAAGAAAAATATTTTAATGTGATAGTGAGAATACTAAATTATAAACTTTAATTTGCCTTACAGCTTTTATTTCTCCATCTAACTAATTTTGATTGTTTAATAGCTTTCTAAATATAGACAAAATAAACCAAGAAGAAAACTATGTAAAAAACAGAAAATATATATCAAGGCATACTTTACAAAATTCAATGTAAAATGACCTTTCCATGCCTGATTTACCATTCTCTGTTTAAGGTAATCTCTGTCTGGAGAAGGGAAGCCATTGCTGAATTCTTAGGAAAGCTGATGGCTCCAGCACTAAGCATCACCCACAGTGATAAGAGGTTTCTGCTAGTCGCTCACCACCTCATCAGTTCTTTCCATTTTTACAGAATGGTATTCATGGGATGCCTGGGACCAAGGCTGCTTCAGATTCCAGAAGCAGTCTACCAGGGTCGCTGTAGAGACTGTAATTTGTTCAAAGAAAATCTAAATTAAATTAATCTAAAATACCATTTTCAGGTTTTCTGTTTCTTCCAGGCAGCAGCAAGAGTTTTGCTAAAGGCCCATAAAGTAAAGAGAATTGTTAAATAATATTCCCTTTGATAAAACAAAATTGTCCTTAGAAATCTTTGGAAATATTTATACCATATGTCTCTTAGATAAGATCACAAGTGTTAAGTAATGTGGTAACTTTTAGCAGGTTAACAATCACAGCTTAAATTTCATAAGATTTCTGGGTGACCTTTGTAACCCAGAATCAAAGCCTTTGGTATTTGCTTTGGCGTACTTCTAAACAATAGGCCCCATTAGCAATTTTCTCAGATATTCTCTAGTTTCATATCTGCAAGTGGTGATCAATTTTGTAAAAACATACATTAGCCATTAAATTGATATTTCCCTTTGGGAAACATTTTAATAAACATTACATTTTCTCAAATAAGAGACCTTAGTTCTTTTATCATAATATTTTGGAGGGCCATTTATCGTGAAGGAAGAAAAAAAATGAACGCTAGGATTTAGGTTTAAATACACATAATTTATCGGAATGATTCCAAGTCCACTTTGTGGAAATAGGGTTCCACGTGATATTTTGCAAATGTTTTTCTTAAGAGTTTATTTTTTATGTTTACGGATTGTCTCAGGTTATTATTTCTGAATCTAGTTTCTTTATTTTTCCAGGTCTTTCACTAACTGGTAGCATGATCTTGGGCATTTAGCTTAGTCTCTTGGGGCCTTATTTCTCAGATATCATATGTTGCAGGAATTGACTACTTGGTCCTAAGATCTTTTCTAGCCTTGAAAGGCTTTGACACCATGGTCTCTAAGTTCAACTCTGTCTTCCCCTAGCAGCAGTCCATTTGTTCCCAGGCACAAAGAACATTTCAAAAGGAAACAGTACAAGTGTCGCCACCTATAGGTAGAAAATATATTACAGAAAAAGAATAATCGCATCCAGGTAGAGAACACCATAAAAAATAGGAGTTCATTTTTACCCTTACAAATTCCAAACTCTACCCACAACAGTATTACCTGAATGTTTCTCTTTAATTTTATTCTTCAATATTACTGTTAGTTTTCATCTATATTGTAGCTACATATTTAGCTTTATCTTCTTTATGCATATATAAAATATATGACCAATGGATCAAGATTTGAGATTTTACAATGTATGAAGATTTTCATGACTTCAACATCACTAACACTTTTACGAGCTACGTGGTTGTGCTCTTAATGTTACAATTTCAGGTTAGGTACCTAAGAAGAAAAGATTATGTATGAACCATCTGGAGGAAAGTTTGATACATTTTCCAATGGAAGATATTGTTGTAGCTTTATGGATTCAATTTTTAATGAAAACAAATAAACAAAAATGATCCTAGTATTGCTAGCATTAAGATATGGTAGATAAATTAAAGCTCAGCTTCAACTCTTCTCCCTGCTTACGGCTAAGGGAGAATCTTCCTTCAAAGAAAAAAAGAACAATTAGAAGAAAAAAAAAACTTTGATAAATTAAGAAACCATCTCCCAGATAAACTGACACTCCATATGCAGAGGAAACAATTTCCATGTATGTTATAAGAAATGTGTTAAATCAACTAACATTGATATAACTTCAAGCAATTAGGAGAACGCTAATAATGATATGAGTCTTCAGCTGTAAATAATTATGCTGCCCCAAGGCTATGCTTTAATTCTTGGCTTGCTGTATCTATAAACAATAATCAAACTGCAAAGCAAGTTGTGTTGTTTTTGTTCACAGTTTGTGAAATGATTTTTATACCCTACAGTGATGCTGATGGCTATTTTGACCTTCAAGAACTCTGGCCTGTGAGGCTAAGAGCTAATGTGTACTTTCATCGATCTGAGTTGGAGGCGCACAGCGGGTTATAGTGCCTGTTCTCCATGAGCACAAAAGCTGCTATCGTCAATCAGTGTGCGATGTGAAAGGGGGCTTGCTGCTGAGACTCAATAAATGGGGACATTAGGAGGAAATGTTATAATTGCTGCTACCCACATCTTGTTAATGAGTAATGTACAGTTAGACACCATGCAATTGCAGCTAAACTGTTTATACAATTTATTCTTATGTTGCAACTAACATTTAACATAATGAAGTATCATAATTGCAGCCATTAAAGTCAAGATTAAGAGTTGTTTAATTAGAATTAAGAAAATGTAAAATACAAAACTACTTTCAAATGTTGGGTATACAGAATGTATCCAGTGGTATGCAGAGAAAAAACTTGTAGGATGCCAGTGGTAGTCACTGTGCACAGAAAATTGTTCATTGGAGGTCTCTTCTTGGGGCTTTTTCCCCCTAGTACTCTAGTCAAAAGTATAGAGAAAACAAAACATAAATGGCAGTAAGTTGGCCATGTATAAATATAGTGTGTTATTATTCAGATCGTTAGAGTTAAATTTTAGAATTTACATTACCCTTGGGCTAAACAAATAATATCTTAAAACACACAACTCATATTACCATCAAGGCAAGTTATCAAATGAATTAGGGAGGAAATAAGCCCCTGACTTTGTATAGGAAATGTCGTAACTTTGTAAAACCAAATGGACATTAAACCTCTATTTTAATTACCTACATGTCTAAACGTAGGCACTTATATAATATGATATTTTTACATAAGCGATGAGACAAAACATGGTTAAAGGAATGCTTTGAAGAAACATGGCTTGTCCGAATTCATTAAGTGAAATCGTTTCATTTGGGTCGCGTCATGTTTTCCTTCCCCTTCCTATATTGTTAGATGCTTAAAAGTCCCAAAGTGCTGCCAGCAACAGAATTATTTTGGACTTTCTGAGATCTGCTTTTCACCTTCTCATGTCACTATTTCTAAGCAACTCAAACCCGTTTTTTTCCCCAGGTTCACATTTTGTCCTCAACTTTCTTTACTTTGGGTGAGAATTTCTCTTGTCTCCACAGCATCTGTCAATATTACACTATGCTATAAATGGGGTCCAGCAGATTGTTAGCCTTTCAGGGAAGAGATCTGAATTCTTTGAAACTGTGTTCATCTAATTGCATGATTTAGTTGATGTCTGACATCTTGTGTCTTTGTTTCTCCGTTAGATGGAAGAAGTTAACTATGTCTGTCCTAGAGTCTTCATAAAAGTTTTGAGAAAATCTAATGCCTTAGTGTGGTTGAAGGCACATTGAAGCTTTAATGTGTCAAAGAAATCCAACTTGTGGTTCAATTCATTGAGATTGGCCCATACTCATTTCATTGGTTGCTGACTGTAACAGAAAATGGGGATAAAAGAACAGGGTAATATTTCATTACTCTCAAACACTTTTTTCTCCCTTTTTTTTTTCTGGCATCTTATACCCATCACGTTGAGGAGGTTCTTGGAATGAATGAAATGATCAGTTCCATGAATTAATGATATCCAGTCTTTGTTTTTAAAATTGAAACCAAATTTCAACAGGCACTGCCAATTATCTCAGAAATAGAGGTCATGGGTCCCTTCTCACCTATTCTTACTAAGCTGTAAAATGTGATAAATGCAAAAAAAGCAAGCAATGATTTAATCTTTGTGGCAATAGATAGTCCAAGATAATGGTGTTGAAGAACTCTGTCTGATTGGCTTGCAGTTTCATTGTGGTATGCAATTGTTGATATCAGATTTCTTGACTTTACTGTGGAATTTATTTTTATAAGCTTTTCCCTTTCCCTCCATTATAAATTTAAAATGACAGGTAACTCTTTGTATATACTTAAAACGTTGTATAAAATGCGAGTTTATCAACTTGTGTAAGTACTTAAGAACTTCAGCTTATGAATGCAAGTAAGTTCACTTATTTAATCATCCTGCAGCGATTTGTTGAAGGCTCTAATGTGTATCAGCCACTGTGCTAGATACTGGATATAGGAACACAGGAAGAGGAGCAGGGTGATTTTTTAGAGATGATGAGTTAACTTTGGAAATAACACCTTTGAGCTTCCGGTGAGACCTCTAAAGGATTGATAGGCCAGTTGGTGTAAGAGCTAGTGCCTTTCACACGGGTTTCAAATGTGCACTTTCAATTTTATTGTGGAAAAATGGACAGTGTTCAATATGTTGACATTATAAATTACTCCTACTATTATATACATAACTTAAAGATAGTTGACAATTATTTTAAATTGTGGTTGTTGAAATTGCATACATTAGTATATATTCTAAGCCTTATCCAGGTCTGCATTAAATGAGTATTTGAGTAAAGAAATTTGTTTTAATCTAACTACTGTTAGTGTTTAAACCAAGAACTGGCTCTTACCTTCCTCTCTTCCTTTTTTCCCTCCCTACTTTCTACCTTGAATCATCAAAGCTTCTAGGTATCTAATATGTCGGTAGCCACTAGCCACCTGTGAGAATGGAGAACTTGAAATGTAGCTAGTGCTACTGAGGAATTGAATTTCACATTTTATTTAATTGCAATTTATTTTAATTCAATTTTGAAATCGGAAGTAGAGCAGACTATTTTCCACTAAACACAACTTCATTGTTTGGTAGGAATACATTTCTAGTGAATGGCTGAATTGTGTGAGATATTACTGTCGTATTGTGACCCTTTTGGGCATGTGGGCTGTTACACAGACACACATCACTAATCTAGTCTTCTAGATTAGAAGAAGGTGTGTCACCAGTTTCACCAAGAATGGCAATTGCAACTTGCTGCAGCAGATCCAATTGGATAAGCTGGTTTCTTTGCTGTATAAGCAAATTTTTAATATGGCAAAGTTGGAAACATAAAGAGACATATTCAGAAAGCACATAGCGAATTTGATAAGAAGTTTTCTCTCAATAACACTACCCACAAACCCCACTTCTAGCTGGAGTGAGAGTAAAATATATTATTATTTTAGTTATGGAAATGTTGTTAGAATATTATGAGGTTAAGGCTAAGCAATATTTCATACGAAGTAAAAGGTCTTCAGTTAAGCTACCAAATAATTGTCTGTAGAATATAAGACTTAACTATACTGAAGACCAATTTATTCAAAATTTTAAAAATTTCAAGTACTATTTTTTAGCTTTGGATGAGTTGTGTGATACAAGAGACACTGCCCTTTCAATACTTTGCTACATTTTGTCTCAAAGGACTTCCAAATTTATAAGTAAATGTTAATTCACAGCTTTTAAAATTTATATTTTTAGTCTTACATCTATTAAAGAATTTAACCTAGATATTAAAATATTAGTTTTTTTATTATGATGGGCAGTGTTCTAACTGTATTTGATAAAAAATCAAATTTTGCTGGCATATTAAAGCAAAATACTATTTCCCTTATTTCTTTATTTCACTGTATATTTCTGCAGACGTTTCTGAAATAGATTCTGTGAAGACTGTCATGGATATGGTTACTAAAATCATTCCATATAGATGTGCAAATGTCACGGATTATCTCCGGTTTGTGGAACTTTGGAAAGAGACAGAAGGCAACGAATTTAACGATCTTGTGTTCTTTTCTGGTGCTCATTGGTGGAATCATGAAATAATTTTACAAACACTTACTGTGCAGTTAACTCCAATAAAAAGAATGCTCAATGTATTCAATATCAAAACTCAAAAGCAAAAAGACATGTACCCCAGAAATATATATACCTACTATATACCCACAAGTATTTTTAAAAAAGCAAAAATGGCAATTTATATTTTCTCATCAAACTACATAGCATATAAATGAGCCATATCTAAAGCTTCTAAGAAAGGAAAAGCTTATTTGTGATCTCAGTAGGCAAGTATAAGAATTTATGTTGAAATCAATAATAATGACTTCATGGTCAATAATAATGATTTTATACATTTTTTTCTAACATAAATCAATATGCAGAATATTTTAACTGTAATCAACAGCATTGTGTAAATTGGCTAAATAAACTATAAGAAAATTGTAGAACGCTTTGTTGGTATTGACAAATTTAAAATTGCATTTCAGTTTATGCAATACATTTTTGAAGTCAATGTTAATAATACTGAGTTGACACGAGTTAGTGAATTTGCTCAACTTGGACAGACATGATTCTGAAATTGATATGCTTCTGACGCAAGACAAATAAGTCTTTCCAAAAGAGAGGAATCAGTTTTGTTAATTTTAGTTATAAAAACTGTATAAAAATGATTTTTTGGTATTTGATTTAGTTACTAAAAACTTTTAAGATTATTGGAAAAACATGGTTATGTGAATTTACTTCTTCAACTTTAAATTTCATGAAATCTAAATACAGTTTATTGGGAGGTGAAGAAAATGGTCAAAGGGTATAAATTTTCAGTTACAAGATGAATATATTCTGAAGATCTAATGTACAGCATGGTGACTAGCTAATAATTTTGTATTGTTCACTTGAAATTTGCTAAGAGGGTATATCTTAAGTGATCTCACCATATACACATACCACACACACACACACACACACAAACACATTGGTAGCAAGTGTGGTGATGGATGTGTTAATTAATTTGATTGTGGTGATCGTTTTGCAGTGTATATGTAGAAGTCATCACATTCTACACTTTGAATATATATAATTTTTATTTGTCAGTTATATCTCAATGAAGCTGGAACTAAATAAATACAGCTCAATATTTTCAATGAAAACTAATATATGATGTAAGTATAAAATACATACCTGGTTTTGGAGATTTCATACAAAATAAGAATATTAAACAGCTTGTTAAAATTTTTTATGTTGATTACCTGCTTAAATGATTTTGAAATATTGAGTTAAATAAAATATATTATTAAAATTATTTTTAACTTAAAATATCCTTTTACAAATGTGGCTACTAGAAAATTTAATATTACATTTATGGCCCACTTTTTGTTTCTGTTAGTGTCATTCTAAGTAAATCCTAACATTCTTCATTTGTTGTCATATATATTGATGTCTAGGCTTGGTTTAACAAAAATTATTATTATTTTCGTAATGAGGAAGACTTCTTAGAATCTTTCACGAGTTATTTGAGCTGCAAAAATTGCCTAGCTCCTTCTAAATTGGCCTAATTCATATATTACAGCTGCCAGCTGGATTGCTAATACCTACAATATGTGTTCTTGTTCTCCTTTGTTTTGTTATACTATGTTGGAATTAGATAGAAGAAAAAAATCTATATTTTTTTCCAATAGTATGGTCATATTAGAACACTAGAATGAAGCAGATAACCATCTGTTAATAGTGTTAATAGTGTGTGTTTGCTTTTATATGTGTATATCTATATCTGGTTCAATTCTTGGCTACATGATTTAAATTTTGTCTCCCTCTACTTGTTTGAAAGTATGAATTCTAACATATAACCACAGTTTCTTGTCTATTATGGTAAATGGGTCATTTGTGATCTGAACTAGACCCATCTTGACCATCAGCCATTTCTAGATTACCATGTAATTATCAGCCACCTTACATAGAGTTAGCTGAGAATGGATGGTACAGCCTGCTTGTAGGATCTATGATCAATAGGCTGCAGGTGAGTTTGTAGCTGGTTTCTACGGATTATCTCACTAGGGTTTGGGAAAGTCTTGGAGATAATAGATCTGTGATTGCTTTTTCTTTGAGTTCAGTCTCAGATTCTCTGCAGTGGAGTTACGCGAGTCTGATTTTGTCTGGGCCATCTTTGATATCCTTGCTGGGGTCAGAATGAACCAAAATGCATACCTAAGAAGCATCTCCTGAATACATTTCTTGTTAATGTTTTATATTATCTGTCAACTGACCAGTGAGACTGCAAAAGGAAAACTCGAAGTTTCTGATACTCGCTTTTTTTTTTTTTTTTTTCGTGGAGAGAGTTAACAGATCGGCTATACCTCTTGACAAGAGGAAGGTTTTTGGAATGAAAGTGAGGTCAAAGTCCTAGACTGGCAGAGAGAATCTGCTAATCATAGCATCATATCTGCTGAATAAGATCAGCAGATGAAAGAAATAAAACTTAGCATGAGGCAACTTGTGTACAACAAACAGGTACACTATTGTAGGTACACTGAATTGGGTTATTCACTGAGGATCTGAATTATGTTAGCAGTCATTGCTGTTGATTAAGAGACACAACTGTCATGAAAGAAGAAATGGTCATTGTAGTAAACAACCTGAAGCTACAATAGAATTGGCTGTAAATTTTCTGTTGTCAGTGAACAAAGCAAGCATGATTACACTCTCTTATTGTACACATGCCTAAGAACGTGGATCCTATTCTATGACTCTGTTTTCTATTTCAGATTCTTGTGGCTAATTTAAACCTGGTTTGACTTCCATAAAAAAATGATATAGGGAGAGGGCAAAACCTGTACCTCTGTAGACCTCTGGGATGTCCCTGGATGATATCTACCATGAGGAATCACTAATGTCTTGGCCACTGTGGTATTACTGTCATCTCCATGCCCATCATGGTTGAATAACTCATTTTATTGGTGAGTAGTTTTAGCCTCATTCACTCCCACACATTCATTCATGTATTCTTTCAGCCAATACTTCATAAACACTCAGCATATGACATGCCTGATGACAGGCACACTGTCTCTGCCCTTGAAGGACTCAGTGAGGTGGAGGAGACAGGAAAACCCCAAAATACAGGAACATTATAAGCACCGTGATTGCTGTGTGAGGATGATGATGGTGGTGGCACGGGAGAGGAACTCTTCAGTGACAAGAAGTCAGGCAACACTTTCGCAAGGATCAGGTATTTGAACTGAAACTCAAATGACGTCCAGAAGTTTGCCAAACACACAAGGTAGTTGAGTGCAGCCTAGGCAGCAGGAACAGCATGAGAAGAGGTTAAAGAGTCACAGCTGCAGGAGGTACAGCATAGCCGGAGCCTTGAAAGTTCAAGGGCGTGGTGGGAAGGAGGCTTGAGAGGCAGGGCTGGGTTGTTGAAGGGCCTTAGAAACCACAGTAGGGAGTGAAGTCTTGGCTATGTAGATGCCGAGCAGGAGTGTAAGTTTTTAAGTAGAGGAGTGACTTGATCATATTCATGTTGTAGGAAAAGTGTTTCTGCAGAAGCGTGGAGAATTTGAGGGGAAGGCAGAGGTGGTGGGCCTACTGTAACCAGGGGCCATGAGGCCAGGCCAGGTATCACAGTCAGTGAGGGTGGGAGAGTGCTGGTCTAAATGCTTTACAACAGGTTCTCCAAAAGAAAAGGAAAATCGCAGGTGTGTAGCATTTGTTGATTTTTTATGGTGTAAACATTGTCACCATGTTCGATTTCAAGGTACGGACACACTGTCGCCACTGAACACACAGCCACATGCCATTATATAGTATTTCCACCAGACACAATGGGGGAGGATGATCTCAGTGCATAAGTAATAGTAAACTGGAGTAAAATGATAAGGAGGTGATGAGTTTTAACCATTCAATGCCTTTTTAATCTAATTTATTTAATTTTAAGTTTGTGTAATTTAATTTTTCTCTCTTTTTTTTTTTTTTTTTTGAGACAGAGTCTTTCCCTGTCACCCAGGCTGGAGTGCAGTGATACGATCTTAGCTCACTGCAACCTCCACCTGCTGAGCTCATGTGGTCCTCCCATCTCAGCCTCCCAAGTAGCTGGGACTACAGGTCTGTGCTACCATGCCCAGCTAATAGATTTCATGAGAAGTTTTCTTTTTTTTTTTTTTTGAGACAGAATCTCGCTCTTTTGCCCAGGCCAGAGCGCAGTGGCACAATCTCAGCTCACTGCAAGCTCTGCCTCCCAGGTGCACGCCATTTTCCTGCCTCAGCCTCCCGAGTAGCTGGGACTACAGGCGCCCGCCACCGCACCGGGCTAATTTTTTGTATTTTTTTTTTAGTAGAGACAGGGTTTCACCATGTTAGCCAGGATGGTCTCAATCTCCTGACCTCGTGATCCGCCCGCCTCGGCCTCATGAGAATTTAACAATCCATTTTCCTGCCTGGTACAAAGGTCTAGCCAACTACTAAATGAGAGAAATATAGAAATTTTTAAAAAGCATTGTTTATGATTGGACAACTGAGTATATTAACCAAAATAGAAGGAAATTAAAAGAAGAACATATATTTGGTGAGAAGATAATGAGCACATCCCAGTAGAGTGAAGTTAATTTGGTGAGCATTTATGAATGCCTGTATATTTGAGGAACTCTGTTAGGCTTGGACATAGAACAGTGAACGGGAAGAACAGCAAGTACACAGTTCCTCTTCTCAAGGAAACTGCAGCTAAAATGCTCTGGACAAATAAACAGGTTTTTATAAAAGTTGTATGATAGAATTAGCATGGGATGATATGAGAGTTCCTTTGTATAGAACCCAGACTTGTGGGTGGGATTTTGGAGCACGTACCAGAGGAAGTGACGTTAAACTGAGACCAGAGAACAAGTACGCTTGGTTCTGAGGGTGAGCATTCCAGACCAAGCAGCATGAAGGGGATGGGGAAAATGACGCAGGTCATTGACCGAGGCAAGGAAAAAGGGAGAGGGTTTGATAAAGAGTTAGGATGTCAAAGTGGTAGGAATAGGTGTTTGATTAAAGATGAGTGAGAAGCTTGGGAGGCTGAGGCGGATGGGTCACTTGAGGTCAGGAGTTTGAGACCCGCCTGATCAACGTGGTGAAACCCCTTCTCTACTAAAAATACAAAATTTGCCAGGTGTGTTGGTGCAGGCGTGTAATCCCAGCTACTTGGGAGGCTGAGGCAGGAGAATCACTTGAATCTGGGAGGCGGAGGTTGCAGTGAGCTGAGATAGTGCCACAGCACTCCAGCCTGGTCAACAGAGTGAGACTCCATCTCAAAAAAAAAAGAAAAGCAAAAAAAAAGGTGGGCAGGGCATAGCTGAACAAAAGGCAGCAGACAACTTCTGCAGACTTAAACGTCCCTGTCTGACAGCTCTGAAGAGAGCAGTCATTCTCCCAGAATGGCGTTCGAGCTCTGAGAATGGACAGACAGCCTCTTCAAGTGGGTCCCTGACGTGAAGACACCTCCCAGTAGGGGCCGACAGACACCTCATACAGGCAGGTGCACCTCTGGGAGGAAGATTCTGGAGGAAGGATCAGGCAGCAAAATTTGCTGTTCTGCCACCTCTGCTGGTGATACCCAGGCAAGCAGGGTCTGGAGTGGACCTCCAGCAAACTCCAAAAGACCTACAGCTGAGGGGCCTGAGTGTTAGAAAGAAAAAAAAAAAAAAAAGATGAGTGAGAAGGATTCTGTGCTGCTTATAGGACATTTAAGTGGAAGTTTTCTAGAGGAAGGTAGAAACATGGGTTTGGTATTTCATAGACAAGTTTTTTTTTTTTTTTCAGATGGAGATTCACTCGTTGCCCAGGCTGGAGTGCAGTGGCATGATCTAGGCTCACTGCAACCTCCACCTCCAGGGTTGAAGTGATTCTCCTGCCTCAGCCTCTCAAGTAGCTGGGATAATAGGTGCCTGCCACCATGCCTGGCTAATCGTCTGGAAGTAAGGTTGAGTGTCATCGACATTTAGATGGAATTTGAAGCTAGGGTGCGAATAATGCCGCTCTTGGGAGTGTGCAGTGGGAAGAGCAGACCGTGGTGGCATGCCCATGAGGCTTAGGAAACATTAGCATTTAACAGGGTATCTGATTGGCCTTGTGCGAGAGAAGTTCAAGTTAGCACAATGATATTAAAGCTATATTCACGATGCTACTGACGACATCTCTCTTCTCTCCCCTGATCTATATAAATGACATGGAGTAAAACAAACACCTGAAGTCACCCCAAGATTGCTTTTAGTAACACTGACCATTTCATTTCCTGAGCAACAATATTTCCCCAGATGTCCAGATAGGCACAATCAATTTTAAAAACCTTAATTGAACACCTACTATGTGCAGGGCCCTGTGCTGGAGAGAAGAACATGTGATGTCCTGATAGTCATTTAGTTCCCTCTGCAGAGTTTCTAATTGCAGAATAAAATAGCAATATTTAGTGAAGAACTTGCTGCCCTGAATGAAACCCTTAATGTCCTTACACATCTCCCCAGTGTAGTGCTATAAGAACGGGAATTTTTGGACAACTTTCATTGGGTCACGTCTTTCTCATTCTATTCGTTATCTGTTTTCTTAATCTTCATCTCTTAAATTGTTTTTTAATCATCCTAATGCTCCCATGTATACCCACACCATGGAGATGGAGAAACTCTTTTTGGTCAAACAATCAGGTATGTCTTGAAATTGTTCCTGTTAGACTCAACGGTAGTCTAAAGTTAGGAAGAAAAAAGGGGTCACTGTCTAATGTTCTCGATGAGGAAACAGTAGCTGGCAAATTCATGTATTGCCTTTCAGTCTAGATCTGGATTCAAAATGCCGACTGTTTAAATACACTTTTCTTTACAAGGAGGCTTTACAAGGATACGTATTGAAACATTTCAACAGGGCTTCTTATTAAAATCCATACTTCTAGGAAATTACATTTTAAACCAGATTTGTTGAAAGTGCTAAAGGAGCTTACTTCACTCACTTTTTGCTACACTATGCTGTGTAACCTTATGTGAGGAATTAATAAATGGACATAAATACAGTAACAAGCTAATTATAGTAATAAGCTAAAAATTATAACAGTCTAGTACTTTGCTTAAACCGGTTTGAAATAAACTCTGGAACTCTGATAAATATTTATACCAACACAGATACGGTCTAGTAATCAGATAGCATACTAGACATCCTAAGTATTCTCACACAATTACGTATGTATCCTCACAGCAATCCTGGGAGTTAACCAAGTCAGCTGTCACTGGCCCCATTTTACAGATGAGTAAATTAAGGCTCAGAATGATTGTCACATATAGAAGGGTGACAGAACTAATGAACAGGGCTAGAACCTGTGCTTTACACTTTGACAAGTCCAGGAAGACTTGAAGCATATGGGAAAGTAGATTTTTATTTAATGTAAAAATTTTTGTTGTTGTTGGCTTAATGGACTTAGAGGTACAGGCAGTAGAATTGTAACCATGTTACTTAATTATGACTGTATTAATTTTTAAAACCTATCAGAGGTTTAGGTCCTGAATTTTCTATTCCCACGTCTGTCCGTAGCTAAGAAAAGTGGTGATAAAGAGTTTAAGTAAAAAACAAAATAAGGCAAAAATTATCTGAAATATTCAACTGAGGACGTATGAACGATGTCTGCAGAGGAACTATTTTTAAATTCCAGAGGGCAGATGACAACTGACTCATGCAATTGTTTAATTCCAATTAAGCATTCTCTTTTTTAATAGTCTCCTTCTGAGGCAAAACTCTGTGGCTGCTGGATTTGAAGCAAGTCCACACCAATCAATATCAACCTGCTGCCAAATTTTATTAAATATCTCTCTGATACCTATTTACAACCAAGAAAATAATTTCACTGCCAAGGGATTGTAAATGTGTGAAAAGAACCTCTGACAGCTTACCTCACTCACTGTCTGCAGTTCCGAGCCTGGGTGCTATGGCCGGGAGACTAAGATGAAGGACATAATTAAGGAAACATATGAAGGCTGGCACTGGGCTTGAGATTAATTAGCTGTGCGTCAATAATCTCATCAATATCCGATTAACAAATGACACATTGCCCAATGAAACATATTGATTCATGCACACTCCTCACTGTTAATAAATTGAAGCTGCTTTGCTAAATGAGGAAGCTGACAAAATAATAGGCTGCTAAGACTGCCCTGCTATTGTGATAAAAAACATAAAATTAGCCTGAAGTATACAGTACTTAATTTAGGAGGACTGTGATTCCACTTACGAAGCTTGTGAAGGAATGACTAGGAAAGGGAGCAGAATTTCTTGGAGAACCTGCTCCAGAGGACTAGGGGAATTTCCCAAGGGCATGCATTTGAAAAGTATTATGCATATAGATGACCCTAAGCTCCCATGCTTTTCTTAGTGGTGTGCATGAAAAAAGTTTTGTTTTGCTGTTTTTTCTTTTTAAAGGATATCATTCTAATCATGAGAGTTGTTTCAAATTTTGGAAGTAATGATTCAATATTCATCTATATGAGATTATGCTGATCATATCAAGGAATACTGTCTTTGGTCTTTAAGATTATGTAATGAGGAATGTCTCATAGTGGTGGTGGTGGTGGTGTGTGTGTGTGTATGTGTGTGGGTGGGTGGGTTTGTGCATGCATTACTTGCGCAAACTTTAGGCCAATAACTACTTTGTCCCCCACATGGTGTCCACATCAGTGGCCCCTGTCTAAAATGCATACCAATGTTTCTCCTCCCTTCTTATCTGCGTACACTTGCTCCTCTTTGGCCCTATTTTCTGACATAAGTTGTTTCAAACCAGGAAGGACTGTCATGCTGTTATGAAGGCTAGCACAATTATAATTTAGTTTTCTCTTTAGCTCGTGACAGAGAGGTGGTAATAAGGTTGGTCAGGAGGGCAGCACTGTGATAATGGTGAAGATGAGGGCTCAATATACATTGAGAACCTGCTGAGATGGTAGTCAGGAATAGCCAGATACCCTGCAGGTGGCCAGAAGAGAAGGCTCTGCTAATGAAGGGCTGCCTCCCCCTCCACAGCTAGGGAACCCCAGCCTTGGCCCTTGGGACTCTCATGGAACGTTCTCCAGGAGCTCTGGTGTAGGAGGATCCCCTCTGAGGAGGAGCTGGTTAAGAGGATGCAAACATGTGCTTGCAGAAAACGTTTTCTCACAGTGCACAGTTCCAAGAAAACGCAGCAAGGAGAGGGATTAGGAGCATTAACTTTTTTTTTTTTTTTTTTTGAGACAGAGTCTTGCTCTGTCGCCCAGACTGGAGTGCAGTGGTGCGATCTCGGCTCACTGCAAGCTCGGCCCACTGCAAGCTCCACCTCCTGGGTTCACACTATTCTCCTTCCTCAGCCTCCCAAGTAGCTGGGACTACAGGCACCTGCCACCACGCCCAGCTAATTTTTTTTATTTTTAGTAGAGACGGGGTTTCACCGTGTTAGCCAGGATGGTCTCGATCTCCTGACCTCGTGATCCGCCCGCCTTGGCCTCCCAAAGTGCTGGGATTACAGGCATGAGCCACTGTGCCCAGCCACGAGCGTTAACTCTTACAGGCCATTAGGGCATCACCGCAGAGTACAGCTTGAGTTAACAAGAAGCTTATTACCCTGACTCTTCACATAGCTGGGTAGGGGAAAGACATAAAGAAAATAAACGATTATCAGAAAATCATTAGGATATAACCTGGGCATATCAGACAGATCCGCGTTTCCTGTCATGTCTGCCCTGAATTCCTGGATGTTCACAATCCAAATCCCTGTTTGGAAACCACAGGCATTTATTTCAACATAGGGAGTCTTTAAAGTAAAATCAACATAGGAACATGATACAGAGAACATCAGGAAACTTGAACTAGAACTCCTGATTTTGCTATTAAGCAGCTGTGTGAACCTGAACAATTGTTTAGCTGTTCTGCGCCCCTGCTTCTTTTCCTCTGTAAGAGAGATTGGACTAGACGTTCTTTGAAGTTCCTTATAGTGCTAAGTCCTTATTGAGCTTCATAAAGACATATGTGCATATATCTGTGTACCTCATATGGTCAAAATGATTTTCAGTATAACCATTACTGAGACTAAAATAAAATAGGCTTTTCTGTATCAAACTAACCAGCATTCCCTATGGCCCCATCATTCTGGTTTCTGTTCAATAGTACCCTCTCTTACCACAGTGTCCGGAATGAGCATATGCAGCTCCTTAGGGTGTCTCTGTCTTGTTAAGTAGTTTCCAGAGAAGCTGGGTCATTAAGTTGCATTAACTCTAATTAGTGATCAGGAGGGAATATAAATCAATAATTTTCATTAACAATCTAAGCTATGTTGAACCCCATTTCCTCAAAGCCCAAGATTTCATTTCAAGCAAAAGGCATATTTGGGAACAGATTTTTTTTTTTTTTTAGATTTCTGGAATGCAAATTAGCCAATTTCTTTATCTAGGGTTCACAGAAGTGACGTTTTATTTGTGTCAATGAATTCTTAAGAACTGAAATACTTGCAAACCTAAAAAAAGAGATTGCTGATTATGAAATTTTAGGACAGCAGGGAGAATGGTTTTACAAAGGAGACTCTTTTGTTGTCTCACTGTATTCCTAAAACCAATCTTGATTATGTGATGGTTTTAAGGAAAAGTTGTAAGTTAATACTTATAACTTGCATTATTTAGCCCTTTCTACATACCAGGCATTTTGTATTCACTGTGTTAAATAATCCCCACAGCAAACCTTTGTGTTAAAAATAATATGCAACCGCAGTTGAGGAAGCTGAAGCTCAGAGAGGTTAGGCAACTTGCCCAACATTATCCAGCAATAATTGTTAGACCTGCTTGTCTCCTAGACTGTCTAATTCCAAAGCTTGTGATTTTGAGATCTATGACTTTCTGTCTTCAATACATAATGTTTGCCTAGAGCCTGACAGAGGTTCACCAATAATGGACATTAAC
The DNA here is from genome assembly GCF_009828535.3 of Hylobates moloch. Lineage (NCBI taxonomy): Eukaryota > Metazoa > Chordata > Mammalia > Primates > Hylobatidae > Hylobates > Hylobates moloch. Next base: position 9,397,848 of record NW_026652295.1, on the reverse strand, counting down.
CACAGGTGTTTTAGTAGAACACTGATTTTCAAATATGCAATGGATCAAACTCTGGAGATCAGACTCTTCATGGGGAGCATACCTTCTAATATCTAATAGAATTAGTTAGTGTATAAAAAGAATAAGTTTAGCACTGTTCACAATAGCAACGACTTGGAACCAACCCAAATGCCCATCAATGATAGACTGGATAAAGAAAATGTGGCACATACACACCGTGGAATACTGTGCAGCCATTAAGAAGGATGAGTTCACGTCCTTTGCAGGGACATGGATGAAGCTGGAAACTATCATTCTCAGCAAACTAACACAAGAACAGAAAACCAAACCCCGCATGTTCTCACTCATAAGTGGGAGTTGAACAATGTGAACACATGGATACAGGGAGGGGAACATTACACACTGGGGCCTGTCAGGGGGTGGGGTGCTAGGGGAGGGATAGCATTAGGAGAAATACCTAATGTAGATGACGGGTTGATGGGTGCAGCAAACCACCATGGCACCTGTATACCTATGTAACAAACCTGCACATTCTGCACATGCGTCCCAGAACTTAAAGTATAATTAAAAAATAAATGAATCAAAAAAGAAAAAGTTAAAATATACTAACAGCTTCTAGATGGAAAAAAAAGAGAATAAGTTACTGTGCCAATATTATGTCATTACATCTACCACCAGGATAAAAATATCTGGGCTCTTGTGCCCCTTCTGGCCTTTGAGAAACTGTGAGGACAAACAAACTAGGACAATTCATTGCAGTGAGTGGTGAGAGTTGAGGTGACTTGAATTCCATGTAGCATCTGCCAGGTTAACAGAGCCCCGTGTTTCATCCCACATCAATTTCAGTCACTGGATGTGGGTTATTCAAGTGGCTTTCACAGGCAGCTGCTCTGTTGGCCGGCTCCACTGTAACTTGTGCTGGTGAGTCAGATTTCATGCCCAATTAGGATACAAGGGGAACGCTTCCCTTGTGGAAAGGACACAGCTGCTCTGGAACAGCAGCTTCAAGATGCTCAGAACAGTCTCATAAATCTGGCCTCCTCATACCCTGATGCAGGCACAGAGAGGTAGAAGTAGAGAAACTCTATTCCTTGGCCTTGAGTCTGTGCCATTTTAAACATACATGAATATACACATAAATACCTTAGGCTATACATATATACCGTATAAATGTATGGTACCTTTATTAATTAATTTATTGTGTGTATGTGTGTACATGTATACCATCGGCCCTCTGTATCCACGGGTTCTGCATCTGCAGATTCAACCAACCGCAGGTAGAAAAAACTTGGAAAAAAATAATAAAAAACAGCAATGCAATGAAAACAATACAAACGTGAAAATAATATAGTATAACAACTATTTACATAGTATTTACATTGTACCAGGTATTATAAGTAATCTACAGATGATTTAAAGTATACAGATGTGCATAGGTTATATGCAAATACTACACTATTTATCTAAGGACTTGAACATCCCTAGATTTTGATGTCTGCAGGGGGTGGAGGGAGTGTTTTAAACCCAATCCCCAGGGATACCAAGGAATGCCTGTTTATGTGTTGTGTGTGAATGTGTGTATGTGTGTCTATGTGTGTGTATATATACATATATACAATACATTTCCATATATACATCAAAGGTTGTTTTGTTTTATTGCCATACACAAATGAAACTTGTACACACATATATACATACATATATCTTACACTATAGATACACCATATAAAGATACATAGTATATACATATTATTCTATATATTGTATGCGTGTGTTCACATATATATATGTGTGTATGTAATTTCAACATGCATGCAACTACCTTAAGTCCCTTCTCCAAGGGGTAGATGAAGAGAGGATCAAAATGAGGAATATTGGTCTCCTTCACAATGTGTTTGATATTTGATATGTTTGATTCTCATTTTTACCGTTCCTGAAAATCTAGAAGTAAAAACCTGGTATTTTTCAGTTGAATTACTGCCCTTGTTCACTCTATCCTCCTACGTACTGTGGACAGACAAGTGTTCCTGGTGCCCAAATTACCCATGTTACTGACATTGATCAAATTCACGCAGTTGCAGCTTTACTTTCCACCTAGTAGGGCCTGTGGATTCATGATCTTAATTTTTTCTCAAGCTTCCAACACGTATTTGTTTTTTCTTCTATAGAATTGCCTTCTGTTTCTATTCTTGTTTTTACCTGTCCACTTGTCATTCTAGCAGGACTCCATGATTGCATTTCTATTTTCCCAGTATTCTCACTACCTGTGTCCTGTTGGTTATCAAGTCCCGTCTTTTAGATCTCTGGAATGTTTCCGAATCTTTTGGTTACTTGCTTCCCCACTACTGTTTTCGTAGTTTATTCACCCACTACCTATTGCCTGGACTATTATTACATTTCCAGGACACTATGCTTTTATCAGCTGCCTCCTTCAAAACATGCTCTTTACTTAATAGCCAGTTCACATCTGAATATCATTTCCTGGGCACCTACTAACTTATTTAATACACAAAGCACCTCTGAAATATACTTTCACACGTGAGTGAATTTGCCTCAGGAGAAACTGGTCCCTTGACTCTAAAAGCAGTGTTCCTTCTTCTATAAAATGCATTTCAAAAGCACAGATTTAGTCTACCTCTCTTCAAAAGCATTGGTGTCTCCTCCTTGCCTCTAGAATAATCTAGATTCCTTAGAATGTTTTTCAAGATCCTTTAGAATCTCCTTTCGTGGTTGCTTTCAGGATTCATGCTCCCTAGTCCCTGCTTTGGAAGCAAGCACTAGTTCCTTGACATTACTGAAGTGTTCATGTACATTTTTGTGTACAATGCCCTTGCCTCCCTTTTCTACCAGCAGAGATTCTTGTCATCTTTAGGAGCAATCTGACAAGACGCTACCCCTTTCAAGCTGTTTTTAAAATTTTCTCAGGTAGAATTATATAGAATGATGTGGAATTATGTGCTTCTTATCTGTGTTCATGGAATGATTTGATTATACCTGTAATCATAGTCCTATCACATTATTTTTCCATTTAATAATAAACAATTACTTTTTTGTTGAATAGTGCAGTGTGCATACATTAAAAGTATATTTCCAAAGAATATAGTATGATTGGAAAATGCTGATTTGTACCAGTCAGCTAAGAAATGTTTGGTAACAAACAATCCCTATGTCTCAGTGACTTACAGTTACACAAGCTTGTTTTTGCTCATATAAAATGTCCACGGCAGGTTGGCTACAGCCCTCCATTACATCTTCATTCTGGAACTGAAGCTGAAGGAGAAGTGTAGCTAGAAATTGCCCATTGAGAAACTACCCACTCTATAAAGAGTTGGGCCCTAGGGCTGGGGCACTGGTTGCCTAGTCTAAGGGGAGTACTACATTTATCTTTAACATAAATATATAGGCAACCACTAACAAAAACTACTTTGTGGAAAATGACTGATTCCATTTGCTTTTTACTAGAAACTGGGTGAAAACTTTAGCTATGAGCCTTAAAGAATTGTATCATTTCAGATTTTAATTCTTTCAGCTTCTAAGTGCTGCTGACATTTTACAAAGTTTGGTCAAACAAACATTCACCACATCTCATTGGTCTGCGCTGAAATGACCGTTTCCTATTTATAGACTCTGTCAGCTTATATAGGGAATTCTTGCACTCTACAGCTGCAATTTCTCAAATATCAGTTTTCAATTAAGGTGACCTTATCAACTCTATGTGCAGTCCTCAAATCAACTGCTGTCATTTATTGCCTTGAGACACCAGTCTTGTTTTTTTTTTGGTATTACGTTGCACCTCTGCTCCAGCATTTCTTGTGATCTGCCTCACAAGCTACTAAAAAAGATTGGTTTGAAAGCTTGGTTTATTTTGGCAGATAGGATGGCATTCAGATTTAGACTGAGCTTCAGAATGATCCTCCATGGGGAAGAACAATGCATGTTGTAATAGTTCCCATGTAATACTATGAAAGATGCTATGGTTCTGGTTACCTAACAAGGTGAGGCAACACAGTATAAGGAACAGAAGCACAGACTCTGAAGTCAGGCTGTCTGACTGTCCAACTGAGGCCAGACTGTCTCAGGTTAGAGCCTGATGGCTAAATACTGCCTATGTATAGTTGGGAAATTCAATTAAGCTGTCTTTCTGAGTTGTCTCAATGGAAAAATGTGAATAATAATCAGTTACACTATGTGGTCATGGTGAGGTTTAAATAATGTGATATAGGCATACCTCATTTTATTGTGCTTTGTTTTTATTTTTTTATTTTTTTTATTTTTTTATTTATTTTATTTTATTTTATTTTATTTTATTTTATTTTATTATACTTTAGGGTTTTAGGGTACATGTGCACAATGTGCAGGTTTGTTACGTATGTATCCATGTGCCATGTTGATTTCCTGCACCCATTAACTCGTCATTTAGCATTAGGTGTATCTCCTAATGCTGTCCCTCCCCCCTCCCCCCACCCCACAACAGTCCCCGGAGTGTGATGTTCCCCTTCCTGTGTCCATGAGTTCTCATTGTTCAATTCCCACCTATGAGTGAGAACATGCGGTGTTTGGTTTTTTGTCCTTGCGATAGTTTACTGAGAATGATGTTTTCCAGTTTCATCCATGTCCCTACAAAGGACACGAACTCATCATTTTTTATGGCTGCATAGTATTCCATGGTGTATATGTGCCACATTTTCTTAATCCAGTCTATCGTTGTTGGACAT